>NC_080417.1:22664067-23010733 GCF_029873635.1 Malania oleifera | reverse complement strand
GCAGTATGTTCTGGCATGTTTTGATATATATATGTTTTTCCCAGATTGACAAACAGTTACTAAATATGTTTTGTATGATGTATGTATAACACGGAATACTTATGTTGCCACACACTAGTTGTTGATTAAGGTGTAATCCCAAGAGGGGGGGGGGTGAATTGGGTATTTTAAAAAATTCTTTAAAACTTATTTACCAATCAATCCCTATTTCTATATTTAATTAATTAATGACTAGAGTTTGATTTTGATTTGAATTACTAAATCAATGAAATCCTTTTTACCCAATTAAGTGCATGTAAAGTTATTCAACATACACAAGTAAGCAGGAAATTAAAATACGATGCGGAAAATAAAAAGGATAAGGGAAGAGAGAATGCAAACGCGATTTTACGAGGTTCAGCAAACCCGACCTACGTCCTCGCCTTGAGCAACCCACTCAAGGATTCCACTATAATCCCTACTTCTTAAATTGGGACTGAGCTTCCCTTACAATCTGCTACTTACAAGAGGTACAACTCCATCCTAATCCGCTGCTTACAAGAGGTACAACTTCCTCTTCACACCCGGTTCACAACCTGAACCATGTTTACAATTTAGGCTCAAATCTGCAAACACTCAATGTTGCTTCTAACAAAAGCTGGTGAGTACAATTGAAAGTCCTAGTACATTAACATATGATAAAACTTGAAGCTCATGAATGTATGAAAACGATACAATCGTTTTATGTATGATATGCTTCAACACACAAATCCCTCTTTAACCAAAACTCCCAAGTAAATAAATATTTGAAATGTTTTGGAGTATATTAGGGTTCTAGTTCACTTTGTAAAGATGCACAAATATGTCTAATATGAACTTGATAAAAGCCTTATCTTGAATATTTTATCAATCTATATCAAAAAGCTTTCTATCAAATATTTAATCACAACTCGATCTTTGTAATATGTAAATGTACATGATATGTAATTCAAAGATCAAAATACTGAGTATAAGGTTTTCCAAACAAAATATCCTTCAATAGGATAAATATTTAAGAATACCAAGGATATATATTCAAGTTCTAATGTATCTAAAGATAGATCCTTTTAGAAACCACACACTTGAATTAAACCTTTCAATCAATCACACACCATAAATCAAATAATGATCTTGTTTAAAATATCTTTGTATATGTATAGGTACTTTCAAGATCACCCTTTTAATCAAAATTAGGTTTTTCAATAATAAGTTCTTTGAGAAAATATATGTATATGTATATTCTCTTGAATCAAAATTTAATCTACCAAGTTAGATAAACTTTCTTAAGTAATGATCTCTTAGAAAATTAATTTTTGTACGAATAGGTACACTCAAGATCAATACTTTTCAATACTAGTCAAGAACAAGCAATGAATGAGATGTAAAGTTCACAAGACTAATAACTTGAAAGATCAAACCTCAATACTAGATTGAACTACAGTAGAGTAAATAAGTTCCCTTTGAAAAAATGATTTGATTTGCCCAAGCTTAAAGATTTGAGATTGATGTATATGCAATCGAATAGCGCTAAGAGTAGATAATCAACAATCTTGCAACAAGGTGTGTTCTTCTCTTTCTTGTGTGTCTAACTTCTTCTTCTAGGGTTTAGATATTCATAGTATATAGTTTATTACCCTAGGATTGATCTCAGCCGTTGGATCAATAAGATACCTCGCGTGTCTTTTTAATAAAGAACTGATTTTTAGGCTTTCCCGCGAGTTCAGGCAACCGAACTCGACTTCAGGCTCCTGAAGTGGCAACTTTAGGTGCCTGAGGTTCCAAGGTCAGGCAACCGAGGTACCTCTGCTAGGTTTTGTCTTTCCCCTTTAATTCTTCAAGCTATCGAACTTAATCTTCAGGCTACCGAAGAAATTCTTCAGGCGCCTAAGGATAACTTTAGGCTACCGAAGTCCCCTTTTTCACACATATTCATTTCTAGTTTAAAATTCTACTTTGATTCTTTGCTTTGGTCTTTTATAAAACAAGTTTTCCATGATTTTAAAAACATTTCTAAGCCCATTTATGTACTCTAATGATCTACATGAAATGTATGAATCCTAAAATCATTCTAAGTTAGATGAGCCTCAAATTAAATCATACGAAAATGTAAGTACATGAGTTCTAAATACCCATTCCCAAGATATTCTTGAACTTTACTGCTTGCATCTTGATTCTTGTACTTTTTGAGTTTCATGGTGCTTTCCAAAATGTATAAGCTTTACTTTATGACTTCCATGACTCGTTATCTTTCTGTGCATGCTTAATATAGGTCTTGTTCACAAACTCAATGCACATATCAAATACCAAGTGATTTGTCATTATCAAAACCGGATTGGACTCGTAGAGTCAACACTAGTATTAGTTTATTTCCCTTACTGAGGGGTGTCTCACCCAAATATTTTATAAACTTTTCAGGAGCCCCAGATAAGAGGGCGGGAAAAGTCCCATTGATCTAGTGCTGTTTATCTGCCCTTTTTAAAGGGTAAGTTTTTGTAGGGACAGTTAGATTTTGTGGGAAATGTTCCTAAATCTTATTTTTGGGATGTATATATGGAAATACAGTGGATATAGTGACTTTGGCATTTAAAGTAATGTGATGGATGTTTCCGTATTTATAATATTGTGATTGTATGTTTCCTGCTGCTTAGACTTCCCTTTGTGTTCTGATGTATCCCTGGTACCCTCGAGTTTAGGTGGATTATGATCTGCTGAGTTGGAACATGTGATATTGATTTTATTAATATATATATATATATATATATATGAAAATTAAGCAGGTCGTCACATTTTCTCTTCATCAGGTGTCAGATGTGGAGCAAAACGCGACAACTCGATAAACCGAGTTGCGTACTAGGATACGGTCATCTGCCCCTGTACCAAATGCATAAATTCTGCCGCCTTCGCGCTCCGAACGATAGAAGGAAAATACTGCTCGAAGGACAACTCCTTGAATCGGTCCCATATCATTGGTACTGGAACCGGCCTCTGTCCTTCTATCAATTGTATTGATCTCTACCAGCGCTTCGCCTCCCCTGTCAGTTTAAATGCTGCAAATACTACCTTCTGCTTATTCGAATAAGGAAGCACAACCAACGTCTCTTTGATGTCTTGAACCCAATTCTCAGCTACAATCGGGTCATCTCCTCCAACAAAGGATTGAGGCTTCATCCGCGTAAACTGCTCGATCGAACAGCCACACTCCCCAGAGCTCCTGGCCATCTCAGCCATCACCTGCTGAGTGATGCTACGTAACACAACATCTGTATCTCCTCCACTTATCCTCCTCAGCATTCATACCACTGCTTCCTTGATCCATCTTGAAGCAAGAAACACACTTAAGCACCTTATCTCCTACACAAACCTATCCTATACCAATTCAAAATTAACTACCTTCCCCGACCTTAACTCAATATCTAGTTCTATCACCTAGACACATGACCCGAAAATAGTTTACTATGGTTTTCCTGAATTTGTCACCGTAGGAAAAATACATAAACCACCACGGTAATCCTGTACCCATACCACAACACAAACCTCAAATCCTTTCGTCTACTTTGGTATTGCTTCCGCTGCACTCTAAAGTCTACAGAACCTAACAACCTAGGCTCTGATACCAAACTGTAACGACCTGCTATTTATTTTCCAATTCTAATCTTTTTTTTATACTATAAAAATTTATAATGCTCTGATACCTACTAGATTAAACCAAATCATCAACCTAAGCAGCAAGAAGCTAAATTCATATAAACACAACCATATATAAATATATACAATACCAGAGTGCTAAAATGTTCCCTAAAATATACATATATGACTATTTCCCGAAATACTCTCAATTGGCTAGGGTTATACATAAATACTCCAAAAAATACTCACTCTACTGACAGGGCGGTACTGAAGCCCCTCTACCTGTGAGCCCGATCTGCTCGCCTACCTAGATCACTTAAAAAATGTTAAAGTAATGGGATGAGCCAACACTCAATAAGACGAAATATGTTATTGCTAGTGTATGGCAAATGAGTTACAATACTAAGAAGATCTGTTTCTATATAATCATGTAAAACTGAATTTGTAAATATAGTACAAATAATATAACCACCACTTTTCCCATGTTGCTTAACATATCTATATTTTAGGTTTCTATATATAATACTTTTAATATATATATATATATATATATATATTCACTATTTCTGTGAAGTTGTACATACATAATAATAGTTGAAAACTTCCTTAGATGGATAACTGTATGTCATGATTTAACCCCTCATGACATGGTTGTGCAGCCCGTAGGCGGGATCTATCCTGGCTGGCCGACCAGGATAAACCACTATACTCCATCAGTCTGACCAGCCCTCCTCAAACCATATCTAATGGGGAGCCTATCCACACGTGGACATTTGATCAACCAACTTACCATGTATTATCTAAATAGGTGATTGCATTCTATTCTGTATATAGCAGCGGTATCGTACTCTATAAACTGTATTTGTATGGTCCATCAGGGTCTGATACTATATAATACATTTTTATATACAACTATCTGTTTTACCATGATTCTGCAATAACTGTATTAACCATGACGCTGTGATAAATTGTATTTGTATCAACTGTATTTCTGAAATGAACTGTAAAACTGTATGTCATGGTACTATAAACTATATTTATATCAACTGTATTTGTGAAATGAACTATAAAATTGTATGTCATGGTACTGTAAACTATATAATCATGGTATTCTTTTATTACTATAAAACATATCCACTGTCTGTATATTCTGTAAAACATAACTTTGAAAAGTATTGTAAAGCATCTTTCTATACTATATCTTTATTCTCAAGTCACACGTAATTTAAAACATATTATTCATAATTGATAAACTGTATAAATTTTTACTGTAAATAATAATCTAGTAAAAACATATAATTTATACTGAAAACATATTAGGATTGCCTAACATAGTATATTTCCCTTACTTGATTATTGCTAAAAATCCCCCTACTATGATGGGTCCTACACCCGCAGGGTTCTTCACTCAACACCCTAAAAACCATATATCCCAGAACAAAATATTACTATTTCTACGTTTACAGCATTTCCTACAACTGCTGGAAAGTCAAATTTCAACAAAAAGGTCTTACCCTAAATTTGTGATGAAATCCAACTTCGTCCCATTGATGATCCGCTTCGATATACTTAAAGAGAACTTCCCCAGGAGCGTCGTGGTGGCCTCAGATCGTCGATCTGGCGACTAACGGGGCCGAAATCGAAGAAGGAAGAGGGAAGGACCGTAAAGAAGAAAGAAGAGAGGGTTTCTGTCATGTTCTGAACCCGCGAGTGGGTCCCAAGTGTGAATTTAGTAACCTAACCTATTTCTGTATCAATTAAAACATACATGATACCACATACAAAGAGGGTCCGACCTCGCGGGGTGAACGAATGCCCTATCTACATACATACATACGTCTATACTCATCAAAATACGCAGCGAAATATGGTCTTTTATACATAACCAGTATCATACCAGAGTCTATACAAGTTAGGATATACCTTCCTATACACAAAACATGCCCTAGGTGTCTACAAAAACCATCCCGACAACCTGGATACCAAAACTCATCCCTAACAGGTACTAGCAGTAGCTAAACAACACCCCTCGCTTCCGGATGCTAGGATGCTAGTTTCAGCTACCTGAAGGACCTAAAAAACATTTATATATATTCAGGGCGAGACACCTCTTAATAAGGGAGAAAACAGGTTATATCAGTGTGTAGCATACCAATGTCATTTTACATACTTCATAACATTATACATACGTTACAGTTTGAAACAATTCGTATAGTTTCATACATTTCCATACAGTTCCAGTATTTTCACAAAAACCATTCCAGTTCATACGATACCCAAATACATACGTACACACATACATACAGTCAATGTCGTCACACTAGTTCGCAACTATACAAGGTCACCTCATCTCACAATGATTACATTGCTACATACGCAACTACGCTGCGATGATCAAGGCCCAATAGTGAATCCATTGCTACATATGAAACTACACAAGGTCACCTAGTCTCACAGCGATTACATTACTACATATGCAACTACGAAAATCTATGACTCAGGCCTAATAGTGATTACATTGCTACATACGCAACTACACAAGGTCACCCAGTCTCACCACGATTACATTGCCATATGCAAAATTACGCTGCGACGATCTTTAGCTTGTAGTGAATCCATTGCTACAAACGGTGTAGAACACACCCTTTGGTGACCAGCTAAAACATACTAGTGATATTTCACACCCCGGATATAGAGCCGGCCACTCTCGCCACGGTAACTACCTGATACCTGGTTGTTTTGCAAATCCTTGGAATCATTTTGGAACTCACATTCCTATACATTTCAGCGTACGGTAATTAGCCGCCACATAGCTGTTTCACAAATATCTGGAACAAAATACATACATACAAACATACCACACTTATTTGGTTTACGGCAAATCATATCGTTTACAAATTCAAGTATACAGTTTATGCAAATATGAATTACGGTTACCTCAATAATACATTTTAAGAAAACGGTTTTCCAAACAAAGTAGAGATGATACCCGAAATCCCTAATTTTCCCGAAAACTATAACCCGAAAGTCCCGCATTTTTACCTGATAGATTTCCCCAAATAAGTAGCCAAAACATACACATGATCGTAGCCTATAAGCTTACTGATCCTGATTTTGAAAATGAATGGATATAAACAGAATCCCCTTACCTTAACTCGAAATCCAACTACTAACTCTATGATCCTCAAAACTACGAACCGAGACTCCGAAACCAACAAACCACAGTACAATACATACTTACAATCTGTATTACTACACATATACCGAATCAGAAATGAAAACCGAGCCTTACCTCGATTTTAGCCCGAAACCTGAAATCTTCCGAAACGAGATTTCAATCCACTAGAAATGTAGAGAATCATTCACTGATCCTCGCAGTAACTTTGGATTTGCGAATCAGGCGACGTACGGCAAAGAAAACTAGAGAGAGAGAGAGTGTGTGTGTAGGGAGAGTTTTAGAGAGAGAGAGAGAGAGAGAGAGAGAGAGAGAGAGAGCTTTTGGGAAACTTAGTCCTAAAGTAATCCCAAAAACACCTTTTATAAGCCTTTGACCCAAGAGGCTTCATTAACGAATTGGTGTCTTCGTCGACTAAGTCTTCAGGGATTTCGTTGACGAGACAGCGATTTTGTCGACGACCCTGATATTTAAATTTTCCAAACCTCTTGGCTTTTCTTTGCCGGTGAATCTTTGAATTTTGTCGATGCAAAGCCTTCTACCTTCGTCGACGAATTATGGCCTCGTCGACGATGTCTGTGCAAATTCCATTTTACCTCTCTTTTACACAATAAACCCATATATCATGGTTCGGGTTCTTATAGTTTCGGTGAATTTTCTACGCAAGAAAATGAGTTTAGCACTATTTTTACTGTGATATTCGTCAACGAGGCACGCCATCTCGTCAACGAGTCCTGTAGAAAATTCATCGACGAACCTGCACCCTCGTCGATAAATTTCAGACTTCCAAAAATTCTCTCTTGGTATCTTCTCATTGATTAGATGGGTCTTCGTCGACGACGCCCTCTTGTACCCTCGTCGACAAATCTCCTGTGTTCGTCGACGAGGACCTGATAACTTTTCTTGGGTCATTGCATCCCAAAGTGCAATGTTGTTGACGAACGCTTCGACTGCCTCCTTCTATTACTGTTTCCATTTCCATCCCTCTTTATTATTTAAATACTATTATTCTTCGGGTCATCATATTAATGATAATTAATATGGTTGATTATGTAACAGATTAGGCAGGTCGTTACATTACTATTATACATCATTTAACAAAGTAGTTGGTATTTCATTTTTAAAATAGGAATTAATTTTCAAATATGCTCAAATTTTAGTATACAAGTCTCAGAATCAAAAATTATAAAATGACATTTGTTATTCGCTTATAGATGCAAAATTAGACCCTATTCATTTTATTTAGTGATTTAGATTTATTTATAATGTATTCTTTCCTTTAACATCGCTACCTTTACTAGAGACAATAATCAATATTTCTACCTAATATAGATGTATTTTATGCTATTATTTTTAGTGACAACAAATAATTGGAGTGGAAAAAATTTAAGGGGGCAATTCTTTAAAATTATTTTTATTTTTCATTTTTCGTTTTCTAAAGAATTATTAAAAGAAAAAAAGTTACCTTATTTTTAAGTTCTATCACATTTGCATAGAAAAAACTTGAAACAAAGTTTTGGCACCATTCTCTTATAGAAAATAATTTTAACTTTAATTTTTATGTTTTTAAATGATTAAAAAAATTGTCGTCTTGTTTTTTATATCATAAATTTCTATAAAAAAGTTGGAAACTATTTTCTTTTGTTTTTTAGATTTCTTATATAATTTTTGAAAAATTGTAAAACAAGGTGTATTTTTTGTAATTGTTTGGCAACCTGAAAATAAAAAATAAAAAATATTTTTCAAATTAAACAAACCCATTGTTTTTTTACTTCTTTAATACAAAACCTGGAAAAATAGACAATAAGTTAATACTTTTATAATTCAAAACTAAAAAAGTAAAAAGAAAATATACTTCCACAACTAAGCATGCTTATGTTTCTTTTTCGCTTTCTCTCATTTGGTTAGTGGAGATAATAAAAGAATAAAACTCAGGAATTGAACTCGTTTGATAATATTATTATCGAACTTATGTTAATCATGATTATATTCTACATAAAGCAAGATGATGAGTAGTAGAATGACTTGCGCTCTCCAAACTAGTTACCCAACATTTGATAGTATGAATTTTGAACCTTAAGTTGGATTTGTATGGATTTTAAAAAAAATATAGTGTAAAATTATATTAATTTTTTTAATCACACAATTCTAAATCAAAATACGAAATAAATGCTTCCAAATACTTATTTAAATTTTTTTATGTTCAGAACACAAATTGAAATTTGTGTGAATTAAAAAAATATGCATTTTAAAATTATATTAATTTTTATCCAAATTCATAAAAATCTAAATTTAAAAATGTATAACTCATATATGTATAAATCCCCAATAATTCAAATTTCATGTTAGGAAGAGTAAAGGTGAGTTAATTTGTAATATCTTTTCATTGATTTAGTCACTGCCTCCATTCACCCCTTAAAGAAAGAGACAAGTGAGGCACTGAAAATAAAAGAGGAATACTTTTCGAGCGTTCACACTTTACAGTGAGGAATACGCATATGATTAAATAGAGGAACCAGTATGAAATTGCGCTAAAACGGTTAAATACCCGGGAAATTTCGTGCCATGTTCCAAGTTAAGAAGTCTACGCCATGGCCGCTGCTCCTTCCTTTCGACCCGAAGACGAAGACCCCCACTTTACCCTTGGAAGATACTTCACTTGCTTATTAGGCTTCACGCCCACCAAACCGAAATACCCAATTGAGGTTTACATGATCTGGAAAGACCCCTTTCACTAGCTGCATCGAAATCAAATCATTCTTCTTCCTTCCCAAATCCCAGATGGATGTGGTTGCAGGTGCGGCTCTGGGAACCGCCTTCAATGAGCTCTACACAGTAGTCGTGGAGGTGGGTAAAGGCGCCATCCGATTCAAACCCACGCTCAAACGCCTTGAATCCACCCTCAGACGCATAGGCCCGACGATCAAGGAGATATCGGAGTACAATCGGCTTCTGGACCGCCCAGAGGAGGAAACGGCGCCTCTAATTTCGCTAATGAAGGAAGGTGAGACCCTTGTGCGCAAGTGCGCCAAAGTCCGGTGGTGGCACTGCTGCAAGAAGCCGCCCAACACCCGGAGGCTGCGCGAATTAGAAGATCGTCTTGAAGAGATTATTCAGGTGGATTTTATGGTCTTTCAGTGCAGAGACAACAAGGAGATTTTGCACAGCGTAAAGGAATTGGACAGGAAAGTGAGTGGCTCCAATTCTCAGAGCTCGTTTTCTACGGCGGCCGGTGGGATTCCAGAGCCGCCGGCGTTTACGGTTGGGTTGGATGTTCCTCGTGAGGAATTGAAGCTGAAACTGCTTAAAGAAGATATGCAAATTATTGTGCTGTCGGCTCCTGGGGGATGTGGGAAGACCACTCTGGCTAAAATGCTATGCGGAGACAAAGACGTTAAAGGTATGGCTGAATATTTGTGCGCCTATTCGTTTTCTCATTGTATAATTTATGCTTTAAACACTCAACCTGCTTTTATTTGATTGCTTAGAAATCGTTTGGGTATGAATTTAACATAAATTGAATTGATACGATTGACCTGTTGATCATCTAACACTCCGTTCACTTCATTAATTTAACAGCAGAATTTTAGAATCTAATAAGTATGGTTTTAATCAGACGCTCCAGTAATGTTTACTTTTATAATTCTAGGCAACTAGATCATATGGACATATTTTATATGCACATTCAAGACATTGGCTTCAGGGAATGAATAAAAGAATCTCATTATCTTCAGATTGGGGGATACTTCATATTTTGGATATCCATTTTGCTGCTTTTCTTTTATGTTGGTTTTCAGGGTAAATGAAGTAATTGTTATGACTTTATGATCAACCACGTCTCTTTTTATCTTTTGCATAGCACAATTTATACATTTCCTCAATGGTGAGCTTTTGATTTTCTATTTTGTTGGGTCCAGCCCACACATAAAAAATAAAAAATAAAAAGAAAAAAGAAGATGCCCATTAGGGCAAATAAAAGGATTCTGCAGAGTGTGTGTGAGGCGCCACACAAGAGAGGAAAATTGGAATGCCGTCCCTGCTACCGCAAAACAGTGTATGCAAAACAGTGTGTACCAGTGTGCGTGGCCGTGGGTTGTCTTCATCAACTGGACGATCGGAATGCCTTGGTGATTCAATTTTGCTGAAATTTGGATAGCACGTTCGGGATTTGTCGACCTTCGATTTGGATGGTGGAGATCTGTTTCAGAGCTTTAGAGGACCTGATTTTGCAGTATTGACATTAACTGCTTTCGGGTGACTTCTTTCTGCTTATTCTTATTTTATCGCGATTCTTTTGAGAATCCTTTTTGTTCTAAGTTTATGAGCATTTTTGATGATTGTACTGCTGTGTTTTCTTGCCTCTATTATAGTGGAAATTTTATTGGGTCTCATATGCCCAGTGGTTTTTACCCTTCACATTGGAGGGGTTTTCGACGTTAAAAATTGTGGGGTTCATTTTGTGGTGTGTGATTTATTATTGTTGGTTGGTTATTTTTGCTCGTTATAGATTTAATTTTTAGGAAAGATTTATCCGTTATGCTAGTTGTCTTGTTACTTTCCCAACAAGTGGTATCAGAGCTTGGTTCATATAAAATATTGAAAACAACGTAGTAAGTACTATGTGCAAGCTCACAGTTTCAAATTATTCAATTTGGAAACCAAAGATGAAGGATATTCTTTATTGTAAAGATTTGTTTGATCTGATTGAGTTGGGTAGTGATAAGACGAAAAAACAAACTGAAATTGACTGAAAGAAAATGCATAGGAAAACAGTTGGTATAATCAGACAGTGGGTGGATAATAGTGTTTTTCATCATGTGGCTTAAGAGACTGATGCCCCAATACTTTGGAAGAAGTTGGAGAGTCTTTATGAGAGAAAGACTGCTCACAACAAAAAATTTACAATTAGAAAGCTTGTAAATTTGTAGCTTAGAGAAGGAAAATCTGTTACTAAGCATTTGAGCGATTTTCAGAATTTGGTAAACCAATTAACCAACATGAAGATATTTTAGATGATGAATTACGAGTTTTGTTGCTATTAAGTTTTTTACTAGATAGTTGGGAGACTCTTGTAGTATCTCTTAGCAACTCAGTACCAAACGGTGTGTTGACCATATCGTTTGTTAAAGATAACTTGTTTAATGAAGAGACCAGAAGGAAAGAAAAGAGAATAGATAATACTCAGGTACTTGTTATAGAAGATAGGGGGAGAAACTAATACAAAAATGAAAGGGGTAGAAGTAAAAGTAGAAGCAAGTTAAGGTCAAGATTTAAAAATCTTGAGTGTCATTATTGTGGTAAAAATGGTCATATCAAAAAGTATTGTTACAAGTGGAAGAGAAAAAACAAAAGTAACAGTGACAAGCAAGAAAAGAAGGATCAGGATAATAATGATTGTGGTGCCACTACTATTGGAAATGATGATTTGGTTCTTACTTATGATGATAATGTAATTGGTGTTGCCTGTAATGAAGTTAGTTGGATGGTTGACAACGGTGCCTCTTTTCACGTGACATCAAGGAAGGATTTCTTCAGTTCATATACTTCCGGTGACTTTGGAGTTTTGAAGATGGGAAACAATGTTGTGGTACCGATAGTTGGCCTTGGAACTGTTTGCTTAAAGACCAACAATGGAACATAATTAGTACTCAATAATTTCAGGCATGCTCGTAGTGTTTGTCTGCATTTGATCTCTACTGGAAGACTTGATGATGATAGATATTGCAACTTCTTTGGTAATGGACAATGGAGAATTACCAGAGGAAATTTAATTGTGGCCCGAGGTAACAAGTTTTCTAAGTTATATTTTATGAATGCTTCTATTTGCTTTAATTCTGTGAATGCAGTTGATAGCGATAGCACATTAGAGTTATGGCACAAATGACTCAGTCACATAAGTGAGAAAGGACTCAATTGCTTGGCCAAGAAGAATTTGTTGTCAGACATAAATGGTGCAGAACTAAAAAGATGTGTTCACTGTTTGGCCAAGAAGCAGAAAAGGGTTTCATTTAAGAGTCGTCCTCCTTCCAGAAAAACAAAGTTACTTGAGTTGATTCACTCAGATGTTTGTGGCCCAATGAAGGCAAGGACATTTCGTGGTGTACTTTATTTTGTTACTTTCATTGATGATCATTTGAGAAAGCTTTGGGTTTATGTTTTGAAATCCAAAGATCAGGTGCTTGATATGTTTAAAGATTTTCAGGCTTTAGTTGAGAGAGAAACAAAAAGGAAGATAAAATGTATTTGCACTGATAATGGTGGCAAGTATTGTGGTCCATTTGATGCGTACTGTAGACAACAAGACATCTAACGTTAGAAGATACCTCCTAAGACTCCTCAGTTGAATGGTTTGGCAGAAAGGATGAATAGAACACTAGCAGAGAGAGTCAGATGTTTGCTTTCAGAAACAAAACTACCTAGATCATTTTGGGGTGAGGCATTATATACTGTTGTTCATGTAATTAACTTGTCTCCTACTTTTGTGCTGCAAACTGATGTCCCTGACAGAATTTGGTATGGGAAGGATGTTTCCTATGACCATCTATGTGTCTTTGGTTGCAAAGCCTTTGTTCATGTGCCTAAAGATGAAAGATTCAAGTTAGATGTCAAGGCAAGACAGTTCATTTTTATTGGGTATGGTCACGGAGTTTGACTACAAGTTTTATGATTTAGTGGAAAAGAAACTTGTAAGAAGCCGTGATGTAGTCTTCATGGAGGATCAAACCATTGAAGACATTGGCAAGACAAAAAATTCTCAGTTTCAAGATAGTGATGATTCAGTTGACTTGGATCCGATTCCTTCTGAAAATTTTCTTGATACAATTGAGATTGGCAATCAGTATGATACAGAGGTAGATGTTCAGAATGATTATATGGTGGAAGATCACAAAACTGTTGATGAGGAAGGTACTTCGACTATAGAACCACCTACATCTTCACTCAGGAGGTCTACTAGAGACTGACAGCTCTCCATAAGATAGCCTATAGATGAGTATGTTCTTCTAATTGA
Source organism: Malania oleifera (assembly GCF_029873635.1). Taxonomy (NCBI): domain Eukaryota; kingdom Viridiplantae; phylum Streptophyta; class Magnoliopsida; order Santalales; family Ximeniaceae; genus Malania; species Malania oleifera. The sequence continues at coordinate 22,996,904 of NC_080417.1, read as the reverse complement.
TGAGGGGTTCTTCTAACTGATGAGGGAGAACTAGAGTGTTATGAAGAAGCCATTGAAAGTGAGCAGAAGCAACAATGGTTTAGTGCAATGGAAGATGAAATGAAATCTCTGCATGACAACCACACTTTTGAACTAGTAAAAGTACCTAATGGTAAAAGAGTTTTGAAAAATCGGTGGGTCTATAGATTAAAATAGGAAATAATTCTTCATTCCCACAGTACAAAGCTATATTAGTTGTCAAAAGCTTCAATCGGAAAAAAGGGATTAACTTTGGGGAGATCTTCTCACTGACAGTGAAAATGTTGTCAATCCGTGTTGTTTTGGGCTTGGCTGCTAGTCTTGATTTGGAGGTTGAGCAAATGGATGTGAAAAATGCTATCCTCTATGACGATATCGAGGAAGAAATTTACATGAACCAACCCGAGGGTTTTTTGGTGAAAGGTAAGGAGAATTATGTTTGCAGATTGAAGAAGAGTTTATATGGCCTGAAACAAGCTCCTAGACAGTGGTATAAGAAGTTTGAGTCTATCATGATTCAACAAGGCTACAGGAAAACGAATTCAGACCATTGTGTATTTGTTCAAAAATTCTCTAATGATGATTTCATTATTTTGTTGCTTTATGTTGATGACATGCTCATTATTGGTCACAATGCTTCTAGAATTGACAGCTTAAAACATGTGTTGAGCAAGTATTTTTTCCACGAAAGACTTGGAACCAACGAAAACAGATTCTTGGCATGAGAATCTCACATGACAGAAGTGCTAAGAAGTTATGGCTATCTCAGGAAAACTATATTAAGAAGGTACTTCAACGGTTTCACATGGAGAAAGCCAAAGTGGTAAGTACTCCTCTTGCTACACATTTCAAGTTAAGTAGTAAACAGTCTCCTTTTAATGATGAAGAAAAGAGAGACATGGAAAGTGTTTCATATGCATCTGCAGTTTGTAGCTTAATGTATGTCATGGTTTGCACAAGCCAAGATTTAGCTCATGCAGTTGGTATAGTTAGTAGATTTCTTTCTAATCCAAGTAGAGAGCATTGGAATGCTGTGAAATGGATTATGAGGTATCTCCGTGATACAACTGATTTGAAACTATGTGTTGGTTCTGACAAACCTGTTTTGGTTAGCTATACAAATTCAAACATGGCTAGAGATTCAGACTCAAGGAAATCTACTTCAGGTTATTTGATTACCTTTGTAGGGGGAGCTGTGTTTTTGCAATCCAGTTTGCAGAAATGTGTTGCTTTGTCCACTACAGAAGTTGAGTTCATTGCAGCTACTGAGGTATGTAAAGATTTGTTGTGGATGAAAAAATTGGTTCGTGAACTTGGATTCACTCAGAAGAGGTATGTGTTATTTTGTGATAACCAAAGTGCTATTCATTTCAGTAAGAATTCAACCTTTCATGGTAAATCAAAGCATATTGATGTGAGATATCATCGTATTCGAGATGTTTTGGATTCTAAGTTGCTTGAACTTGAGAATATCCACACTGATAAGAATGCTACTGATATGATGACAAAGGTGGTGCCTTGTGCGAAACTTGAGTTGTGTGTTGAGGCAGCCTATATCAAAATTGTTTGATAATCTTAACGGATGTCTCCTTCCTCTTATGGGCTAGAGGGGGAGATTTGTTGGGTCCAGCCTACACATTAAAAAAAAAAAAAAGAGGCTCATGTGGGCTAAAGCCCATTAGGGCAATTAAAAGGATTTTGCAGAGTGTGTGTGAGGCGCCGCACAAGAGAGGAAAATTGGAGCGTCATCCCTACTACCGCAAAACAGTGTGTGCAAAACAGTGTGTGTACCAGTGTGTGTGGCAGTGGGTTGTCTTCATCAACTCGACGATCGGAATGCCTTTTGTGATCTAATTTTGCTGAAATTTGGAGAGCATGTTCGGGATTCGTTGACTTTCGATCTGGATAGTAGAGATCTGTTTCAAAGCTTTGGAGGACCTAGTTTTGCAGTACTGACAGTAACTACGTTTGGGTGACTTCTTTCTGCTCATTCTTATTTTATCGCGATTCTTTTGGGAATCATTTTTGCTCTAAATTTGTGAACATTTTTTGTGATTGTACTGTTGTGATTTTTTGTCTCTATTATAGTGAAAATTTTATTGGGTCTCATAGGTCCCGTGATTTTTTCCCTTCACATTGGAGGGGTTTTTCACGTTAAAAATTGTGGTATTCATTTTATGGTGTGTTATTCATTATTGTTGGTTGGTTATTTTTGCTCGTCACGAATTTAATTTTTGGGAAAGATTTATCCACTGTGTTAATTGCCTTGTTACTTTCCCAACATATTTGTCAACAGAAAAATTCAAAGACAACATCTTCTTTGTCACCGTCTCAAATACACCCAATGTGAAGGTCATTGTACAAAAAATTTATCAACATAAAGGCTATCCAGTGCCATATTTTCAAAATGATGAAGATGCAATCAACCAAATGGAACAACTTTTCAAGGCAATAAGAGCAGTTCCTGTACTAGTAGTTTTGGATGATGTTTGGTCTGGATCAGAAGACCTTCTTCAGAAGTTTGAGTCTAGAATTCCTGAACACAAGATTTTGGTTACATCAAGATTTTCATTTCCTAGATTTAATTCTACATATAAGTTGAAATTGTTGAATGATCAAGATGCTATGACTCTTTTCACTTCCACAGCGTTACAGCATGTTGGGAATTCTTACACTCCCGATGATGAGCTTGTGAACAAGGTATTTCGTCATTCTACAACATACATGCGCATATATATGAAAGTAATAAAAAAAATGAAATAAAATAAAGAAAGAAATAAAAATAGAGAGAAAATAATAGAAGATTTGCGCAGTTTGGCAATGCACCTATATCTATGGGGGGGAGAGGTATTAAATCCTCAATAAACCAAATAACAAATGAATTGAGGTTACAAAAGCGCTCCATCTTTGTACTATGAACAAAATGCACCTAAAGAATCACATAAGCAAGCTGTGCTCCAAGAGGAAGTTTCTATACATGACCCAGCGGCCAGAATACCCAAAAAGAAAAAAGAAAAAAAAAAAAATGCCACAGGAGCATTACTCCTAAAATACATGAATATTTCATTGGTTCTTCTTGAAACTCAAAAATCCTCTAGGCCTATCAGCCTGCAGCCTCCAAGAGGTTGCTTTTGCAATACATTTTAGGGTGGGGTATGAAATCATCAAATGCAAGACATCATATTGAATGAGTCCATTTTTTTGTAACTGTGTTGTTGTAGCTGTCATTTAAACATGCCTTCGTCTTCCATCAACAAACAGTAAATTTGGATGACTAAGGTATTCAAATACATGACTAATATTTTATTTTATTTTATTTTTTTTTAAAAAGAGGGCGGCACCTCCTATCTTTATTAGAAAACGCCTCACTTATGACGAAGGAATACTATGGTTCCAACCTTGAGACTGGGGAAAATCAAACCCCAAGAATCTAAAACTAACTTAACCAACTTATTCAAAACCAATAAACCATTGATCAACAACCAAACAAATGACTAATATACTCACAAGCATTTGGTTAAAGATTAGATAGTCCTTTTATTAGAAATCTGCAATTTTTCCATATCCAAGCCGTTTGCAATTGTATGTGGTCGTGTTCATTTCAGATGGTGAAGGGCTGCAGGGGATTCCCGCTAGCCATTAAGGTGATTGGTAGTGCACTTTGTGGACAACCTGAGGAGATCTGGAAAACCAGAATGATGGAATTGTCTGATGGTCAATCCATTTTTGAATCTGACAGTAATCTACTTGATTGTCTCCAAATCAGCTTGGATGTTTTGGACAGAAGAACTATACTAAGAGAGTGCTTCCTTGACTTGGGTTCATTTCCTGAAGATCAAAGAATCCATGTCCCCGCCCTTATTGATATGTGGACTGAATTGTATGAACTAGATGATGATGGGGTGCAGACTGTTGCAAACATCCATAAACTCTCTGCCCGGAATCTGGCTAATCTTGTAGTCACAGGGTTTGCTTGCTTCCCATCTATCTGTTTATTACAAAGCTGCCATTTATTCTGATAGATCTTCTCAAATTCTATTATGTGCTTTATTGTAACCACCTTAAATCAAATGGGTAAGAATATCATTAAATATTCCTTTCTCTCATTGATGAACCAATTTCTTCTCATTTATAGTGAGGCCGATGGCTGCTACAATGAGTACTATGTGACACAGCACGATCTTCTAAGAGAGCTGGCAATTCATCTGAGCAGCCAGGAGCCAATAGAGCTGAGGAAAAGATTAATTATGGACCTAAGCGGAAACAATCTTCCTAAGTGGTGGAAGGAGCAAAAACAGCAACCCATCAGTGCTCGTCTCTTGTCCATCTCTACAGGTTTCACCCACAAATTATATGGCATTTCTTTGTTAACCTATATTTTCTCACTTGATATAGAAAATTGTTTGTAGATGAAACATTCTCAGGCTGGTATGACCTGCAACTACCCGAAGTTGAGGTTCTAGTCCTGAATTTCTGTACAAAGAGTTACACATTGCCCGACTTCATGTTGAAAATAGGCAAACTGAAGGTTCTGGTCATAACAAATTATGGCTTCTGGCCTGCCAAACTAATTAAGTTTCCACTTCTTTGTTCTTTATCAAACCTAAAGAGTATCAGATTGGAGCATGTCTTAATTCCTTCCCTGAGGGAAACCACTGTACAGCTGATGAACTTGAAAAAAGTATCCTTGGTGATGTGTGAGATTGGTGAGGCTTTTGAGAACTATGGCATCCAGATCCATGACATGTTCCCAAATCTTGTGGAAATCAACATTGACTACTGCAAGGATCTAGTGAAGTTGCCTGCGCAGCTTTGTGATATTTTTCACCTAAAGAAGCTTAGTATCACCAATTGTCACATGTTGTCTGAACTCCCTGAAGAATTTGGGAAACTTGCCAATTTGGAAATGCTCAGATTGCGTGCTTGCGCAGGATTGTTGGAGCTGCCGGGCTCAATTGGCAACCTCCACAAGCTGAGCTTTCTTGATTTGTCTGAGTGTTTTAGCATCGGGACTGTGCCAGAGGAGATGGGGGAGTTGTGTAACTTGAGAATGCTGCACATGAGAGGGTGCTCAAGTTTGTGTGAATTGCCACCCTCGTTTGAGAAGCTTGTCAGCCTAAAGGGCGTGATTTGCGATGAGGAGACAGCTAGTCTTTGGGATTCAATCCATATCCCTGGCCTACAGATAACAGTGAGTAAAGAAAATGTCAACTTGAATTTTCTGCACAATCCTCAGTTTTAGTAGCGTTTATAATGGAAAATCTTGAAGATTCATTTGGATGAAGAATTTTATTTTAAGAAATGAGAAAAAAAAAATGAAAAAAATTTATTTTTGGTTATATTTCCTTTTTATATCCAATATTGTTAAAAAAATTGTGTTTTTTTACAATTAAAAAACAAAAGAAATCAAATGATAATCAAGTGCGAAATTAAAGTTATCATTTCATGGATTTACTATATTTTTTCATTGCTCTTGATAAATGTTATGAAAACACGCCCTATGTGCAATTATGTGCGTATAGAACAATTGAAAAAGAAATAAGAAAAAATAGATAACACCCATAGTGCGCCAGCGAGGAAGAGTTAGTTAGTTATTATGGAGGGTAGTAGAAGGGATATGGATGAACATAAAATAACTTAGAATAAGATAGAGTAAGAATTGAATAACCCTGAGTTTGTTGAATGAAATTGTCCATGATCCCTTAACCCTGAATAAGGGATAAGGTTAAAAAGAAAGTCGACATAGGATTTCTAGAAGTCTCTCATTATTTCTACAAGGTGGCAAACATCATCTCGGTACCTAAGAAGGATGGGAAGGTTCGAATGTGTGTTGACGATAGGGACCTTAACCGAGCGAGCCCTAAAGACAATTTCCCTTTTGCACATATATCTTAGTAGAAGATAAATCGAGGCACGAAATGTTTTCATTCATGGATGGACTTTTGGGATATATAATCAAATTAAAATGGCTAAAGAGGACAAAGGGAAAACAACGTTCATAACACAATGGGGGAGTTTATGTTATAGGGCAATGCCATTTGGGTTAAAATATGTTGAGGCCACATATCCGAGAGCAATGATTACTTTGTTTCATGACATGATTCATAAAGAATTAGAAGTATATGTAGATGTCATGATTGAAAAGTCAAGAGATGGGGAAGAGCACATAGTGGCTCTAAGGAAGTTATTCGAATGATTGAGGAAATACAAATAACACCACAAAAAATACGGTTATTGGTGACGATTTGAAATTAGTTGTCATATCTATGGCTATTACTACTCATTAGTGACGAATTTATCAATCATCACTAAAAGTCTAGTATTAGTGACGATTCTATGCCGTCACAAAAATACTAACACTGTCACTATATAATCAACATTTTCTCGGCTCAAAATCGTCACTAAAGCCCAAGTATTAGTGATGATTTAATAACCGTCACTAATGTTACACTTTTAGTGACGGTCATTAAAACCGTAACTAATAATGTACTTTTTGTAATGACTTGAAGAATAATAGTATTTAAATAATAAAGAAAATTGGTAAATGGGAAACATAACAGAAGGAGCGTTCGTCGACAACGTTGCATACTGAGCTGGTCGATGAAGATATGCCTCGTCGACGAGAAGATACCGAGAGGACTTTTTGGGTGACTCTAAATTTCGTCGACGAAGGGGAGAGTTCATCGAGGAATTTCCTCTTGACCTTGTCGACGAGGTGACGTGACTTGTCGACGAATCTCATTGTATAAATAGTGTTAAACATGGATTTTACGCAAAAATTTTCAGCAGAAAAACCCTCTCTCTCTCCTCTACGATTCCTCTCTCATCTCTCTTCGATTTCGACCTCATTAGTAGCTGGATCGACAATCTGAGGCCACCACAACGCTCCTGGAAAGTTCTCTCCAAGTCTGCTAGAGCGGATCGTTGGTGGGACGGAGTTGAATTTCATCCCAAATTCAGGGTAAGGTCTTTTATGCATTATTTGACTTTTTAGCAGTTGTAGGAAATGTAGTAGTCGAAGAAATAATGATATTTTGTTCTAGTAAATGCTGTTTTTAGGGTGTTGAGTGGGGAACCCTGCAAGTGTAGGACCTGTCACAGTAGGAGACTTTAGTAGGAATCAAGTAAGGGAAATATGCTATGCTAGGCAATTTTATGATTAAGTACAAATCATATGTTTTTTTTAGCAAATTATTATTCAGACCACATATACAGTTTTTAGAACCTGATAATATTGATATTTAAGTTGTGTGGCGTGAGTTTAATATTGGATCAGTACAGGGTTTATATAATTTTCAGAATACCATGATTTACAGTATTCGTACAGAAACTTTACAGTATTTTCAGAATACTATGTTGTGCAAACCTCAAAACCATTACATTCAGCTACTACAGTTAATCAGATATTTCAGTTATTCAGTTACGTAGATATCTCAGATATTCAGTTATTACAGTTTATTCAGATCAATTTTTATAATGTTATGGTTATTTTAGTTATTACAAAATCATGCTAAAAGCAGTATTTTAGAAATAACAGTTATTTATATATATAGTATCAGACCCTGATGGATCATATTCAGCTAGTAGAGCACGGTATCGTAGCTATATTCAGTTCAGAGTGCAATCACTACTCAGATAGTATATGGTATTCAGAAGTCGATCGTGCCTATGTTGTGGATAGGATTCCCATCAAATATGGGTTGAGGGGGCCGATCTAACTGTCAGTGTTTCAGTTGACTTACCCTGGTCGGTCAGCCAGGTTAGGTCCCGCCTTCGGGACGTACAACCCTGTCATGAGGTGTCACGCCCCGAACCCCGAAATGGGACCCAAAGGTGAAAATGTAACTAAACTGTCCCTGTATCTGATAAAACATCCAAAGATACTGAATAATGGATGAGGGTCTGACCCCGTGGGGTTCCTAGGCACCCTAAACACATCCAAACACAATCATATACGCAGTGGAAAAAGGTCATTCTATATGAACATATACAGTACCATACTAGAGTCTATACAAGAACAGAACATGGCTCTATGAAAAACGTACAAATTGGGTGCCCAACACATCCCAAAAAGGCAACCCATCAAAATACAGTCCTAACACTTACCCAAACGCTGGCCACTACGCTCTCTACACAAGGACGCTAGTTCTGGTTACTCGAAGGACCTGTAAAAATGCACGTACAGCAGGGGTGAGACACCTCTCAGTAAGGAAGAACACATGTTATATCGGTGTGTGGCATATGAGTGTTATCATGATTCACTAACATGCATAGATCAATAGTCAAAACAATCAAAACAGTTCCAGTATTTTCACAAACCAAGCAATACAATCTGGTGTCATCACATCCTTCGGCTCAAATTTAGACTATCTAGTGGTATTTCACACCCTTCGGTAAAATCTGGTGATCTGGTGGTATTTCACACCCTTCGGCTTGAAGCCAGATTGTCTGGTGGTATTTCACAACCTTCGGCAAATGCCGGTGCCCCGAATAACCTGGCATAGCATCAGCGTTGAACCAGTGCAGATCTGGTGTTCTCATACCCTTCAGCTCAAAAGCCAGCCAATCAAGTGGTATTGCGTACTCTTCAGAAAAAACTGGATTTTCAAACCTGAAACAATTCGGAACCCCATTCCTATTTCACCAAGATACAATGTATGCATGCTGGATGCAGCCCGTCGCCCCCTTTTTCCAAAATTGTAATAATGAAAAACTCATAGTTTTCTCTGTTAGATCCCCTCAAATGAGTAGCCAAAACACATATAAGACCGTGGACCACAATTCCACCGAGTCTGATTTCAAAAATAACCGATATAAACACAGTTCCCCTTACCTTTTCCCCGAATAGCAAATCTCGAACTCCAAGGCTCCTAAACAACGAACCGAGTTCCAAAACCTACATATCACAGTACAGAATATATTCTCAAAATATTTTCCTACAAAACCATAGGATCAGAATTGAAAACCGAGCCTTACCTCGATTTTACGTCGAAACCCAAAAATCATCGAAACGAGATTCCGATCCGTAGAAATTATAGAGAATCCTTCCACAATCCTCATGGTAACTTCAGATTTTCGATTCCATTAATGATCGGAGAAAAAATCTAGAGAGAGAGAGTAGGGAGAGGTTTAGAGAGAGAGAGAGAGATATGTTTGAAGTTTCTTAGCTTGGAAGTAAAGAATATTCTATTTATAGCCCTTAGACCTCGGGCAATTTCGTCAACGAAATGGTGTTCTCATCGACGAATCTTTCACTGACTTCGTCGACGAATCGGTAGCCTCGTCGACGAATTTGGGATCTTCGGTTTTTCCGAGACTCCTCGGCTTCTCCTCATTAACGAGTCTCTGAATTTCGTCAATGAGAAGAACAAAGGCTTCGTCGACGAAATCTGGTTTCGTCAACGAAATCTGTCAAATTCCCATTTTGCCCCTCTCTTATTTATTTAAATCTTGTTATCATGGTTTGGGTTCTTACATGAGGGGTCAAATCATGATTTTCAGTTATCCATCTAGGGAATCTTTTCAGTTATTATATATATGTACGACCAGATTTACAGAAAATAGTCATACCTATAGATATTAGCAGTATTATGAGTAAATATTCAGGAAAATCAGTTTATGTTAAGCAACATAGGTATGATTTATATTGTAATAGGTATACAGGTTTGACTTAACTTTGTTATTTATGGTATTTTCTAAGTCAGATTTTACAAGCATGTAGCTCACTTGCCACACACTAGCAATAACATATTTCGTTTTATTGAACATCAACTCACCCTATTATTTTAACATTTTTCAGGTGAGCCAGTTAGGTAAGTGGATCAGGTCCGCAGGTAGAGGGGCTACTGTACTGCCCTTTCAGTAGGGTGAGTATTTTTGGGAGATTGTTTTGTATAGCCCCAGTTTCAGTTGAGGGTATATTTGAGAATAGTGTATATATATATTTTGGGGATATTTTGACACTCTGGTATTTTATATATATAATTTCAGTTGTATGAATTTAGCTTCTCGTTGCTTAGGTTGATAATTTTGTTTGAATTAAATGGTATCAGAGCAGTATAAATTTCAGTATATATATAAGTAGGAAGCAGGACGTTACACTTTTAGTAACGGTCATAAATCCGTTACTAATATTTAGCCTTTAGTGACAAATTTGGGCCGAGAAAATGTTAATTTTATAGTAACGGTGTTAGTCTTTTAGCGACGGTTTTAAAACTGTCACTAATACTTCATCCTGCTACTAGTAGTGATGGTTTTTCAAACCGTCACTAATACTTTGAAATAATTAATTTTTTTTTTAAAATTCCCATAAAAACCTGTAATTACATTTTAGCATACATAAAATTAAACCAAAATTACTAAAACAATCATAAATTCAAAATTAAAATACAAATTATTCAAAATTCAAATACATACAAATACAAATTGAAATTAAAAAATAAAAAATAATTTTTTCTCAGATAACAAAGAATACAGGAAAAGTCAAAAGTTGCGCGCATCTGACTTGACTATAGTGCCTGTCATCATTGTAATTTGTGACAGTCGCAAACCCTACTAAATAATAATTATACAAAAAATTAGTATACGATGTTTGAATATATATTTATATACTATAATTAAAAATGATTTGATAGTAAAATGATCGAACATTCGGACATGGTGTAAAAAAATGATACAATTAGTTTGATCAATCGAAATTCATCCCACTCAGTTTGGACCTCGTATGCCCGAATTGTAAGTTAAGTGCTTAAAATGAACGAAGTTTAATTACTAAGTTTATTTGTATTCTAACTTTACTTTTAAGTAAGGACAAAGCTCCCGGGGAGGAGTTTTTAAGCACTGTCAACTCCGACATGTCCAGGTCAATGTGATGGACATGTCGAGATGAACCGCATTCAGTTTGGACCTCGTATGCCCGAATTGGACACATGTGTGGAACACCATGAACTAAGGTTACTATGTTTGTATTCTAACTTTACTTTTAAGTGGGAAAAAAGCTCCTGATGAGGAGTTTTTGGGCACCATCAGATTTGACATGTCTAGGTCATTGTGATGGACATGTTGGGACTGACCAAACTCGGTTTGGAGCTCGTATGCCCGAATTGTAAGTTAAGTGCTTAAAATGAATTAAGCTTAATTATTAAGTTTGTTTGTATTCTAACATTGCTTCTAAGTGGGGAAAAGCTCTCGAGGAGGAGTTTTTATGCACTGTTAGCTCCGACATGTTCAGGTCAATGTGATGAACATGTCGGGACTGACCGCATTCAGTTTGAACTTCGTATGCCTGAATTGGACATTTGGGTGCAAAACCGTGAACTAAGTTTACTATGTTTGTATTTTAACTTCGCTTCTAAGTGGGAAAAAAGGTCGCAGGAAGGAGTTTTTGGACACCATTATATCCGGCACGTCCAAGTCAATGTGATGGATATGTCGGGACTGACTTCACTCGGTTTGGACCTTGTATGCCCGATTTGGACACCTAAGTGCTTAAAATGAACTAAGTTTACTAAATTTGTTTGTATTCTAACTTTACTTCTAAGGTGGGGAAAAGGCTCCCGAGGAAGAGTTTTAGGTACCGTCAGCTTCGACATGTTCAGTTCGATGTGATGGATGTGTTGGGACTAACCCAACTCAGTTTGGACCTTGTATGCCCGAATTGGACACTTAGGTGGTTAAATTCAACTAAGTGTACTAAGTTTGCCTTTAAGGGCATAATTTTCAATTGGCATGAAATTTTTGGGCACCGTTAGCTCCAGCATGTCAAGCTCAATGTTATGGACGTGTCGGGACTGACCACACTCGGTTTGGACCTCGTATGCCTGACTTGGATACCTGTGTGCTTAAAATAAACTACGTTTACTAAGTTCGTTTGTATTCTAACTTTACTTTTAAGTGGGGAAAAAGTTCCTAGGGAGGAGTTATTAGGCATCGTCAGCTCTGGTTTGTCTAATGCAATGTGATGGACGTGTTGGGCCCGATTTAACTCAATTTGGACCTCGTATGCCCATTTTGGACTTGTTTTGTAGGTCATACCATTTAAACTTGAGAACCGATAGCTCATTTTATGTAGCTTTCGTAAACGCTGGTCATTTTACTTACTAGTATGGTGGTGGTAGTTGGTTTGTGAAAAAAACAAGCATATTTTACATTTTTGGCACCTTGAACTCCATTTTTGACTTGTTTTGTAGGTCATAGGGAACCGTTGCCTCAATTAATGTAGGTTTAGTTCTTATGGATCTTTTTCTTAATGAAATGGTAGCGGTAGTTAGTTTGTGTAAAAAATATGCATATTTCACGTTTTGGGCACCTTGAACCCCATTTTTGACTTATTTTTAGGTCTTGTAGTTTAAACTTGGGAACTGTTGGCTCATTTGATGCAGGACTAGTTCCCATTGATCATTTTACTCACGATCACGGTGGCGGTAGTTGGGTTGTAGCAAAAACATCTAGATTCCATGTTTTGGGCACCTGAACCTCGATTTTGACTTGTTTTGCAGATTATATGGTTCAAACTTGGGAATTGTCATACCATTTGACATAAGTTTAGTTTCCACGAGTCATTTTACTTACAATTGCGGTACCAGCAGTTGGTTTGTGACAAGAACAAGCATAAATCATGTTTTGGGCACCTTGAACCCCATTTTTGATTTGTTTTGTAGGTTATACATTTCAAACTTAGGAATCGTCGGCTAGATATAGATATAGTTCCCAAAGGTCATTTTACTTACGAGCATGGTGGTGGTAATTGGGTTGCGACAAAAACATGCATATTCTAGGTAGGCGAGTAGATTGGGCTCGCAGATAGAGGGGCTTCAGTACTGCCCTGTTAGTAGAGTGAGTATTTCTGAGAGTATTTATATATAACCCTAACCCAGTTGAGGGTATTTTGGGAAACAATTATATATGTATATTTTGGAGAATATTTTAGCACTCTGATATTATATATTTTCTTAATTGTGTTTATATGAAATTCACTTCTCGCTGCCTAGGTTGATGGTTTGGTTTAATCTAGTAGGCATCAGAGCATTATAAATTTTATAGTATAAAAAGGAAAAATCAGAACTGGAAAATAAATAGCTGGTCGTTACACCCTAACACTAGAGTGTAAACATATATAGTCTTGAATGTCCTTACTCTTCTAAGAGGATAGCTTGAATATCTCTCCCACTATTTCCTAAATACAATACCTATAAAAGACAACTCTATACTCTTTCAACTCTTTCAACAATTTTTTCTTATGGAGTTCCATCATACTCCGTTCACTTATATGCCCCAAGCACATATGCTAGAGCATACTATTAACTGTGTCGATATCCAGTGAAAAGCTTTGCTGCACTATCCACAAATGTACTGCCTAATAATACATACTCAATTGATTTATACTTTATAAAAAACATAGAACCCTTTAACACCTTCAAAATTCCACTGCCTAAATTTAGTATTGTGCATGACTCCATTAATTGAACATATCCCTCAAATTGCTAATAAAATGAAGCTTTATTTTGCTAGAAAATTTGAAATAAAATCGAATAGTTTCAAATGATTAACTGAATTTTGATTAATCAAATTTTAAGTGAATATCAACATTTAACCAAACCGAACCATTGGATCCAATTTAAAATTTTAAAAAGTTACTACCAATTCATATATTTTTTCCTTTATTATAATCGACATCTAGATTTTAAATTTTAAAATTAAAATTCAAACATAAAAAATTCATAGAAATTTATACATTTTAAATTAGTATTCAACATAAACTTAAAGACATCCACTCATGAATTGAACTAAACAAAACCATAATCAAAGTCCTAACCCTACAAAATAATATAAAAGTGTCAATTCAAGTTCTAAATAGTTGAAAAAATTATTATTGAAAAATATTTTTTTATTTAAAGTACTAATATATTTATAATTTTATTGGTTCAATTCGGTTGATTGTGATTATTGAGTTGGGCTGATCCAAAACCAAATTGTTAATTGAAATATTAAAAAAATTCTAAACCAAAATTAAATAGAAAAAAAAATGATTAAATGACTTTTTTGTTGAATTTAGTTTAGTTTTATAGTTTGGCTTGCTTTTTTTTTTTTTTTTTAATTTTTTCTTACCACCCCTACTTGGAATTGTTGAAACTCAACCATGCAAAGTCTTTTCTGTAGCCTCTTAAGTAGGTTCTTCTTCGATTTTGGGACACATCTAATATTATGTAATGTTTTAACAATGTCATCAAATATTCTAACTTTTATAATACTAACTCCAATTATAGGACAAAGATGATCATTCACAAAAATTACTAATCTATCAGCACACTCCATATAGCTACTAAACTATTCTCTAAATGGACAATAATAAAAAAGAGCAATTATATTTCATTAATTTTCTAAGCATCATGAAAAGAATTGTTAGTTAAAACAACTAACAAAACTTCATCATTTGAACTATTTGTCACCAAACTTGCAAAACTTGATGGTCAGTCTTTCTTATCTTCCTCTTTCTTCCAAAGAAGACAATCCCGCTTACAATGTCTCTTTCAGTTTGCACTTAAAATATTTAACGTTTTTGGTCATTGATTTAGACTTTGATTTACCACTCTTCTCATCATTCTCCTTGAATCTCCCTCCCCTATGCTTAACCTTGGCAGCCAAGTCCTCCAGTTTATAGTTCTCCTTGTTAAGTCTCTTTTTGGTTTAATTTGACCTATAAGAGTCTCAAAAACATGTTAATAGTAAACTTAGGGTAGACTTTCAAAAACAGTGTCATAATTAATTGTTCAAAAAGTAAAAAATAAAAAAGATAGAGAAGATAACAATAACAATGTTTTATCTTCGCCTTAAATCCTCGCTTCACTTTGAGCAAATTGTTGAGAATTTGGTTAAATGGATTCATTTACTGATTTAGATCCCCATGCTAAGGCATATAAAGAAACATCGGTGACTTTTTCAAGAGCAGTTTATTGGTATTGCCTTTCACCATATGCAGATTGTTCAATTTTGTCTATAGATCTGTGCCAGTTTTCTTCTCCATTTTATAAAATATAGTAAAATTTATCTAATAAGACCGAATAATACTAAAAACAATTTGTTCTACCTTCATCATATCTTCATGATATTTTGAGCATTTATGAGCCCAAAAGGTGATTTATTTGTTTTGTTTTTGTTTTTGTTTTTGGTTTTTTTTTGTTTTTATAGTTTGGACGATAAGATATTTTGAACATTTATGAGCCCTCAAAGTGATTTTCTCAAAAAAAAGAAAAAAAAAATTGTGGTGTTTATATTTTGAAAACATATGGATATCTATTATTCCTCCAATTTAGGTCCCTGCTCTAAAGGTAATAACTTAGGTGGACCAAGTCTTTCCATGTACCTCACAATTGACCATTTAATTGGATTAACTAAAACTAATATTCTTCTAATTAAATAAGAAATTTTAAGGGTTTTGACGATATCTTTAGTATTGTTAGTAAATATGTTATGTGCACTATACATGAACAATAGAAGATGTACGCATGCACATAGTCTTGTTTAGTAGTAATTATACCGCTTTCATTTTTTTTTAAGTTGAAAAAATGCACTTTTGTAAAAAAATTTGTACCTATATAAAAGGCTAAAAAAATATGTTTTATTATTTTTGAAGTATATATATAAATCTTAAAGCAATCAAATAAATATTTTGTGTTAGAAATTAGTTCCTCGATCATGTTGATCTCTCTCTGTCTCTTTGCTCATTTGATTCACAAAATAATTAGTCCTTGAAATAAATGACAAGCAGTGAAAATTTGAGAAATGTAAGTAATAGTTATTCTTTGTATGCTCGTTATTGGTTTATTAATATCTAATTAAAAAAGAATAGACAATATATGAAAAAATTTGAGAATATATATTTATTATCTCTTTCTTATTAACTCATAAAAAATTTTACATTATTATTTGTTTTATGGTATCAACAAAATTTTTTATATATAACTAATTGAAACAAATATCTTATAACTAATATGTTTTTAAAAATATGCATTTTACGAACACGACATAGAGTTAGTTCTTAAGTTTTTAAACTTTCAAATAAGTAATAATTTATGAAATACTTTATAAGAAATTAGAGTTGGTTGAGTAGTAGGTTTGATTTGAATGAGAGATAAATATTATTTTAGGAAGTAATTTTTTCATTTTTAATGTTTGATGTAATCCACAAATAAAATAATGACAAAATCCCTAAAGGATTATTTTACCTTTTTTTTTTTGAAAAATAATGCTTTAGATTTTCATTAAAAAATATATGTATTTCCTTCCAATTAAACATCCAAAAATGAGAAAAATATTCCCTTTTTCGAAGTCATGCGAAGTCAAACATGCCTGAACGCATCCCCACAGCCAACAACTTCAATAAAAACAGGTTTGAGTTGTCTCTCACGAGATCAAGTGTTTAAATTCTCTCGGATTCGTTTCTGTCCCTAGATTCTTGAAATTTACCTCTCTTTAGAGTTGTGAGATCGACTTCAAGGGGTGCGAGATTAGTCAAGTGGACTGTAAAATGGATACGTGAAAACTTAGTGTATAATCCAAAAAAAAAAACCCCAAATAAGAGAGAGAGAGAGAGAGAGAGAGTCAAACAAAAACAAACAAAAACTTTTTAATTGTTTTTCAAAAAAGATTTTGACATTTTGCCCATGAATTAAGTCAACAAAAAAAAAAAATCTGCGATCATGATTTTGACATTGTCCCCGTCTGAATGCTTCTTTAAATAATTAGTCAAATGAGAATCCAAAACAGAAAACGCAGATGAGACCTCGCCAGTGCATTATTGAACTTTATTATTCTATTTTCTTTCTCACCGATCTTTAATTTTAAATGCTTTGTCCTCGGTCCACGCCGGAAAAAAAAAAATATAAATTCCTGCGGCCCTTCCCACGGCGGAGTCACCTTCTTTAAATAATTACTCAGAAAACGCAGATGAGACCTCGCCGGTGCATTATTAAATTTTATTATTCTATTTTCTTTCTATATTTAATTTTAAATGCTTTGTCCTGGGTCTCGCCGGGAAAAAAGAAAAAGGAAATTCCTTCGGTCCTTCCCAAGGCGGAGTCATCTTGACTCAGTATACGAGTACTGATTCGCAGGAGCTGGTAAGGATAGGTACAGATTCCTAGCTTGATTAGTAGCAAAAATTAAAAAAAAAAAGTTGAAGATAGAGATTCCTCACAAGGCAACGAGTACCACCATTTCCACTTCTGTGGGGGGCTTTGAGGAAGAAGAAGAACCCACATGGCGGATCTCGTCGCCGGCGCCGTGGTGGGTGCGGTGGTTGGCGAGCTCCTGAAAGCCCTTCTCGACGCCAAAGACAGCGCGGTAAACTTTAAGTCCGACTTCGAACGCCTCCAATGCACCCTCGAGTACGTAATCCCACTGGTCAGCGAGATCGAGCGGCTCAACGACGAACTGGACCGCCCCAGGTCGGAGACCCAGAGACTGATTCTTAAATTGGACGAAGGGAAGGGGATCGTGCGCGAGTGCTCGAAAGTTCAGTGGTGGGAATATTACAGGAAGTACCGGTACTCGAAGAAGATCCTGAAATTGGATCAGTCACTGCAGAGATTTTTCAATGTGGAGTTGAGAGTTGGAGAAGCGAGAGATGTGAAGCAGCTGTTGGTGGAGATGCAGGAGGCGAGCCGGAAGCTGGACCGACTGTGCGAGAGGAGCAGCAGCGGGGGAGGGAGTTGGTGTGGATTCGAGGGGTGGTGCGCGGCGCCGGAGCTTCCGAATCTTACTGTTGGATTGGAAGTGCCGTTGGGGGATTTGAAGAGTTTGATGGTGCGCAGAGATGGGGTGTCGCTGTTGGTGTTGTCCGGCGCCGGAGGATGCGGGAAGACGACGCTCGCTTCTAAGTTCTGTCAAGATGAGGAAGTCAAAGGTCTTGGATTTAAACTCTCCCTCTATTTCTGTTTTTCTACTAATTCGGTAATTTCCGTGATTTATTTGGTAAATGAGAAATTGAGAATGTAGGAGATTTAAGTTCAATAAGCGATTATTTAAACCGAAATTAGTGATTCTCAACTTCAATCTTTACTTTTTAAATATAATTTGATCTTGAATATGGTTGGATTCAACTTATTTTAACTCTTACATAGTTACAAAACTAGTTGACATCATTCTTGAATTAGGTTTATTTATGAATTTATTTGATGAGGTTGTAGTAGATTTAATGAACTATAGTAGAGATAAGAAGTAGACACTATCTAGCTAGATGTAAGTTTGGTTAATTCAAACTTCATAATTTGAATTTAGTGATACGGTTAATGCTCAATGTATCAATATGTTAGCTTAGGAGGGGTAAAAAAGTCTCCAAGCATTATTAATAAAAAGCTCATTTTCACTTTTTTTGGCTAATAAATCTTAAGAATCTCTCATATTTCATGAAAGAGGTTCTAAAAAAACTAATCACTCGTGAAAGTAGTTCGGTTTAGTAAGGGCTTGTCAGCGATTTGTTTGCATAAATGAACATGTTAAAACAAGTATATTTAAGGTTGGTTTGAATTTAGCTCAAACTAGAGTTTGGTTAAAATTTTAATGAATCAAAGTATGGTAAGGCTCGACTCTACTTAGCTCATAAATTTATAACCTTAGGAGAGAGAATGAGAGGAGTCTAGTCTCCTCTCTCTTGTAAATAAGAAAGACCTGCATTGCGTTGTGTGCTTATGGTATTTTGAATTAAGCCATAATGTTGTTATGCAATTATACAAATTTATATGAGTATATATAAATGTAGTAAAAAGTTAAAGCTTTAATATTGTATTTTGGAGTATGAACTTTGAGTTTTGGATTTGAAGAACTCAATACATATAGGTTTGTAATATGTTTTGTTCAAATCTATATGGATCCAAATTTTAAAACCTAAAATCCAAATTGTTAAACACATAGTAGCTCTATGTTTGAGAGCTTGAATTTCAAGTTTGAAATTTAGAATTTTTGTGTATTTGGATAAAATGTAATACAAATTTTGTCGATGAAATTTCATCTAAATCAAAGTAAATCTAAATTCAACTTTCCAAATGTCGTACTTCTAACCATAATGTTAAAAGTTTTGTTGTTAAGAACAGAGAGTGAGTTTTTCTAGAAACTTTAACGAATATAGACATACTATCAAACTATATTCTTTTAATTTTCTTTTGACACATTTTTTTTTTTTGGAAAGAGTCAGAAGTCACCCATATAGCGACTCCGTCCCAAGTTTATAATTTTCTTTTGGCTTCTTAATTTTCCTTTTGTATAACCTTAGTGCATGTTTTACAAAGTACAGATTTGTTGAATAAAAAAATTAATAAAAATTCAATGCTTAAATAGGATTGTGCACAAAGAAAGAACAAGCAAAAATAGGAATGTGCACACAAATGAGAAACAAAAATAATTAAATAATAATCTTATATTATGTTTATATCTGAGAATTCTTACAAAATTTGCATGGGCGGCCACCGACCATGAAACGGATTTGGAAGGTCACCAACCACCTTAGTTTGTGTCTCTTTAGATGACCATCTAACCTACCGTTGTTCCTGATATCCAAAAGTACATTTTCACATATGTACAATCAACTTCTGTCTCTTTTGTGCTGTCTAGTTCAAAAACATTTTTTTTTTTTCTCAACAAATTTTAAAAAAATCAGGCTATTCTTCAGTTTTTTAACATTTGTAAAAAAAAAAAAATTAAAATAATAAATTTATTTGACATTATTCACTTGAGAAAAAAATAATTTTATTTTTCAGTTATAATTTTTTAAGTGATTATAAAAAATGCCATATTCTTTTCTAATTTTCTGAAATTTTATAGAAAAATTAATATGTACACATCTTTTTAAAAATATGCCTTTGATTTTTTATTTCTTATGCAATTTTTAGAAAATTAAAAATAAGGTGTGATAAAATCTAAAAGGAAAAATAAAATGATTTTTTTACAATTATCAAAATTTTATTTTTAAACTTTTCAGTATAAAGTTTAAGAAAGCTAGCATTTTTATAACTCTTTGGAAAATAAAAATTAAAAATTAGAAATCATTTTTCACAATTAAATGAGACCTTACAAAGTGTTTTGCAGGCATAAATTTCAGAATATGAATTTAGAGTTTTACGAATTTGGACAAAATGTGATACAAAATTGTATTAAGTTTCTTCCAAACTCACACAAATCCAAATAAAAGAGCTTTGGAATCAATACCCTTATTTTTCAAGCATTGAGGGTAGCGCCCTTCCATAAATTGTTGGATAACCTAAACACCCATTAAAGAGTCTCATATTTTATAATAGTATGAAATAATTTATGGACTTAAGAACAAAATATGGTACCAACGATTGCGATTTTTGAGCAGGCATGTTCAAGGAGAACATTTTCTTTGTCACGGTCTCAAATGCACCCAACTTGAAGGGCATTGTGCAGGGGCTGTTTCAGCAGATGGGGTTTGAAGTCCCTGAGTTTCAGGATGATGAGTCTGCAATTAGTGGATTGGGAAAATTGCTGAGGCAGTGTAAAAACCAGAAGCCTGTGTTGCTGGTCTTGGATGATGTTTGGAAGGATTCGGGACTTCTTCTACTGAATAAACTATTGGAGCCACCACTGCCAGGGGACTGCAAAATTTTGGTTACCTCAAGGTTTGATTTCCCGACACTGGGTTGGACATATCGCATGGAATTGTTGAATGATAAAGATGCCATGACTCTTTTCGAGCACTTGGCATTCCCAGAAGATGACGAGAACAGTAACAAGCTGGATGAAGATCTTGTTCAAAAGGTTGATAAGTTGGCCCATTGTTTGATTATCTGCATTATGTTGTTTCCTTGCATGTTTTAGCTCTGAATGTTTTTATGTTGGTGGGGTTGATTGCAGATTGTGAGTTATTGTGAAGGACTCCCTCTAGCTCTGGTGACGATTGCTTATTCGCTCCGTCGGCAATCTAAAGTGGTGTGGCAAAATACGGAGAAGAAGTGGTCAGAAGGTCAATCAATATTTGATTCTGATCCCACGCACCATTTGCTCAATCGTCTCGAAATCAGCTTAGACTTCTTGGATGATTCAGTTAAAGAGTGCTTCCTAGACTTGGGTTTGTTCCTTGAAGACCAAAGGATCCCTTTCTCTGCTCTTCTTGATATGTGGATTGAATTGTATAAACTAGACCAAGATGACGCGTACGTGAACCTACTTGAACTCTACTCGAGAAATTTGGTGAATCTTGTTGTGAGCACTGGGTATGCTGGTTTCTTGCTACATATTTATGCTGACTAGTTTTTATTGTCAAGCTTGTGTTAGGATCCTTGTTTTTTTAGGTTTAGGTTGTTTCTGGGATGAACCGGTTTTTGATCATTTTTCAGGAAAGATGTAACTGAGATTGATGGGTATTACAACGAGCTCTTCGTTGTGCAGCATGACCTGCTGAGAGAACTGGCCATATATAGGAGTAGTCAGCAGAGTATAGAGCAGAGGGAAAGAATTTTCACAAAAGGAAACAAATTTCCCGAGTGCTGGAAGGAAAATGGGAAGCAGCCTCTCAGTGCACGACTATTATCTATTTACACAGGTTTGTTTGCTCTTTTTATTTTCAAACTCTTCTTGTTTATTTCATCTCTGGCCTGTTATTGCTACTTATAATGAAACCTTATGTAGATAGCACGATTTCCTCAAGCTGGAACGAGATGGAACTTCCAACAGTTGAGGTTCTAATCCTGAATTTTCAGACGGGAAACTACAAGCTACCCCAATTCATGGAAAAAATGACCAAATTAAAAGTTCTGATCATGACAAACTGTGGGCTTTATCCGGCAGAATTGAAAAATTTCTCGTGGCTGAATTCTCTCACCAATCTAAGGAGAATTAGATTGGAGAAGGTTTCAATTCCTTCCCTAGAGAAAATCAGCGCAACTCAAATGAAAAATCTGCAGAAGATATCACTGATCATGTGCGAAGTTGGTCAGGCTTTAAGGAACTGTTCCATTGAACTCTCCAGAGCTTTGCCAAAACTAGTAGAAATTGAGATTGACTACTGCAATGATCTAGAGGAGCTGCCTGTGGGACTCCTTAACATTATCTGGCTAAAGAAGCTGAGCATCACCAATTGTCATAAACTGCATGCATTGCCTGAAGAAATTGGAAAGATGAAAAATTTAGAAGTGCTCAGGCTTCATGCCTGCACAGGATTATCAGAGTTACCAGACTCCATAGGAAGCCTAAGTAAGTTGACTTTTCTTGATATTTCTTACTGCCTAAGCATAGTGAAGTTGCCGAATGGGATGGGTGAGTTATGCAGCCTAAAGAAGATTGACATGAGAGGGTGCTCAAGCTTGGATGAGCTGCCAAGAACCGTTGCTAATCTCATGCAATTAAAGCATGTGATTTGCGATGAAGAAATAGCTGAACTTTGGAAATGTTTCCAGACCCATATCAGAAAGGTAAAGGTGCCCAAGGAGATCAACAACTTGGATTGGCTGCAGATTTGATCTTAATAGCCACAATATGCATTTTGAGAAGAGTTTATATCCCTAAGACGGTTGCAAGAATGGTTTTGTTAATGGAGTGTCTGTCGGAGCTATTAGAAGCTTATATGTTATGCATTTTTTCTTCATTCATCTTTCATGCCATCAAATATTAAAAGATGTATAGGAGGCAACTTAAAAAAAGAGTGTTTGCTCCTTCTTCTGTGTTCAAATAGAGTTGTGGTATCAAGTTTTTTAGCCATTGTGATTTTTTTCTTTTTTTTTTGGATAATAAAAGAAGGTATATAAGATAGGAAGAAAAGGTACAACGGGTGGGGGCAAGGAATCCACCATAAAAAAACACTAACCATAGTGGGGAAAAAAAAGATCCCAATACAAAATTAAAACAAAATCAACCGATAAACCCCCTTTTCAAATCCTTTCCATCATAATTTACTCAACTCTTCAAATTTTCTAATTCCCTTTTGCACTTCTTTCGCACTTTACCACCATCCAAACCCACTTCTGTTGACTTGTTGAGTCCGATCCCTATTTTGATAATGACAAAACACAAGTATCTTATGTGTGTATTTTGTTCTTGAGCATGTTTACAATTTAGCACACATAAGATAAAGGAGAAATGGAAGCCAGGAGGAACTTAAAAACTTATACAATCTGGTGTATTCCATGGAAAAGTGAAGAGCAAAAGAAGAAAAAGACGTAGGCTTTTACTTATAATGCATTTAGTTTAGATTTAATTGTAATATGTATGTTTTGCATGATGGGATTGAATGTTTAAACACAAGACCATAGACTGACGTTAGGGAACCACAATTTTTCATGGAAAACCTTCTTATCAAAATTCCTAACTCATACACATAGGTTTGAAAAGCTTTAAGGTCAAAACAGGGTCAAAATACTATTTTTAACCAAGTCCAATGAACCGACCATTACACGCTTTAAAAGCCCCAGTCGATCGACTAGATGTTTTAACCTGTTTTCAAAAGCCTTAGTCGACCGGTCCATTTTACTCATGAAAACCCCATCCTACCAAACCACTTTTTTTTTTTTTGAGGCAAAATTCAAAGGCCTAGCTAACCTCAGCCAATCGGCCCAAAACGTACTTAAAAAAGGCCAGTCAACCGGCCCTAAGATCTGGAAGACTAGATCTTGAGCCCAGCTGATCGAACCATTGAAGCACTGGAATTCGCCTAATGCCAATCAACCGGTGTCGTCTTCAGTTGACCAGACCCCTCGATGCTTTTGAAAAAACACTAAGGCCAGTCGACCGGCGTTGTTCCTAGTCGATCGGACCTCTCGGGTTAAGTAATTTTTAAGCCAAAAAGCAGTCACTAATTTTAAATTAAACTTTTTAATAATGCCCAATAGGTCCTTAATAGCCATTTTTTTTTAGAGACTCTATAAATACCCCACTCAAAACTCTTTTATCAACTTTTGATTATCTTTAAAATCCTTTTAAATATTTTGTGCTTTATTTCTCTCATATACAAGCAAGCATTACTCTCTCTTATTCCTTTGAAAAATCATTTGTGAAAGAGAGCTTTGATTCCTTTTCTTCATTTGCAAATATTATTGCTCTTGAAAATTGTTGAAGATTCATTTTTGTGGGCATTTATCATATCTTCATACAGCATTTACTCTTGAAAAGTAAGGTGAATTCTTAAAAGAGGGGGGATGAATTGGGTTTTTAAAATTTCTTTCCTTGATTTAAATTCCTTAGTTGAATTTTACTTTCAGCAGTGTTTACTTTTAGCAAGAAATCAACGTTTAACAATCAAGTAATTTATATACTATTAATCAAGTTGAATCAATATTTAATCTCAAGTTCAAATCTTTGATGGGAAGGGACAACTAATCAATTTCAAGAATCAATTTTAAGATAGTTTAGAAATCAATATCAAAATTTAAGCTTTCAATTTTAAGATAGTTTAGAAATCAATATCAAAATTTAAGCTTTCAATTTTAAGATAGTTTAGAAATCAATATCAAAATTTAAGCTTAACTCAGAATTTATTCCTTTACTGTATCAATGAAATATGATTCTCAAAGATTTCATTTTTAAAAACAATTCAAAGTACCTTTTTGATGTTTCAATATTCAAAAAATCAAAGCTTTGATGAATTTATCAAATCAACCAATAAATTATTTTATGTTGAGTTTAGATATGCTTCAAAATCAAGATTCCAACAATCCCCAAAGTTTAGCAAGATATAAAAATCATACACACATATAATATCTTTTACGAAAATTTAAAGAGAGTAGGGAGAAAAGCTGGGAACCAAATTTTTTATAAGATTTGGCCTGCAGCCTACGTCCTTGCTTTGAGCAACCGTTGTGAGGATTTTCCTTTACAACTTTCTTACTAGGCAAAGTTACAACCTCTCCTTATTAGGTGGAGACCCCTCTCTAACAGGAATTCCCCTTCTTGTTAGCCAACGATTCAACAACCCTGAATCATCAAACAAAATAACAAGAGAAAACAAGAAACAATCTTGTGTACAAGAAGAACTCTCAACAAGAGCAAATTAGTACAATTGAATATCAATATACTTCAATCAAAATCAATATATAAAGATGAAGTTCAAGTAATAATCACCGGTATTCTTTCTTTGATTGAGTAACTCGGAAAAAGAGCAAAGAACCGTAAGTTTTTTTTTAGCAAAAACATAGCAGGTATTTCATCAAGAGTATTAACAAGATAGTTTTGAAGAATAGAAAGAATTTAGCTTGATTGCTGCATGTAGGTATGTTTAATCTTTAAGTTTAACATGTATTTATAGATAGAAAAAGTTAATTTTCAAATTCCTTAAGTTTCTTGCAGTGTTTCCCAAGTTTTCACAAAGTTTGGAGACCAAGTAATCAAATTTGGAAACTTTCCCTCACTGTTCTAAATTTAAAATCACGAAAGTCAGTCGACTAAAGTATCGGGGTCAGTCACTTGTGCCTTTTAAGTACAACGTATTTTCAAACACAGAATGGGGTTAGACGCCTGATCCTGAGAGGTCAGTCACCTGATTCTATTCTGTCTATTTATTTTTCATTAGTATAAAATGTTAGTCACCTAATCGTGAAAAACATATGTTTTTTTAAAAAAAAAAATTGTTTCCAAAACTCTTTTTAGATTTTATATTTGTTATATTGAATTAAGACTTTTGAAAATATTTTCTGAAATTTTCAAGCATAGGTCTCTAAGTCAATATTAATTCCTAAGGGCTTTATGCATCAATATTGAATTGTTTGAAGCACTTACATGAGACTTCGTAACGACTATGACTTTCTAATCACTAAGTCTTCATGTATTTGCTTTGCTCTCAATGTCTTCATGTATTTGCTTTGTTTTCCTTCATATCTCATTGACTTAAGTACATACTTCATCAAGTTCTTCTAGCTTTAAGTACAAGCTTTCAATAGACTTTTCAAGCACTTGATATTGTATTCACACAACTAAATAATATTAGGATTGAATAGTCTTAAAAAGACTCTCTTTTACAATAAGCATCAACTTTCATATATCATGAAGGCATACTAAGTCAATGTATATGTCAAAGATCAATATCATGCTTAGTTATCAAGATCAATTTTAATAGTATGCTCAGATTTTTCAATGCATTGTTGAGCCAATATTTAGCAAGTTATAGTCAGATTTATATGCTCAATCAATTTCAGATTTAATGCTCTGTTTTTCTTGTCTCAGTTTTGCTTAAAAAATTCTCCCCCTTTTGACATCAATCAAAAAGAGGGGTGTGACAATAAATACATAGAATCCAAAACATAAAGTAGTGATCAGCACAAAAACATAAAATAACATTCATCATGTTGGAATCAAGGAGTCCAAAAGTAATATGAGAAACATCCAAGAATTACAAAGCAAATGTCTAACATACACATTTCAACAAAAATATCTAAGGATTTGCAACTGTATCTTCTTCTTCTTCTTCATCATCATCGTCATTTTCTTCTTCATCTCCTTCTTCTTTAGTGCTTGCTTCACTTATCTTCATTGGATCTTTTCCGTGTGAAGAACCAGCTATATGTTGTTCAATATGACCAAGCTGTTGATCCAGTGAAGAATAGTTAACTTGAAGAATAGTAAAGTTGTCCTGAAGAGTTCGAAAGCCAACTCTCATTTCACCACTAAAATTGGTGAATTGTTGGTGGTATTATCTCATTTCTTGTTCAATACGACCAAGTCGTTGATCCAGAAGGGAATATTCCATTCAAGTTGACTGAGGTTTGACCATAACTTTGACTGGGCTTTTCGGAGCCATTTCGGATCTATTTTTCGAACGACTTTAAACATTTCTAAGGTTTTTGGTCATTTCGGATCCAACTGTACTATCTGTTTGAGCTAATACCATCTCTAGATTAGAAAATCAAGATGTAAAATGAAAAGAGCTCATAAATCGAGATGTTTGATGGCACGAACTTCGGTTTCTAGAAAATGCAGATTGAGAACTACTTGTTTGATAAGGAGTTGCATTTACCATTAAAGAGAAGCCAAAATCCATGAAGGAGAGCGAGTGGAAGTTGCTTGACCGAAAAGCTCTTAGAGCTAGTAGAATGATGTTTGCAAAGTTGGTTGCCTTCAATTTCAAGCACTTGATAACCACCAAGTCCCTTATGGATGCACTATCCAATATGTACGAGCAGCCATAGGCCACAAATAAAGCACATCTAATGAAAAGGTTGTTTACCATGAGCATGTCTGCATGTGAAAGTTTTAGCAGACACCTGAATAATTTCAACAAGCTGTAGGATCAACTCGCCTTGGTTGGAATTACATTTAACAGTGAGATTTGTGCCCTACTGATTCTTAGTCAGCTGCTTAAAAGTTGGAAAGGTATTGTTACTACAATCAGTAGCTCCGCCGAAAAATTGAAGCTGAAGTACGACGAGGTCTTCAGCATGATTTTGACGGAAGAGAACAGAATGCAGTTGAACAATGCCTCCACTTCAAGTTAGAATAGGGGTAGAGTATAGTAGTTTCAGTTAGTGTGTGGAGGTCCTAGAAATGGAATATCTTCTTACCAAACTAGAACTGAAGAATGCAGTCGAACAATGCCTCCACTTCAAGTTAAGGAGCCTGAGGAACATGTGGATGTCCTAGAAAATGAAATGCTATGTGATTCTAATCCGAGCACTAAAACGAAATATCTTCTCACCAAGGTAGAACTAGAAATATGGGAACAAAGTGAGGAGACTAGATTGGCGCAACAAGCAAAAAATCTTGGCTTAAAGAAGGGGACCAAAATTCTAAATTTTTTCATGCGATGGTAAAGCAAAAAAAGAAGAATTATGTGATTTCTAAAATGAATCTTGTCGATGGGAGTGTGTTAAACTCACCAAAGAGCATTCATCTAGCGTCAACTTCTTACTTTTAGGATTTTTTAACATAAACAAGAACGCATGAAGTGGCCGACTTATCAACCATTCTAGAGAAGGTTATTACTAAAGAGGAAAATGAGCTACTTTGTCAAGATCTATCATAGGAAGAGGTAAAAAATGCTCTTTTTTTCCATTCCTAAAAATAGTAGCCCAGATCCTAATGGTTTCGGCTCAGCTTTTTATATTTCATGTTCGGATGTGGTTAAAGAAGACTTATTAGAGGCTGCGAAGGATTTCTTTAATGGCACTAAACTACCAAGATTTTATTCCTCTTCGTATATAGTGCTTATTACGAAGGTGCAGGATCCAAAAAGTTTTGATAAGTTCCACCCCATTAGCCTTTGTTTTGTTGCTTACAAAATTTTTTCTAAGATTATTGTACAACGCATGACTGGTTTACTTAGCCGAATAATATCGCCAGTGCAAGGGGCGTTCATTCTAGGTTGAAGTATATTTGAAAATATTACTCTAGCTTAGGAGATATCCACTCATTGAACAAAAAAAAAAAATGTAGGTGGTAATATTATGCTGAAAATTATTATGGCAAAGGCTTATGACCGGGTCAACTGGGATTTTTTGCTTAGAGTAATAGAGGGTTCTTGTAGTAACCAGAAAAAAATAAAAAAATAAAAAAAAAATATTATTAATTAATTAATTAATTAAACATTATTAAATTAACTATTGAAATAAACAACTAAAAGAATAGTGTGGAAAAAGTTTGAAATAAAGATATATGTTAAGTTATATATATATATATATATATATATATATATGTATGTATGTATATATTAAAGCTTCTTTAAGAAGCTTCATCCCAAATTCAATTTTGGGATTCCAAGTCTGTGCATCTCTCTCGTGCACTCGTCTCTCTCCTCTGCCTATCTCTCTCTCTCTCTCTCTCTCTCTCTCTCTCTCTCTCTCTCTCTCTCTCTCTCTCTCTCCTAAATTTCTTGGTAAATACTCGGCCGATCGAGAAATGCAAAATACTGCTGGGTTCCTATCTTTGCCACTGACATTCCTATCAGAATGGATTTTTAGTAGAAGCGTCGTAGGCACCACTCTTGGGATAAGCTAAACCCACTCTTTCTCCTCAATTTCTCTCAAATCTTTAGTCTAATTGACAATCTGAAACCACCACGTGGTTCTAGGAGCGTTTCTTTACAAGTCTAGCGGAACAGATTTTTGAATTGGCTTTTCCAGGCACCAATCCAAGGCTAGGGTAAGATTTAGGAAATTGAGCAAATTTGTGGTTTTTGGCAATTCAATTATTTATTTGAAGTTTATGAGTTTAGAAAATATTAAAATAATATTTTATTTGGGGTGGAATTGATAAATTAGGATTTATGAATTCAAGGTTCAGGTGAATGCCGTGAGTATAATTCCGGGATCCCTACTGGCATAGTTTTTAGAAACTAGGTAAGGGGAATAGATTAAGCCAGTAGTTTTTGTGAATTCAACGGTTAAAATGGAAATTTTATGTGTTTATAAATATATATGATCAACATCTGAGTTTTAAAAGAAAAGCCAACCGTTTGAACTGTGGTTTTTGAGACTAGGGCTATAGATATTATTTTTGAAAATGGAATGATTACAGTAATGAGTTTTCTGGAAGTTGTGGGGATAATTCGATGTGTATCTTTAGTAAAATGGATGATAAGTATGGGTTGACTTACTATTTTAACGATATATAATTATGTGTATTATTTGAAATGTGTGGCATAAGTAAAATGAAAATATTGAGGTAAGTTGTGATATATATATATATATATATATATGTATGACATGTTGGAAATATTGAAATGTATTGGGATTATATTGCATATGTATTGTTAATCAGAGCAAAATATGAATGTTAAATTGTAATGTATGATTTAAGAATTCCGGTGGACCATAGTAAGGCACAGTTCTGTTGCGTATGATTTTTGGCAGAGATTAGTGCACCCACACGTCTTAGAGAGAGTGTGGAGATAGGATGGTTGATTATGCTGTGTAGGGTAGAGATTCTCCCTGGAGTCTAGATCAGTGTGGGAAAACCAATTTGACTTACAGATTGAAGAGATTGTTTTCTAATTTAACTCTAGTGGGTCGACCAGGGTTAAGTCCAGCCTTCAGGTCGCACAACCCATCATGAGGGGAAGCATGATAGTGATTATCCATCTGGTAGTGAGTTCTAAATGTATAATTATTTAATTTAACCAGTGACTAATATGAGAACAAAACATGTGAGTGCGGACATGAATACAAAGTAGCATGAAATTAGAGTAATGTGAAATGTGAATATGAATTGTGGATGATATGAAATGTGGAAGTGTGAAATTAGAGTAGCACAAAATCAGAGTAGTGTGAAATGTGGAAGTGAACCATGTGATGTGAAATACTGAAAACATGAAAAGATGAGTAATATAGAGATAACAGATACAGAGTAAAGTAAATATGTATTATATGTTGTAGTATTATATGATTTGGGGCAAAGTATACTCTCCGCCTGAGGGCTTGCTGAGAAAGGTGAGTGCCCTGATTAGTATCTGATAGCTTTACCGTGATCCCAAGAGGGGGGTTGATGGGGATCAACATGCCTTATGTATCCCTTTTACTGATATGATGACACATGGACGACCTCTCGATCTCCACTCCTTTGCTGACATGGTGACACGTGGACGACCTCCAGATGTCCACTATTGTTTATATCTATTTTGCAGGAACACATGGGATTAATTGAAGATCATCTACTTCTTTGATGGAAGACTTTTTTATGTGAAGACTTTGCTATTGTGTTAATTTATATTTTTTGTGGATATGTTATTTCAAGATTATTAGGTGCTTGAATACCGTGCTTGAAGACCCAAGTGAAGTATTGAAGCAAAGTCCAACTCAAAATCCATGTGGCCCTCACATGGCTCCAATGGGTCCCACACGGTTTTGGCCCTCCTTTTGGAATGTGTTTAAATTTCAAATTTGAATTGTAATAATGCAAGACAACTAAGCTTGACTTGTGTGCTTATGAGTTGGAGTTCCTTGTTTTTTTAGTAAGTATTAATTGTGTTAGGTTAATAGTTGTTGAAAGTTGTTGAGAGTTGTTGTTGAGAGTTGTTGAGAGTTGTTGTTAAAAATTGTTGAGAGTTGTTGAGTGTTTAAAGCTATGTCTTCTAGGCTATGCCTATAAATAGCTTTCTTATTGTAAGAACAAGGAGGAAGTTGAAGTTGAATATTGAAGAAGCATCTCTTTGCTTGAGCTTTTAAAGCTTGTTCTTCTCCTTGTGAGTGAGTAGTGTGAGGCTACGACGTTCTCTCCGGAGATCAAGTGGTGAGAGACCACTAAACTATCCAACGACTCCATCAACCCCTCCTCCATCTAATATTCTCACGGCCCCCATCAACACCACACGGCCAGCATCTTCATACACCCACACGACGATCATCATCTACACTTCATTGCTGTGTTCATCTTGTCATTCAAAGCTTGTACAAAGGACCAACGGTATGACCTAACTACGTGTGGAACAACGTCAAGTCATCCAAACCAATATCTCGGTAACTTCAATACTTGTGTTTGAATTTTTTTTTTATATTTTGTGAACCCTTGCTAGTAGATTAAAATCACATTTTGAATAGCCCATTTGATCCATAGATTGCAATATTAGTACTTGCTAGTTAAAATCACTTGTATGAATATTAGTTTGCTAACATAGAACTTTTATTCTTGAATCTTTGAAATAACAAATTTTCAGTATATAACTTGATTCCTTTGTGAAAGAATCAATCGGGACTTAATTGTTGGACAAGTCATACACCTTTTCAAAATCCTTGAACATGTGAAATAAAACATGATTTATTGTGTTTATGTTCGGATAATTAAATTCTTAAATTAAAGTGTTTAAGTGTATGTGCTTGTGTGAGGGTTGAATCGTACGACATAGGTCGACCATTCCCGTCCTACATCAGGGGTGAATTGGTGTTTTAAAAATTTATGTCCTAGGTAAGTATCCTAACAGCAGAATATTCACAACCCTATGGTTAATCTAGTGCAAGTAAAGTAAATCAATTATAATATCTAGTGGAAATTAAATCATGCACTTTAATTAACTACACATGCACCAGAAAGCAGTAAGGAAAGTGACACGCAGAAATGTTATCGAGGTTCAGCCAATTGCCTACGTCCCTACCTTGGTTAAGAAGTACAAGGATTACCACTATAATTGCTCACTTAAACGGGTGGAGCGACACCTAAACAAATCAGGTCAATTAGCACAGGGCTGACATCAACTTTTACAACCAATCCTTATTGGACTGGATTATCACCCCCTCAGGCCACACCTAAAAATACAACAACATTATCTCAATCAGACGATACAGTGATTATGCTTTCACGTAAAGCAGATATGTACCCAATACGTGCATTCACATACACATCAATGATATGGATATAGTGTAAGCTCAGTGATGCAAATTATTGTGCTATCAAAACTCAGTATAATATAATCAGTGATATTGTTGACCCCATGGATCATACCTTATTTTGATTATGATAATACTCCGGTATTTAACGTTGTCAAGTTTGTGTGCAGGACCATAATAGGAAAATCATATTGATGGAACATGACAACTTGAAGAAAATAAAGACTCATAATGTTTACTAATTATTGTAATGTTATTGGGTCTGTAATAGTTGTAGACACCCTATTTTTACCCTAACGAAATAGAACAAGGGGTTCCCTTTTATTATTTTATTATCATTATTAGTATTTTTATTATAATTATTATTATTTTATTATTATTATTATTAGTATTTTTATTATCGTTATTTCATTATTACTTTCTTATAATTATTTTTATTATTTATTAGTATTATTATTATTATTATTAATTTACTATAATTATTCTAGATTATTATTACTATTATTTTTAGTTATTTCTATTACCTTATTATTATTATTATTATTATTATTATTATTATTATTATTAGCATTAGTATCTTATTTTGGGTATTATTATTTTTATTATCTGTATCTTTATTAGTAATGTTATCATTATTATTATTAATTTTTATTAGTATTATTATTATTATTATTATTTTACTACTAATATCTTTATTATTTTTATTTTTACTATAATTATTTATTATTCTTTACTATAAGTAGTAGTATTATTATTATTATTACCTTATTGATACTTATATTATTATGATAATTAGTATTATTATTATTTCTATTTTCATTATTATCATAAGAATAAAAGTATAAAAAAAATAAAATAAAATAAAAAAGGAAATTTTTTTAGGATTTTTCCAATTTTTTTTTTATATAAGGGGGGCGCACGAGGCCAAGCGCACAGCACAGGGGCGGAGGCCAAAAGAAAAAAAGAAAAAAGTTTTCTCCTTCCTTCTCTTTCTTCTTCTTCTTCTTCTTCTGCTTCCCGAGGACTGCAGCTCCAGCCCACCTTCCCTTTCCTTGGTTCTCCTCCGTTGCAGATCACCCGCAGCCACCAACTTCCCAGCCTCCATCTTCTTCTTCAACCTCACTCTGCTCCACGCTCCTCTGGCCACCCTACACGACGACAGCAGCAGCCAGCGACCATCACAGCAGCTTCCTCCGTTCAACCCCCCTGCATCATCCTCCACCACAGCCAACCGTGAGCAGACCAGGCAGCCGGCCATCGCAGCAGCTACCAGTTGCACCAGCCAGCAAACCACCAGCAACAGCCCCAGATGCCCCTCTGCAACAGGTCGCCGGCCACCATCGCCTTCTCCATCGCCCGTTCTCTGCTAGCCACCGATGCCGTCGCCGTCGCCGCCCATTAACTCCGGCGGTAACCCCCATGGTAAGTCCCCGGTGAGTCCCTCTGTAAACTCTCTACCCACACACACATCACTCACACACCACTCACGCACAACACATACATGCACTGTACTTATAAACACAGTGCACACACACACACACACACACAATATATATATATATATAAAAGTTCAAGTTTTTAGTTTTTTTTTCTTTTCTTTTTCTTTTATTCGTATGTGTGTGTATCCTAATATAGTATTGTTGTTGTATTATGTATATATATGTATATTAATTTGTTGTAATATTTAGTTAATATTTATATCTAGGCTGTGTATATGTGTATGTTGATATATTATTTGTTGTAATATTTATGGTATAATTTATATCTATGCTATGTATGTGTGTATATTAATACATTATTTGTTATAGCATTTAATTAATATCTGTATATAGGCTATGTATACATGTATATTAATATATTATTTGTTGTAATATTTAGGTAATATTTATATCGATGCTATGTATGTGTGTATATTAGTACATTGTTTGTTGTAGCATTTAATTAATAATTGTATCTATGTTATTGTTGTATAGTGGTATGTTATTTATTTTGGTATATATTGTATATTTAGGGTTTAAATTATTACGTGTTGTATTTAGGGTTTTAATGGTATATTTAGGGTTTTGTTTATCATATGCTTTATTTAGGGTTCGATTGGTCTCTCATATTGTCATAATATATTAATGGTAAGGTTTTAAAATTATTTCCATAATTATTGTTGCGTGTTTTATTTGTTAACTCTAGGGTTTAAATTGTTTCCCATAATATTACTTGTGTAATAGTTTCCATTATTGTATATATTGCATGTGTATTATAGGGTTTAATTTGTTTCCACATTGTTATTGTACATTAATTGTAAGGCTCTAATTATTTCCAAGCTATTATTATTATTATACATATTGCCTATTATATTTAGGGTTTTGATTGGTTTCCATGTTATTAATATTTTTAGGGTTTAATTGCCTCTATATAGATTGTTTATTAATTTTAGGGTTATGAGTGTTTTCATATTATTATCACATTTCAACTTTAGGGTTTCATATGTTTCTAAATTATTAGTACATATTTTTTAGGATTTTTGATTTATTTTCATATTATTACATGTTTGATTATTTTCATATTATTGTATATATTATTGCGGGTCTGATTGACATTGTATATTTATTTTAGGGTTTGTCTAATTCCATAATCTCGTCTTATTTGTTTCCATGTTTGTTATATTATCTTTAACTTTTAGGGTTTGATTTATTGTCATGTTCTTAAATGTTTCCTTTATTGTTAACATTAGAATCTTATTAGTGTTATGTTAAAGTTTTGATTATTTATAGTTAGGGTTTTTGCATATATTTGTTAAGATATATTATCATATTGTACAGTTATTAAAATTATGATATATATGTATTATTAGTCTAGTAGCATTATTATGGTATAATATTAATATTTACGTGTTATGATATATATGTATATATATATATATATATATATATATAAAGTGGTATTCTAATATCGTATTGGTATTTATGTGTTATTAATATTATGAGATATATATGTGTTATTATTATAGTAGTATTATTATTACAGGTAATGTATTATCATTATAATATATTAGGGCTATTATTTTCACATATTTATAGAATTTTCAATTATATCCTATGTTTATATTTTGTATTGAGATATCCATTATTTCTAATATTTTGGTATTATTTTAGTAAGTATTTTTGTGTGGGTATATCACTATGATTTTAATGCTAGAGTATTAGCCTTTGGGCTTCACGTACCTTTAAGCTCTGAGGGAATATATATGTATATATTATATTTATTTAGTTATTTATTTATTTTCCATGTGTATTTATAAATTCATAAAAGAAGTAATTTAAAGACTTACTAGATTAACTTAGGGATAATTCCAAATTAGTTAGGTACCGTTCGTAAGAACGGGCGTGTAGGGGATGCTCGTACCTTCCCCTTACGTAACCGAACTCCCGACCTCAGCTCTGGTAACGTAGACCGATTCTAACCCTAACGGGATAGTAATCATGTGTTCTAACCACACTAAAAGGTTAGTGGCGACTTCGACATTCCCTATTTTTCCTTGAAAATTAAAATTGATTTTTATTTTGCGGCTCGGGGCACACGCGCTCCCGGGACGTCGAGACAATAGTAATTATGATATGGTATGTAATAATCTTTACATGTCATACATGTAGGTTTCTGTAAGCTCAAAATGACCATAGAATGACCATAGGAATGAATGACCTTAGGGCACCCTTCGGTCGACCGACGCCGAAATTTTGGGACTATCTCAAAACGGCCTCAGTAGGATCCTAGTATGACTATAGGTCCCAACACTCACACACATATCATATAATATATATGAGTGTTTAATCTATGCTGAAATTGAACTTAATTGAAAATATTGAGAGTGTTCGGGCGACCGAACCCTGGACAAGTCAACTTGTTGACTTTTGTTCAGGCACCCGAACCATTTTGAGCGTATCTTCCTCGGGCACCCGAACCCTTGTCAGAGTGTTTTTCACCAACCCGGGCGACCGAACTGTTTAGTTCAAAATGAGCCCCGGGCAACCGAACACACAGATTCGGGCCACCGAACATATGACTAGGCACTCGAAGTCACGAAGCAATGCTACTGACTTTGATTCGGGCTGCTGAAGCATGGCACGGGCAACCGAAATCATTTAAATTAATTTTATCCCTATGTATGTTCGGGCGACTGAACCAAAGTTTAGCCACTCGAACCTTGCCAGGTCAAAATTAATTTAACTGAGGTAAAAATGGGTTAAGTTGGGTTAAGTGTGTTTAAACATTTTGAATTTTTTCTAATAATTTCCAACAAGTCTCAAACGGTTATATTTTTACCTCTGCCTATAAATATGGGTACATTTGCAAGATTAGAAGTAGATTAGTCAAAATTATTAGCAAAAATCCTCTCTATCTCAAAATCTCATTTTACTCAAAATACTCTCAAATATTTATTCCTTTGATACATATTAATATTGTGAGTGTTTATTGAGTGGTCTTGTGTTTATTAGACAGTATTAATACTCCCATTTGATTGGTTGATTGTCATATTATTTTTGGGGAGTTTGGCTTAGTTTTATCCCACAGATTTCAATATTATAAATTTTCTATTTGGATAAACTAGAGAGCTTAGAATATTTGCATTGTCATTGCAAGTGTCCCATAACTTTGATTTTGTTGTGCAAAAATATTTTTCTACATGCTATATTATTCTTTCAAACAACTCTGGTTGTTCTGATTATTTGCATATTTCATTGAAGAAAATATTTTTGAGTTGTTCTGAGTATATGCAGCATCTTTGAAACCCTGATTATTATTGAGATTTGATATATACTATTTCAAAGAAATAGTTTGATTAGAAAACTCTTAAGCACTGATCATATCTTATTGAGTGGAGCTTGCACAAAAATACACATCATTGAGCTTACATTTACCTATATTGTTGATGTGTGGTTGATTGAGTATACTACGCGTATTTGGGTACATATATGCTTTACATGAAAGCATAATAATTGTACTAGTTGATTGTGATAAACACTGTTGTATTTCTAGGCGTGGCTTGAGGGGGTTTGATATAGCCCAGAAGGATCAGGTTGGGGTCAGCCCTTTCTCCGCTTGGCAAGGAGAGTTTATAAAGGTTGAAGTCAGCCCTGTGCTAATTGACCTGGCTATAATCAGTGCCGCTTCACCCGTTAAGTGAGCCTTTAGTGAAATTCTTAGGCTTGTGAGCTAGAGGCGGGGACTTAGGCACAGTTGGTCGAACCTCGATAACATATCTTGTGTGCACCGTTTATCTTT
The DNA here is from genome assembly GCF_029873635.1 of Malania oleifera. Lineage (NCBI taxonomy): Eukaryota > Viridiplantae > Streptophyta > Magnoliopsida > Santalales > Ximeniaceae > Malania > Malania oleifera. The sequence continues at coordinate 22,959,363 of NC_080417.1, read as the reverse complement.
CTGCAATTTACATTCCTGCACATGTATGTTATAGTTGATGAATGTTGCGCAAGATTTTAATTTCCGCACATTATATTTATCTACGCATTTGGAACTGTACAGACAGACCCTAGGTTGTGAATGTACTATTGTTGAACTAGCTGAACCTAGGAATAAATTTTAAATTTCAATTCACCCCCACCTCTCTCTTGGGAATACACCAAAGCTAATAGATATGCTCAAAAGTGTTCAAAACAAGCAGTATCTTGTAATCTAAGCAATGCACAGTTCAGTAGCAAATCAATATTCCAAAGATACGAATCAAATAATCATACTAGTTCAAAAAGATTTTCCTCAATGAAATATGCACAATACTAGTTTGAAAATGTTTTGCTTGTTTGAAAAATATTTGCACAACAAAAATCAAGCTATTGGACACTTGCAACAAAGATGCAAATATCCTAAGCTCACTTAGTTTATCCAAGCACGAGATTTATAATCAAAATATGTGGGATAAAACTTAAGCTAAAACTCCCCAATAAAAATATTGCAAACAAACAATTAAATGGGAGTTTCTAGTAATCCTAGCAATCATAAGCACTCTAGAAATGTTCTCACAATCTCAGAATATATCAAGGAGGTGAAGATTTGAGAGTATTTGGCCAAAAAGTGTATTTTGAAAAGAGAGAATTTTGGCTAATGTAAATTTCTAATGCTTTTCTAATCTTTGCAAATGAGCCTATATTTATAGGCAAGGGTAAAATTTTAACCGTTTGGGATATGTTGGGAATAATTAAAAAGTATCAAATAGTTAAAACATCATTAGCCCAATTTAACCTAGTTTTATTGCAGTTAAAATTATTTTAACCCGCCAAGGTTCGGGTGGCTAAACCGAGGTTCAGTCACTCGAACAGACACAGTAATAAAAGTAATTTAAATAAGTTCGATCGCTCGTGTCATGGTTCGGCAGCTCGAATCAAAGTCCATAGCATTGCTTCGTAACTTCGGGTGCCCGGTCCTATATTCGGTGGCCCAAACTCATGTGTTCGACCGCCTGGGTCACTTTTTGAACTAAACTACTCGGTAGCCCAAGTTGGCGGATTGTCCCTTTCGAAGGGTTTGGGCGCCCGTGGAAGATATGCACATTATTGGATGGTCGCCCGAGAGCCCAAGTCAACTGTTGACTCTTCAATAGTTCGGGCGCCAAGGAGTTTTGAACTCCAAGAGTTCGGTCGCCCGAACCCTATCAAATTCCTGATAATTGTTCAATTTAAAGCACATACTTAACACTCCTATATATTATATGATATGCGTGTGAGGGTTGGGACCTAGAGTCTTGCTATGGTCTTATTGAGCTTACCATATATACAATATGCATGATGTGTAGGTAAGATGAATACAAATCACATCCTAGGTTACTATTACAGACCCATATTACTATTATTGAATTTTCAATTACAAATTAAAGTCTTTAGGGTCTTCTAGCTGCTTCAAGTGTCATTTCTTGGGATATTCATTTAAGCCTGCACAAATACATGACAATCATCAAATACCTGAGTATTTGTCATTGTCAAAATTGGGTGCGACTTATAAGGTCAACATTCTCTCCCTTTTTATGATGAAAAATACATCGTGCGAAAAATGGGTATAGCCTTAAAAGGCTCTCCCCTAAAAATGTGCATCATGTAAAATTCTAAATAATAAGTTCAATCCAATTCAATCCTAAATTCAATTCAATCTATTAAGTTAACCCAATTTTTGCCCCTACATCTCCCCCTTTTGGCAACAGCAAAAAAGGGCCATAAGAATGACGGTTCAAGGCAACAACAATAAGTAATAAGCATTGTTATACCCAGGAAGTTTGGAAAGTTTTGGAAAATTTTCGGCAGAGTGCCATTTGAAAGTGGAACTTTCCAACACAAATCCTGTATAAACAATGACCTGTTTGAGTTTATAAATCCTAGCAGTTTATCCACGATTACTCAAATAGTTCCAGTATGATCAAAGCAATAAAACATAAAGTCTAACATTATCATGCTTTAGATATTAAAAGTATGAATTACAAATACTAAGCAATGATCAATTTTCACTAAGTCTAAACCAATAGGAAATATCTACAATCATATATTGTAGTTAGACTTGTAACTTTTACTTAAAATCTCCCTTTAAGTTTATGCAAACTGTGAAATATCTAAGAAGCCTCTCTACTGTGCATTAGACCTAACTCACGTCTAATTTGTATGAACATATCTTCAGGAAGTGGTTTAGTAAATATGTCCGCCCACTGTTCATTAGTGCATACAAACTCAATAGCCACATCTCCTTTTTGCACATGATCACAAAGGAAGTGATGTCTAATTTCAATGTGTTTAGTTTGTGAATGTGAGATAAGATTTTTAGAGATATTGATTGCATTGGTATTATCACATTTAATTGGTATTGTATTGTAGTGCAATCCAAAATCTATAAGTTGTTGTTTCATATAACGAGTTTGAGCACAACAACTTCCAGTCGCAATATATTCTGCTTCAGCTAAGGATAAGGCAACTGAGTTCTGTTTCTTGGAGAACCAAGAAACAAGAGATTGTCTTAAGTAGTGACAAGTGTCGCTGTTATTTTTTCTATCAACCTTACTACCAGCAAAGTCAGCATCTATATAACTCATAATCTTAAAGGTAGTATGCTTAAGGTACCATAAGCCTAACTCTATAGTTTTAACTGGATACGTGAGGATTCGTTTAACCGCTTTTAGATGGGATTCCTTAGGAGCAGCCTAAAACCTAGCACACATACACACACTAAACATAATATCAGGCCTACTAACAGTAAGATATAGGAGATTCTCAATCATGCCACGATATAATTTCACGTCAACAGGGATCCCTTGCTCATCTTTATCAAGCTTAATGGATGAGTTCATAAGTGTACCAAGAATTTTACAATCTTTCATATTAACTTTCTTTAGCAAGTCTCTGATATATTTAGATTGGCATATGAAAGTTCCACATTTAGCTTGCTTAATTTGTAGCCATAAGAAGAAACTAAGTTCACCCATCATACTCATTTCAAATTCACTTTGCATGCACTTGGCAAATTTATTAAACAAATCATCATTAATTACTCCAAAAATGATATTGTCCACATAAATTTGAACAAAAAGTATATCATCCTTTTAGATTTAATAAAGAGTGTAGTGTCAATCTTGCCACGGGTAAACCCATTTTCTAGTAGAAAACTACTAACCCTCTCATACCAAGCTCTAAGAGTTTGTTTCAATCCATACAAGACCTTAGACAACCGGTAAACATGGTCTGGATATTTATGATTTTCAAAATCAAGTGGTTGTTCTACATATACTTCTTCATTAATGTAGCCATTTAGAAGAGCGCTTTTAACATCCATTTGAAATAATTTAAAATTTTTAAAAGCGGCAAAAGTGATTAACATACGAATGACTTCCAACCTAGTAACGAGAGCATATATTTCATCAAAGTCAATCCCCTCCTGCTGATTATAACTTTGGGCAACTAGTTTAACCTTATTCCTAGTTACTACCCCATTCTCAACCTTCTTATTTCTATATACCCATTTAGTTCCAATAATTGAATGATCATTAGGTTTAGGAACTAGGGTCTACACTCTACTTCTTTTGAATAGATTAAACTCTTCTTGCACGGACATCACCCGAGACTCATCCTCTATGACTTCTTTAATATTTTTAGGTTCTTCTTGGGACAAGACAACAGAATGACTCACTAGGTTTTTCAAGGAGGATCTTGTGGCTACACCACGAGATAATTCACGTATAATTTGATCTATAGGATGATTTCTAATAAATTTCAATCTCTAGGCAACTCATAAATTTCATTTTCATTCTCTTCAGATGATTTATCATTTATTTCTGAATTTTCACTTGCATTGATTTCAATAGATAATTTATCTAAGCATTTTCTAATATCAATGTCATCTTCATCATCTTTCTTAGAAAATGGATTAGATTCATCGAACACAACATGAATAGATTCAATGACAATGAATGTTCTTTTAATGAAAACCCTATGTCCTTTACTATTAAGTGCATAACCTAGGAAAATAACTTCATCAAATTTAGAGTCAAACTTCCCTAGGTGTTCATTATCTCTAAGCACAAAACATTTACAACCAAACACATGAAAATAGAAAATATTAGGTTTATGGTTGTTCCATAATTCATAACAGGTTTTATTTATTGACGGTCTAATCAACACCCTATTCATGACATAATATGCGGTATTTATGGTCTCGGCCCAAAAGTATTTAGGTAAGTTATGTTCATGCAGCATAGTTCTACCCATCTCTTGTAGTGACATATTTTTTCTTTCTACCACACCATTTTGTTAAGGTGTCCTAGGTGCAGAAAAGTTATGTGATATGCCCTCTAAGTAACAATAATTTTCTATGCCTTCATTTTTAAATTTCGTGCTTCTATCACTTCTTATATGAGTTATCTTATAGTCCTTTTCATTATGAATTCTCCTACAAAGTTTGGTAAATTGTTCACATGATTCATTTTTATGTGCAAGAAATAACACCTATGTGAACCTAGAAAAGTCATCTACAATTACAAATGCATATGATTTACCACTAAGACTTTGTACAGAATTAGGACCAAACAAATCTAAATGAAGCATCTCAAGTGGTCTAGTAGTAGATATGAATTTCTTTTTCTTAAAACTAGATTTTTTTACTTACTCATTTGACATGCATCACGAATTTTATCTTTTACAAATGACATTTTAGGCAAGCCTTTTACTAATTCTTTTCTAACAAGTTTCGATAACAAATCCATGCTAGTGTGTCCTAAGCACTTATGTCATAACCAACTAGCTTCATTTACAACAGAAAAGCAAGTCACTTGTTGTGAAGTTAAGTTATCAAGAGAAGTAATATAAACATTTTCATGGCGATGGGTAGTAAAAAGCATTTTGTGATCTGATTTATCTTTTACTATGCATTTATCATTTTCAAAAGACACCTTATATCCTTTATCACACAATTGACTTATGCTTAGTAAATTATGCTTCAGCCTATCAACCAATAAAACATTATCAATAGTAAGAGACGAATCCTTACCAACCTTACCTACCACGATGATGCGTCCTTTCGCATTGTCGCCGAATGTCACATATCCTCCATCCTTGGGCATGATTGATAAGAATTTTCCCTTGTCGCTGGTCATGTACCGTGAGCACCTACTATCCGAGTACCACCTATCCTTGGAGGAGGACGATCTTAGGCATACCTCATCATCGTCTGCCATCAAGCACAGATTAGCAACCTTTGAGTTGCTGTGGTATGATTTTGAGTCACTGCTGCTTAATTTATCCCATGATGTCCCAGCCTTCATGGCTTTCTTCTTTTTCTTAGCCTTCTTTTTCAGTAGTGGGCAATCCAGCTTGATGTGCCCAACTTTATTGCAATTGTAACACGTGGGAGCATTTTATTTTTATTTTCTTTTACTAGACTCTCCCTTCTCAGATGTAGAAGTGGAGGTTTTCAATGCAGTAATTTTCTTTTCCCTATTGTGTTCATTGAGTCTCTCATTTATGGCCAACTCATAGGTGATTAGAGAACCAATCAATTCATCTAAAGTCATGGCCTTAAGGTCTCTACCCTCAGCAATGGTCGTAGCCTTGGCTTCCCAAACAGGAGCTAACCCTCTAAGGATCTTCCTAATCATCTCATATGTGGGATAGGTCTTCCCTAATGCATGTAGTGAGTTTATGATGTGTGTGAGTCTAGTGTACATACCCCGAATGGACTCACCTACATTCATCTTAAAGGTCTCGTACTCACTGGTCAACATATCTATTCTACTATCTTTCACATCCCTAGTACCCTCATATGTGACTTCTAACTTATCCTAGATTTCTTTTGCAGTGGAACATGTCATAATTCTATTAAATTAATTTACATCAAGACTATAGTACAAAATATTCATAGCAATGGCATTTAAACTAACAGATAGCAATGATATTTAAACTAGCAGCTTTCATATCATCATCATCATATTCATTCTCAGTTTTAGGAACTCAAGTGGCCCCCTCAGTATTCATAGGGACATAATTTCCCTTAGAGACGATCCTCCACACCTTCCAATCAGTATTTTGAAAGTAGATGCGCATCCTCTGTTTCCAGAAGGTGTAATTAACACCACTGAAAATCGAAGGTCGTGTGGAAGATGGTCCCTCAGGGAAAGGAGTCACGGAGTTATGAGTCATATGTGATCTTTTGCAAAATAACTGCTAGTCTATGCAACCTGTCTCTTATACCAATTGATACCTTTACTGTGATTCCAAGAGGGGGGGTGAATTGATATTTTAAAATTTATGCCCTAGGTGAGTATCCTAATAGCAGTATATTCACAACCCTATGATCAGTCTAGTGCAAGTAAAGTAAATCTATAATGACCCGAACAATAATGGTATTTAAATAATAAAAGAAAGGGAAATGGAAACCGGAAACAGAAAGAAGCAGTTGACGATGTTGCATTTTGGAAAGGATAAATCCTAGGAATCTTTCAGCTCCTTGTCGATGAATACAGGGGACTCGTCAATGAGGGTATAACAGGAGCTTGTCAACAAGGATGGGATTCGTCGACGAAAATATAATTGGGCTCGTCAATGAGGAAATACCGAGGGGATGATTTTGGGGTTTCTGAATTTCGTTGACGAAGGGGAGAATTCGTCGACGAATTTTTTCATCGACGAGGTGACGTGGCTCGTCGACAAAGGCCACAGTTTAAATAAGCCTAAAGTTCATTTTTGGCCGAAATTTCTTACGCAGAAGTTTTCTCTCTCTTACCCTGCGGTTTCTCCTCCTTCTTTCTTCGATTTCGGGCTGAATTTCCACTGATTTGACTATCTGAAGCCACCACGACGCTCCTGGGAAAGTTCTCTACAGTCTGCTGGAGCGGATCGTCAGTGGGATTGAGATCCCAAATCCAGGGTAATGATTTCTACTCAGCATTTGGTTAATTGACAGTTGTAGGAAGTGATATACGTATAAAAATACTAAACTTTAGTTCTGGGGAATGTTGTTTCCAGGGTGTTAAGTTAGGAACCCTGCGGGTGCAGGACAGATTTTCTTAGGGGCTTTTCAAGAATCAGGTAAGGAGATAAACTAAGCTAGTTCTTTTAAGAAAATGTATGTATATATATGGCATTTGATTTCAGGAAAGTAAATATGTTCATATATACGATTTATATTTGAGAAAATACTGTTGAAAATGATGGTATGCTGAATACATGAAAAACATGTTCAGTGTGGCATGAGTAGAATTTGTTATGAAATAATATTTTCTAGAAATGTGATTATAATACGGATTTTTATAATGGAAAACCGGAGTACAGGCCGAGATTTTTATACATGTTTGCCGGCGTACAGGCCGAGCTATGTGCATGATTTGCCAGCGTATGGGCTGAGTTATGTGTAATGTTTTTCGTTGTACGGGCCAAGCTATGGAAATGATTTGCCAGCGTACGGGCTGTGCTATGATATGATTTACCGGCGTACGGGCTGAACTATGATAAAATGTGGAATACCGGCGTACGGGCTGATGACTTTCATGATATACGTATATATGCAAAATGAGATGAATGATTTGAAAATTAATGATATGAAATATCCATGTATCACAGTTTCAGTATATGTTATATGGTATCAGAACCTGGTTGACTTGGTCTAGGCTAACACTTGCATGGTACTGTTGCTATGTGTCCATGGTTTTCGTGATCATAATATTTGTGTTAACGCCGTTGTACGGAGTGGTGTGAGATTGAATGGTCGATGTGGTTTTAAGAAGTTTGTGAGTGCCCCTGGTGTATGGACTAGGTCTGGCACACCCATCAGACTTACAGACTGTACTTTTGACTTTGTAGTGGTCGGCCAACCATTGTCAGGTCCCGCCTTTTGGTCACACAATCCAGTCATGTGGGGGTAATACATGACAACAGTCATCTAACCTACCATGAATGTTTTGTATTATTATTGTATGAGATGAAATATATTTATGAAAACGCAGTATGTTCTACCATGTTTTGATGATACGTATATGTTTTCCCAGATTTGACAGAATAGTTTACTGAATATGTTCTGTATGGTATATGTATAACACGGAATACTCATGTTGCCATGCACTGGTATTAGTTTATTTCCCTTACTGAGAGGTGTCTCACTCCAAAATTTTATAAACTTTTCAGGAGCCCCAGATAGGAGAGTGGGAAAAGCTCCGTTGATCTAGTACGGTAGATCTGCCCTCCTAGAAGGGTAAGTATTTTGATAGGGTCGGACGTATTTTGTGGAAATGGTCCTAAGACATCTTTTTGGGTTGAGTGTTGTATATATATATACAGTGATTGTAGTAACTATGGTATTGTGATGTATGGTATAATGAGATGTATATGATTATTTGTTTCCTGCTGCTTAGGCTTCTGTTATATGTTCCGATATATCCCTGGTATCCACAGGTCCAAGTGGATTATGATCTGCTGAGATTTATGTTGTTGATTTTAAGCACGTCGTCACAAAATCAATTATAATATCTACTGGAAATTAAATCATGCTCTTTAATTAACTACACATGCACCAGAACGCAGTAAGGAAAGTGACACGTAGAAATGTTATCGAGGTTCGTCCAATTGCCTACGTCCCCGCCTTGGCTAACAAGTACAAGGATTACCACTATAATTGCTCACTTAAATGGGTGGAATGACACCTAAACAAACCAGGTCAATTAACACAAGGCTGACCTCAACCTTTACAACCAATCTTTACTGGACTGGATTATCGCCCCCTCAGGCTACACCTGGAATTACAATAGTATTCTCTCAATCAGATGGTACAATGATTATGCTTTCACGTAACGCAGATATGTACCCAATATGCACATTCATATACACATCAATGATATGGATATAGTGTAAGCTCAGTGATGCAAATTATTGTGCTATCAACACTCAATATGATATAATCAGTGATATGCTCAAGAGTGTTCAAAACAAATAGTATCTTGGAATCTAAGCAATGCACAGTTCAGTAGCAAATTAATATACCAAAGATATGAATTAGATAATCAAACTAGTTCAATAAGAATTTCCTAAATGAAATACGCACAATACTAGTTTGAAAATGTTTTACTTGTTTGAAAAATAATTGCATAACAAAAACCAAGCTATTGGACACTTGCAACAAAGATGCAAATATCCTAAGCTCACTTAGCTTATCCCAACACAAGATTTATAATCAAAATCTATGGGATAAAACTTAAACTAAAACTCCCCAATAAAAATATTGCAAACAAACAATCAAATGGGAGTTTCTAGAAATCCTAGCAATCACAAGCACTCTAGAAATGTTCTCACAATCTCAGAATATATCAAGGAGGTGAAGATTTGAGAGTATTTGGCCAAAGAGTGTATTTTGAAAAGGGAGAATTTTGGCTAATGTAAATTGCTAATTCTTTTTCTAATCTTTGCAAATGAGCCTATATTTATAGGCAGGGGTAAAATTTTAACTGTTTGGGATATGTTGGGAATAATTAAAAAGTATCAAATAGTTAAAACATCATTAGCCCAATTTAATCCAGTTTTACGGCGGTTAAAATTCGGGTGGCTGAACTGAGGTTCAGTCGCCCAAAAAACACAGTAATAAAAGTAATTTAAATGAGTTCGGTCACCCGTGTCATGGTTTGGCATCCCAAATCAAAGTCAGTAGCATTGTTTTGTAACTTCGGGTGCCTGGTCCTATATTCGGTGGCCTGAACTCGTGTGTTCAATCGCCCGGGGCACTTTTTGAACTAAACTACTTGGTAGCTTGAGTTGGTGGAATGTCCCTTTCGAAGGGTTCAGGTGCCCATGGAAGATATCCACATTATTGGTCTGTCGCCCGAGTGCCCAAGTCAATTGTTGACTCTTCAACAATTCGGGCGCCTGAGGTGTAAGAATCCAAACTGTGATAAATGGGTTTAAATAAATAAGAGAGGGGTAAAATTGGTATTTGAACAGGCTTTGTCAACGAAGCCAGAGTTCAACAACGAAGGCCATGCATCTCTCGTCCACGAAGTTCAGAGGCTCATCGACGAGGAGAAGCCGAGGAATTTTGGGAAACTGGTGATATTAGGATTCGTCAACGAATCCACCATCTCATCGACAAGAAGACTATAGAGTCTCTTCGACAACGAAACCAATTCATCAACGAGTTTGCCTGAGTCAAAGGGCTATAAATAAAAGTTTCATTACTTCCAAGCTAAGAAAACTCAAATATCTTCTCTCTCTCTCTCTCTCTAGAACTCTCCCTACTCTCTCTCTCTCTTTCTCTCTCGATTTCTTCACCATTCGTCGCGAGAATCGTAAATCTGAAGTTACCACGAGGATCGTGGAAGGATTCTCTACAAGTTCTACAGATCAGAATCTCGTTTCAGAGATTTTCGAATTTTAGCGTAAAAAATCGAGGTAAGGCTCGGTTTTCAATTTTGATCTGGTAGTTTCGTAGGGAATAGTTGTGAGTATATTCTGTACTGTGATTTGTAGGTTTTGGAACTCAGTTCGCTGTTTAGGGGCCTTAGATTTTGGGATTTTCTATTCGGGGAAAAAATAAGGGGAATTGTATTTATATCGGTTATTTTTTAAATCGGACTCGGTGGAACTGTGGTTCACGGTCCTGTGTGTCTTTTGGCTACTCATTTGGAGGGATCTAACGGGGAAAACTATGGGGTTTTCATGATTACAGTTTTGGGAAAAAGGGGGCGACGGGCTGCATCCCTGGTTTTGTTGAAAACTGAGCGTATATGTTGATTTATACTGTGTTATTGTGATGGTCGTGCCTTGACTTGTTTAAACTGTATTTGTTTGGAAAACCATGATTTTAGATTACCAAATGGGTGTGGTTTGTTTGGTTATATGAGCATGCATGTGTGTGTGATTTGTTGAAATGCCAGTAGGAACGGGAATCTGAATTGTTCTAGGTACCAAGAGTGTCCGGCTCTATATGCGAGGGCGTGTGTTTATCGCCTGCCACGTAAGAAAAAGTGTCTGGCTCTATATCCGAGGGCGTGAGCTTATTCCGGTAGATCAAGCCGAAGGGTGTGGATCCACCAATTATAGCTAATACGCTGCCATGGGAGTTGGGGACTAGTCATGTGCTGGTGGCACCGTGTTTCATGAGTTGGCTACGGGCCAACGCCGTATGTCGCATGCCAGATTCGGGCCGAAGGGTGTGATAACACTGAGATTGTTGATCATATATGTGTGTGTGCTTGTAGGCACTATTGTGAAATTAGTACTGGACTGCATTTAACTGCGTGTAGGTTGTATCATGATAATGCTCAAATGCCACACACCAATATAACCTGTGTTCTTCTTTACTGAGAGGTTTCCCACCCCTACTGTACGTACATTTTTACAGGTCCTTCGAGCAACCGGAACTAGGGTCCTGGTGTAGGGAGTGTAGTGGCCGGTGTACAGCGGTTATTGCTTTGGTAAGTGCTAGGACTGTATTTTGATGGGTTTCCATTTTGGGATGTGTTGGGCACCCAGTTGTACGTAGTATGTTAGAGCCTGTTTTTGCTCTTGTATAGACTCTGGTATGGTACTGCATATTTGTATATAGTAAGACCTTTTCTGCTACGTATGATCTGTTGTGTTTGGATGTGTTAAAGGTGCCTGGGAACCCCACGGGGTCGGACCCTCATCCTTTGTACTGTATCTTTGGATGATTTGTATGATACAGGGATATGTTAGATTACATTTTCACCCTTGGGTCCCATTTCCAAGTTCAGGGCGTGACATGAGGAGTTTTGAACTCCAAGGGTTTGGTAGCCTGAGCCCTCTCAAATTCCTAATAATTGTTCAATTTAAAGCACAGACTTAACACTCCAATATATTATATGATATGTGTGAGAGTGTTGGGACCTAGAGTGTTGTTATGGTCTTATTGAGCTTATCATATATCCAATATGCATGATGTGCAGGTAAGATAAATACAAACCACAGCTTAGGTTACTATTACAGACCCATATTACAATAATTGAATTTTCAATTACAAATTAAAGTCTTCAGGGTCTTCTAGTTGCTTCAAGTGTCATTCCTTGGGATATTCATTTAAACCCGCTCAAATACTTGACAATCATCAAATACCTGAGTATTTGTCATTATCAAAATTGGGTGCGACCCATAAGGTCAACAGTATCTGATGTAGTCATATTATGCTGCATAACGTATCAGAGCAGAGGGAAGCTACTTGTATGGGACGGTAATCTTCCCTATTCTTGGGAACTTATGCTTGTAAACTTTTTGTGTGAATTTATGTGTATACGAAATAAACTATTCACATAAGGGCTTACTGAGTAAGGTAAGTGTCATGATATGCTTCAGTTGTAGCTATAGGTTGCATAAGGTATCAAAGCAGAGGGGTGCTACTTGTATGGGCTGGTAATCACCTCAATCCTTAGGAACTCTCATTTTATTAAAATAACCTGCATGTATGTGAGTACGGATAAAGATTGTTTTCATAACTGTGATAATTTTGTAAATAATGGTTATAAATTTGTACACAAACCTCATGATAATCACATACTAGTGTTAATATATTCCGACTTACTGAGATGTGTCTCACCCGATATGAAGTTCATCTTTTTTAGGACCTCCGCGTGATCGAGCTTAGCGAGCTCGGGATTGGATTTGTTGGCATAATATTTTTGTGAGAGGGTACAGATTTTGGTTTATGTTTTTAGTTTTCCTGAGATATATATGGATACTAGATGTTGGGAAATACTGTTTTGGGATGTTTATATAGTACTCTAGTATATTATTAAGGATGTTTATTTACTTTTCTACTGCGTGATTGAGGTTATGGTATCAGACACAGGTGATTGGATCACATCACACCCCCAAGCCCCACTTAGCGGGTTTGGGGCATGATAGAGTGGTATTAGAGCTTTAGGTTGTTCGGCTCTGCAGACTCTAGGATGAATTAATACCAGAGTATAGGATTGAGTTAGGATGAGAATAGAAATAGGTAGATTAAGATACTATTAGGAGTTCTGAGTTGTTTTTCGTGGCTTGGAGGCAGAAATCTCTTGACGTCTGGACTTCTATGATTTTTTGATTCAGTTGCAAGTTTCAAAAAACCATGGTAAATCCATCGACGGTGATGTTTCTGAGTACTGACCCCGATTTTCGATGTTCATTGATTTTTCAGCTTAATATTTATATTCTGACTGGTGCAGACATTGCCGTGGTGCAGGAGCAGATATTAAATTTATATTATGAGATAAGCAACAGTTATTTCTGGTTTTAGATTAATGTAATTATTTGTAGTTATTAAGTATATTGGAATATGTGTATAGGGTGGTTCCTTAATAATGGAATCTAAATAGAATTATTGGTTCACGAATTTCGAGGACGAAATTCTTTTAAACAGGGAAGAATGTAGTAAGCCAAAAATAAATAAATAAATAAATAATATTATTATTAATCAATTAATTAATTAAATATTATTAAATTAATTAATGAAATAAACAAATAAAATGAATAGTGTGGAAAAAATTGAAATAAAGATGTATATTAAGTTATATATGTGTATATATATATATATATATATATATTAAAGCTTCTTTAGGAAGTTTCATCCGAAATTCAATTTGGGATTTCAAATCGGCGCATCTCTCTCAATGACTCTCTCCTGCACTTGTCTATCTCCTCCGCCTGTCTCTCTCCCTCCTCAATTTCTCAACAAATACTCGGCCGATCGGAAAAAGAAAAATACCGCTGCATTCCTATTTCTGCCATCGACATTCGTATCAGAGTGGATTTTTAGTAGGAGCATCGTAGGCTCCACTCTTGGGGTAAGATAAACCCACTCTTTCGATAAGGTAAACCCACTCTTTCTTCTCAATTTATCTTAAATCTTCAACCTAACTAACGATCTAAAACCACCACGTGGTTCTAGGAGAGTTTCTCTACAAGTCTAGCGGAGTGGATTTTTGAATTGGGTTTTCTAGGCACCAATCCAAGGCAAAGGTAAGATTTAAGAAACTGAGCAAATTTGTAATTCAATTATTTATTTGAAGTTTATAAATTTAGGAAATATTAAAATAGTATTTTATTTAGGGTGGAATTGATAAATTAGAATTTATAAATTCAGGGTTCGGGTGAACGTCGCGGGTATAATTTCGGGATTCCTGGTGGCGTAGTTTTTTTGGAAACCAAGTAAGGGGAATAGATTAAGCTAGTAGTTTTTGTGAATTCACTAGTTAAAATGGAAATTTTATGTGTTTATAAATATATATGATTGACATGTGAGTTTTAAAAGAAAAGCCAACTATTTGAACCATGGTTTTTGAGCCTAAGGCTATAGATATTATTTGTAAAAATGGAATGATTACAGTAATGAGTTTTCTGGAAGCTGTGGGGATAATTCGATGTGTATCTTTAGTAAAATAGATGAGGAATATGGGTTGGATTACTATTTTAACGAGATATAATTATGCGTATTATTTGAAATGTGTGGCATGAGTAAAATGAAAATATTGAGTTGAGTTGTGATATATATATGACATGTTGGAAATACTGAAATGTATTGGGATTATATTGCATGTGTATTGTTAATTAGAGCATGCTATAAATGTTAAATTGTAATGTATGATTTGAGAACTACAGTAGACCATAGTAAGGCATGGTACTATTGCGTATGATTTTTGTTAGAGATTAGTGCACACACACGTCTTAGAGAGAGTGTGGAGATGGGATGGTCGATTGTGCTGTGTAGGGTAAAGATTCCCCCTAGAGTCTAGACTAGTGTGGGAAAGTCAATCTGACTTATAGAATGAAGAAGTTGTTTTCTGATTTAACTTTGGTGGGTCGACCAGGGTTAAGCCCAACCTTCAGGCCACACAACCCGTCATAGGGAGAAGCATGACAATGATTATCCATCTAGTAGTGAGTTATAAATGCATAATTGTTTAATTTAACCAGTGACTAATATGAGAACAAAACATGTGAATGCTGACGTGAATCATGAGTAGCATGAAATCAAAATAATATGAAATGTGAATATGAAATTTGGATGATATGAAATGTAGAAGTGTGAAATCAGAGTAGCACAAAATCAGAGTAATGTGAAATGTGAAAGTGAACTATTTGATGTGAAATACTAAGAACATGAAACGATGAGAAATGCAAAGATAACAAATACAGAGTAAAGTAAATATGTATTATATATTGTAGTATTATATGTATTTGGGGCAAAGTATGCTCTCCTTCCGAGGGCTTGTTGAGAAAGGCGAGTGCCCTGATTAGTATTTGATGTAGCCATATTGGGCTGCGTAACTTATCAGAGTGGAGGGAAGCTACTTTTATGGGTGGGTAATCTTCCCTATTCTCGAGAACTTTAACCTTTAAACTTTTGTGCGAATGTGTGTGTATACGAGATAAACTATCCACCTGAGGGCTTACTGAGTAAGATAAGTGCCTTGATATGCTTTAGTTAGCTATAGGTTGCATAGTATCAGAGCAGAGAGGTGCTACTTATATGAGCGGGTAAGTATCCCAATCTTTGGGAACTCTCGTTGGTAAAATATTTTGCATGTGCATGAGTAGGGATAGAATATTGGTTTTATAACTGTGATAATTTTGTAAATGATGATTATATATTTGTACACAAACCTCATGATAGCCACACACAGGTGTTAATCTATTCCAACTTACTGAAATGTGTCTCACCCGATATGAATTTAATATTTTTCAGGACCTCCGCGTGATCAAACTTTGCGGGCTCAGGGTTGGGTTTGTTGGCATAGTATTTTTGTGAGAGGGTACAAATTTTGGTTGTATCTTGGTTTATGTTTTTTGTTTTCCTGAGATATATATGGATACTGTTTTGTAATGTTTATATAGTACTCTGGTATATTATTAAGGATGTTTATTTATTTTTCTACTACGTGATTGAGGTTATGGTATCAGAAATAGGTGATTGGATCACATCACACCCCGGGCCCCACTTGGCAGGTTCGGGGTGTCACAGTATGGTATTAGAGCTTTAGGTTGTTAGATTTTATAGACTCTAGGATGGATTAATACCAGAGTATATGATCGAGTTAGGATGAGGATAGGCATGGGTAGGTTAAGATACTGTTAGGAATTCTGAGCTATTTTTCATGCCTTGGAGGCAGAAATCCCTTGACGAATTTTAGTAATTTTCTGATTCAGTCGCGAGTTTCAGAAAACCATGGTAAATCCATCAACGATGATGTTTCTAAGTACTAACCCCAGTTTTCGACGTTTATTGATTTTTCAGCTTAATATTTGTATTCTGACTGGTGCGGACATTGCCGTGGTGCAGGAGCAGATATTAAGTTTATATTATGAGATAAGCAATAGTTATTTCTGATTTTAGATTAATGTAATTATTTGTAGTTATAAAGTATATTGGAATATGTGTATAGGGTGGTTTGCAAATAATAGAATCTAAATAGAATTATCAGTTCACGAATTTCGAGGATGAAATTCTTTTAAGGATGGAAGAATGTAGTTACCTAGAAAACAAATAAAAAATAAAAAATAAATATTATTAATCAATTAATTAATTAAATATTATTAAATTAATTAATGAAATAAACAAGTAAAAGGAATATTGGAGAAAAAATTGAAATAAATATATATATATATATATATATTAAGTTATATATGTACACACACACACACACACATAGATATATAAATAAATAAATATATATATATATATATATATATATTAAAGCTTCTTCAAGAAGCTTCATCCCAAATATATATATATATATATATATATATATATATATATATATATGTTAAAGCTTCTTCACGAAGCTTCATCCCAAATTCAATTTGTCATGGAGGTTTTATCTCGATTGCTACAGAAAAACTTCAAGGAGGGGTGTATTGGCTATTTTTCTCACCCTTTGGGGGCTCCTCTAATTTCGCATTTACTCTATGCAAATGACATTTTGATTTTTCTTAATGGAGAGAAACAATCCATGCAGCATCTTATTAAACTTTAGTGTATCTTTGAGTTGTGGTTTGTACAAATGATTAGCAAAGAAAAAATAGCTATCTTCTTTTGAAAGAAAATTCCAATGTGGTGGAGGCGTATCAGATTAACGAGATTTGTGGAAGGTGTTTTCCCGGTCACTTACTTAGGTTTCCCGCTTGTTTTTGGGCAATTTACAATTAGATCCTTAGGGCATTGGTTCAAAAAATAAAAAGGAAGGTGGTGGGGTGGCAGCTAAAGCTGCTCTCGCAAGGTGGTCATCTAATTCTTTTAAAGCATTTTCTCACTTGTATGGTGACTCATTTGTTAGCGGTATTAGACATTCTATAGGCAGTCCACAAGAAGATGAATTCTATCCTCTCAACTTTCTTTTGGGGTGAGATAAATGGAAAGCCGAAAATGAAGTGGTGCTCGTGATGGTGGATTTTGGTGGAATTCAAAAATCTCTACATATGAAATTTGCATGGAGGCTCATGACTTTAGACAATCTTTGGACAAAATTCTTTGGTGCTAAATATGTGAAACAAGGACATATCTCCATGTTGGTTTATAAAGACTCAAGTTCTGGATTTTGGAAATCAGTCATGCGGATTTTACCTTAGGTGACGGAGAATGTGAAGCTGAAGGTAAAGAATGGCAAGGGTTCGTTTCAGTTTGATAATTGGGTCGCTAGTGGCCCGCTTTGTTTGCAATTTAACAATATTCAAAATTCTCTACTTAATATTAAAGATGTGTGGGTGGATGGTGTCTGGGATAGGCAGCACTTAGTGGAGTTGGTTGGTAATGACAAAACCGAAGAAGTCATACAGAATATTGCTTGTGGGAGACTAAGTGAGGATATTCTAATTTGGAAACTCGATGATAAAGGAAGCTTCACATCGTCAAGTGCTTGGGATTTAATTAGAATCAAAGGGCCACATGTAAGGGATATGGATTGGTTGTGGCACAATCTCTTGCCAAAAATGATCAGCATATGTGCTTGGAAAGCTCGTTTTGACAGACTGTTGATGGATGAGAAAGTTCAATCCTTGGGTATTGTTCTTGTTTCTCGGTGTAACTATGCGAGTTCGGGCAAATAGAAACCTTGAATCATGTCCTTTGCTCAAGCAAGATTGCTGTGAAGGTTTGGGATTTTGCTGCTACAGCTTTGAGAGTTCCTTGTACGAATGCAGTATCTTGGATTTGTTATGTTCAACAATGGTTTACACATGCTAAGAAATTTACTCATAGGGATGTAATCATTGGTATCTTTCCGAGTTTAATAACTTGGAGACTTTGGGTGCGTCGATGTAGAGTCTGAATGGAAGGTGCTAAGGAATCAGCTGAAGGAGTTTGGTTGGAAATCGAGGTATGGCTTAGGAGGATTTCGGAGAATATGAGATCAAGCAGATCCCTTTCCACTTAGGATAGAAAAGTTTTAAGTGCTCTTGATATTCCAATTATCACTCCGAAGGCATGGACTCCTTGTGTTGTTAGGTGGGGGAACCCTCGGGTTGGGTCCGTTAAGTTGAATGTAGATGGTAGTTGTCGTGGAAACCCAGGGACATGTGGAGGGGGTGGTGTGAATCGAGATTGCAAGGGGCTTTCCTGGGTTCTTATTCTTCCTTCTTTGGCTATGACTCTAGTAATAAAGTCGAACTTAGGGCACTGACAGAGGGAGTGCGAATGTGCAAATAAATGGGTTATATGAATGTGATTCTAAGGTAGTGGTCGATTGGGTTCGTTCTCGAAGATGCATGGTATGATAGTTGTGGGATTTTCGGGAAGAGCTTCTTGAGGCTCTTTCCATGATTAATTTTACCATTGCTTACCAATTTAGAGAATGAAATAAGGTTGTGGACTTATTGGCTTGTCAGGGAGAGAAAAGCACCACTGTGAGATATCTGAAATTTGTTTCTTTACTCTGTCTAGTTAGAGGCATGATACGCCTTGAAAAAATTGATTTTCCTATTTTAAGAGTCTAATGTGTCGTTTTATATTCGTTTCGTTTCGTTATGTTTTGATTTTTTCTGCTTGTAGATTGTTTTGTTGGAACCACAATATTCTTCTGTCATAAGTGAGGAGTTTTTTAATAAAGAAAGGGGGTGCCGCCCTTTTCCACAAAAAAAAAAATTGACGTATAAGATTACACATCCACAATCTGCAATAGCAATACACACCAAATCAGTAACTTATGCTTTGAATAATAATCATGTCAATGCATTAATATTCACTTATGGAAGTGAGCAAAAGACCTGAAAATATGCGTCAGTCATGTGTAAAGTTATAGAACGATGAAAATTATAGACATTGAGAGGAGAAGGCCTTCCTGAGCTGCCCAAAGAATTTTCTTGGCCATTTCATTTAATTATCAGAAGGACTAATGCAGTCGAGACCAGCCGAAATGAACTCTTGATAGGCCATGCCAGCAATCGGATCCTTCGCATGAGCCATACCCTACACATGCATGCACCCCAGCCTCCCCTCCATTTCTCCTTCATTTATTGTCGGAATTAAACAATAAATTGGGTTATTAAGTATCCACACCTTTGCCTGGTTGATTTCATTATTTACTCTCCAGCTGTGTAGCATGGCTTTGTTGGAACATTAATTGGGGTGGGACACATTTTTATTTATTCATTTTCACCAATTAATAAATTGGGTTATTAAGTTGACAATTTCATTTCCACCAATTAATTGAAGATTGAAATTTTTTATCAGCCCTAACAGTTGTCTGAAAATTCACGTGTCCGAGATACATATGCATGCGCACAAAATTTTTTTTTTTTTTTTTTATAACTAATTAAAACTAATCTCTTATGTATAATATATTTCTAAAAATATATATATGACGGACAGAGACATAGATTTAGTTATTAAGTTTTTAAACTTTGTAATAATTTATGAAATACTCGATATAAGATATTAGAGTTAGTCAATAGTAGGTTTGGTTTGATTGAGAGAGAAATATTAGTTTAAGAAGTAATTTTTTTATTTTCTATGTTTGATGTAACCCACAAATAAAATAATGACAAACATTTTTGATGTAAAAGTTTTAAAAAAAAATCCCCTAAAGGAAAAAAATTGAAAGAGGAAATAAAAAAAATTGCTCTTTTTTGAAAATATAATGCTTTAGATTTTCACTAAAAAATATATGTATTTCCATCCAATTAAACATCCAAAAATGAGAAAAATGTTCCCTGCGAAGCCAAACATGCCCTAACGCGCGACAACTTCAGTAAAAACAATTTTGAGTTTGTTGCTTTGTCAAATCAGAAAACCCCACATAAGAGAGAGAGAGAGAGAGAGAGAGAGAGAGACAAACAAAAACTTTATAATTTTTTTTCAAAAAAGATTTTTGACATTATCCCCATTGAATGCCCTCTTTAAAAAATTAGTCAAACGAGTATCGAAAACAGAAAACGCAGATGAGACCTCGCCAGTGCAATTGAATTTTATTATTCTACTATCTTTCTCACACAAATTAATTGCAAAAATTAAGACAAGTTGAAGATAGAGATTCCTCACAATGCAACGAAGACCACCACTTGCACTTCTGTGGGGGGCTTTGTGGAGGAAGAAGAACCCACATGGCGGTGGAACTCCTCGCCGGCGCCGTCGTAGGTGCGGTGGCTGGCGAGCTCCTGAAAGCCCTTCTCGACGCCAAAGACAGCGCGGTAAACTTCAAGTCCGACTTCAAACGCCTCGAATACACCCTCGAGTACGTAATCCCACTGGTCAGCGAGATCGAGCGGCTCAACGACAAACTGGACCGCCCCAGATCAGAGACCCAGAGGCTGATTATTAAATTGGAGGAAGGGAAGGAGATCGTGAGCAAGTGCTCGAAAGTTCAGAGGTGGGATTATTGCAGGAAGTACCGGTACTCGAAGAAGATCCTGAAATTGGACCAGTCTCTGCAGAGATTTTTCAATGTGGAGTTGACAGTTGGAGAAGCGAGGGATGTGAAGCAGCTTTTGGTGGAGATGCAGGACGCCATCCGGAAGCTGGACCGGCTGAGCGAGAGGAGCAGCAGCGGCGGAGGGAGTTGGTGTGGATCCGAGGGGTGCGCGGCGCCGGAGCTTCCGAGTCTTACCGTTGGATTGGAAGTGCCGTTGAGGGATTTGAAGAGTTTGATGGTGAGCAGAGATGGGGTGTCCGTGCTGGTGTTGTCCGGCGCCGGAGGATACGGGAAGACGACGCTCGCTTCTAAATTCTGTCGCGATGAGGAAGTCAAAGGTCTTGGATTTAAACTCTCTATCTACTTCTGTTTTTCTCCTAATTCGGTAATTCCCGTGATTTATTTGCTAAATGAAAAATTGAAAATGTAGGAACCAAGAGTTACTTAGGAATTAAGTTCAATAAGGGATTATTTAAGTTCAAAATTTAATATGATTGGATTCAACAAATTGATATAGTTTTTTAATTTTTGAAAAGAGTCGGAATTCACCCATATAACGATTCGTTCCAAATTTATTGATAAACTTCACTTATGCCTGAGGTATATCATAAGTGAGGTTTATTAATAAACTTGAGACGGAACCAATATGTGGGTGGGTTCCGACTCTTTCAAAAAAAAAAATACTTATGTCAATTACGAGTCAAAATATGTTTAATTCATTCATATTAAACTCATTTACAAAACTTGTTGAACTTATTTAATAAACTTGAATTAGATTTATTTATGAATTTATATGATAAGGTTGCAGTAGATTTAATAAATTATATTAGGGATCAGAAGCAGAGGCTATTTATATATAAGTTTGGTTAATTCAAACTCTGAATTATGTAAGTTTGTCAATTCAAACTCTATAATTTGAATTCAATGATAAGGTCAATGCTCAAGGTATAAATGTTAGCTTGGTGGGGTAAAAAGTCTCCAAACGGAATTAGTAAATGCTCGTTTTCATTTTTTTGTCTAATAAAATCCTAAGAACTTCTCATATCTCATGAAAGTGGTTCCAACATAATTAATCGCTCGTGAACATCTTGTAGTTTGGCTTAATAAGGGCTTGTAGCTGTTTGTTTGCATAAATGAACATATTAAAATAACTATATTTAAGGTTATTTTGAGTTTAGTTCAAACTAGAGTTTGTTTAAAATTTTAATAAATTGAAATATGAATGTGCAAAAAGAAAGAGCAAGCAAAAGTAGGAATGGCACATGAGCAAATGAAAATAATTAAATAATAGGAAGAACACAACAAATATATATATATATATATATATATATATATATATATATATATACATATAGATATGATTTTACATTATGTTTATATCTAGAGAATTCTTACAAAATTTGCATCTCTCCTTAACAAATATATGTAGATTATAGTTTATGTTGGGACTGGCAGAATTTTTATGGGCGGCCTTTATATACATAGTACTGATTTAATTCAAAAATTTAAGCCGTTAAATATTAAATCCTACCATTTAGACAAGCACCCGTCATCTACTTAATTTTTTCAACATGAACCAACTAACAAGTGAAATTCACAAATTTGAGGCATAATTCACAATTTTTTTTATTAAATAATAAATAAATCAATAAACTTAAAAATTTAAACCGATTGATTAATTCCAAATACCAAACAAAGATGCAAAATAAATTTTAAATTAAATAAAAACACACAATTTAGATGCAACGATTTCAATGGAGACAATTATGTCTAGTAAAAAAGTTTTAAAAAAATGGATCATTGTTGTAGTTAGCAGTGAAAAGCCTGCGCCGTGCAAATAAAATATAAACATTAAAAAAACATAATGCATTGGAAATGAATTTTATATATTCATTATAAACTAGTGTTTGAGAACATAAATTTGGAGTTTTAGATTTGGATTTGTATAGATTTGGATGAAATTTAATAAAATTTTATTTTATGTTCAATCCAAATCTACACAAATCTAAATTTGAATGCTAGAATTCAAACCTAACATAATTTTTACTGGCGTAAACTTGAAATAAAAGTATTTTCTAATTCATTGGTTAAATACTTTGTCAACTTTTCATTTTATCTTTATCACCTACAATAGGAAAGATAAAATGATTGTTGAAGATCACTGACCACCTTAATTTTTCGTCTCTCAACAAATTATAAAAAATAAAATAAAATTAGGCTATTCTTCAGTTTTGTAACATTAGTTAAAAAAATTAAAAATTTATTTGACATTATTCACTTGAGAAAAATAATTTTATTTTTCATTTATAATTTTTTAAGTAATTACAAAAGTGTCACCTTCTCTTCTAATTTTTTGACCTTTTGTAGAAAAAATAATATGTATATGTATTTTTTAAAATATTTTTTTTATTTTTATTTCTTATGTAATTTTTAGAAAATTTAAAATGAGGTGTGATTTTTTAATTATTTGGAAATCTAAAAAGAAAAAGGAAATGTTTTTTACAACTAACAATCTTTTTTCAAAACTTTTCAATATAAACATTGGAAAAATAAAGAAAGATAACATTTTTTAATTTTTATAGCTCTTTGGAAAATAAAAATTAAAAATTAAAAACCATTTTTCATAATTAAATAGGACCTTACAAAGTGTTTGCAAGCATAAATTTCAAAATATAAATTTAGATTTGTGTGGATTTTGACCAAATATGATACAAAATTTTACTAAGTTTCTTACAAACCCACACAAATCCAAATATAAAAGCTTTGAAACCAATACTTTCATTTCTCAGGCATTAAGGGTAGTTTCATTCCACAAATTGTTTGATAATTTCCCTAAACACACACTGAAGAGTATCATATTTTCTAATAGTATGACATAATTTATCGACTTAAGAACAAAATACGGTGCGAATGATTGCGATTTTTGAGCAGGAATGTTCAAGGAGAACATCTTCTTTGTCACCGTCTCAAGTGCACCCAACTTGAAGCGCATTGTGCAAGGGTTGTTTCGGCAAATGGGGTACGAGGTCCCTGAGTTTCCAAATGATGAGTGTGCACTTAGTGGATTGGGAAAATTGCTGAGGAAGCGAAAAAACCAGGAACCTATGATGCTGGTCTTGGATGATGTTTGGAAGGATTCAGGATTTCTTCTTTTGAATAAACTGCTGGAGTCCCCACTGCCAGGGGACTGCAAGATTTTGGTTACCTCAAGGTTTGACTTCCAGACGCTAGGTTTGACATATCGCATGGAACTGTTGAATGATAAAGATGCCATGACTCTTTTCCAACACTTGGCATTCCCAGAAGATGACGATAATGGTAACCAGCCAGATGAAGATCTTGTTCAAAAGGTTGCAAAGTTGGCCCATTGTTTGATTATCTACATTACGCTGTTTCCTTGCATGTTTTAGCTCTAAATTTTTTTTATGCTGGTGGGGTTGATTGCAGATTGTGAGTCATTGTAAGGGACTCCCTCTAGCGTTGGTGGTGATTGCTTCTTCGCTTCGTCAGCAACCTGAAGTGGTATGGCGAAATACGGAGAAGAAGTGGTCAAAAGGCCAATCAATATATGATTCTGATCCCACAGACTATCTGCTCAAGCGTCTCGAAATCAGCTTAGACTTCTTGGATGATTCGGTTAAAGAGTGCTTCCTGGACTTGGGTTTATTCCTTGAAGACCAAAGGATCTCTTCCTCTGTTCTTCTTGATATGTGGATCGAATTGTATAAACTAGACGAAGATGACGCGTATGTGAACCTACTCGAACTCTACTCCAGAAATTTAGTGAATCTTGTTATGAGCACTGGGTATGTTGTTTTCCTGCTACATATTTATGTTGACTAGTTCTTTTTGTCAAGCTTGTGTTAGGATCCTTGTTTTTCTATATTTAGGTTGTTTTTGGGATAAATCAGTTTTCGATCATCTTTCAGGAAAGATGTTACTGAGATTGATGGGTATTACAACGAGCTCTTCGCTGTGCAGCATGACCTGCTCAGAGAATTGGCCATCCATAGGAGCAGTCAGCAGAGTATAGAGCAAAGGGAAAGAATTTTTACGAGGGGAAACGAATTTCTCGAGTGCTGGAAGGAAAATGGGAAGCAGCCACTCAATGTACGACTATTGTCTATTTACACAGGTTTGTTTGCTCTTTCTATTCTCAAACTCTGTTTGTTTATTTCATCTCTAGCATGTTATTGCTGCTACTTATAATGAAACATTATGCAGATAGCACGATTTCCTCATGCTGGAACGAGATGGAACTTCTGACAGTTGAGGTTCTAATCTTGAATTTTCAGACTGGAAACTACGAGGTTCCCCAATTCATGGAAAAAATGAACAAATTAAAAGTTCTGATCATGACAAACTGTGGGCTTTATCCAGCAGAACTAAACAATTTCTCGTGGCTGAATTCTCTCACCAATCTAAGGAGAATTAGATTGGAGAAGGTTTCAATTCCTTCCCTTGACAAAATCAACGCAGCTCAAATGAAGAATCTACAAAAGATATCACTGATTATGTGTGAAATTGGTCAGGCTTTGAGGAATTGTTCTATTGAACTCTCCAGAGCTCTGCCAAAGCTAGCAGAAATTGAGATTGACTATTGCAATGATCTGAAGGAGTTGCCCGTGGAACTCCTTAGCATCATCTGCTTGAAGAAGCTCAACATCACCAATTGTCATAAACTGCATGCATTGCCTGAAGAAATTGGAAAGATGGAAAATTTAGAAGTTCTTAGGCTTCATTCCTGCACTGAATTATCAGAGTTACCAGAATCCATAGGAAGCCTAAGTAAGTTGTCTTTTCTTGATATTTCTGACTGCCTAAGCATAATGAAGTTGCCGAATCGAATGGGTGAGTTATCTAGCCTGAAGAAGATTGACATGAGAGGGTGTTCGAGCTTGGATGAGCTGCCAAGAACAGTTGCTAATCTCATGCAATTAAAGCATGTGATTTGCGATGAAGAAACAGCTGAACTTTGGAAATGTTTCCAGACCCATATCAGAAAGGTAAAGGTGCCCAAGGAGATCATCAACTTGGATTGGCTCCAGATTTGATCTTAATAAGAACAATATGCATTTTGAGAATTGTTCATGGAGTGTCTACCACAAGCTATTAGAAGCTTATGTTGATCAATGAAGTTTTTCTTACACTCTTCTTTGATGCCGTCAAATCTTAAAAGATGTACAAAAGGCAACTTTAAAAAAACAATGTTTGCTCCTTCTATGTTTAAAGAGTGCTATGGTATCAACAAGTTTAAAAACAAAAAAAAAAGAAAAAAAGAGTGAGCTATGGTATCAACAAGTTGGATTTTTTTTTTTTTTGTTGGATAATGAAAGAAGGTATATTAGATAGAAAGTAGAAAAGGTACAATAGGTGGGGGCAAAGAATCCACTATAAAAAAGCACTCACCACTTGGGGGAAAAAATCTCAAAATAAGACTAAAACAAAAATAACAAGAAACCCCCCTTTCAAATCTTTTCCATCATAATTTACTCAACTCTTCAAATTTGTTAATTCCCTTTGGCACTTCATCTATCGACTTTTACCACTATCCAAACACACTTCATTTCCACCAATAAGACTCAGCCTTAAATCTATTTTATCTAAAATATTTTGAGCTTCCAATTCCTTTGAAATCTCATTCGATCCATTGGTGCAAGCAAAATTCCGTCCCTTAACTGAAATTTATTCACCAACCAATAATTATCAAAAATAAAAACTCCCTCCAAACCTTTTGATGGGGGTGGTTGGAGATAATATAAATCTCATATATTATCATAGGAATTAGAAACATACCCACATTGTTCTCGAATCTCATCCAACAATCACCCCACCACAATCAAATAACTAATATCATCACTTTCTGAATCTGAAAAATCCTCTCTTTTCTTTACCGCCTTACCTTCTCTAGTCCCAAAACTACATCCAACATTATTCTTGAGGTAAAGGACTTCCACAATATTCAAATCTCCTTTAGAATCTCTCATAAGTAACTTTGTCAAGGGTGCAGTTACAGGTTTTATTCCAGAACGAAGCAAATCGTAATCTCTGTGTAACTACGCTTGTTAGGAGATTGTAGTGGGAGGGGGATTGGTGCAGTGGCGACGGTGGGAGATTGTTGTGAGAGAGAGATTGCATGTGGCGCTAAGAGATTAATGCAGCGGCAACGACTTCAAAGGAGAAAAAATTTAGGGTTGCGGTAGTGAGTTTTTTCCCAATTTATTATTAATTTATAATATAATATAAAATAGTACTCTGTTTGGGGAAATTTTTCCCAGTTTGATGCTCACGTAATCTCGCTGCTTAGTCCAAGGAGATTTAAACTGGCAGGGCTTTGGGTGGTGACGCATGGCATTGTTTTCCTACAAATCTCGCTATACCATCCAGCGAGATTTGCTTCGGAAATGAACCGTGAGCTGACTACAACTGTCCTTTCTCCTTCAATTTTCTTCGAGAACAGAGAGCAGAAGAGTGTAGAGAGCAAAGAAACCAAAGAGGAGGAGACTGTAGAGCAGAAGGCAAAGTGCAGAGGTCGGATGAGTGGCAGGTGACCATTGCTCGCTGAACGTTGAGGAGGAGAATATAAAAGGGGGAGATGGGGTAAGTTCAATGAAACTCAAAACCAGTTTACTTATCTATTTTGAAATTCAAACTCTTATTTTTGATTGAAGAGTTTGTTAGTTTGATTGATAAAATTTTTAGTGTGGCTTATAAATTACTACGTAGCACCTTCAATTTGCTAATTGAAGGCATCGTTTGGAAACGTTGTTGACCCTATAGGTCATATCCTAATTTTGATAATGACAAATATTGGTAATTGATGGCTATCAAGTTTGTGTGCAGGTCTATATTCACAGATACTTTGATGGCACATGAAGAAGAGCATGAAGACCCTAAAGATCATTTTGTGTTGTAATTCATTATTATTTAATTTGGGTCTATAATAGTAATCAGGGAAAATGGTCTGTAATAATCAATGCTTTACCTGCATAATAGGGTAGATAAGCTCAAATGACCATGGGGAAACCAAATGACCACAGGGTACCCTTCGGTCGACCGATGCCAGATTTTTTCGGTGTTCTAAAAAAGACCTAGAATGACCCTAGGATTCACATGCATGCATAAACATATATGCTTATATGAATAGGGTGAATGTATAAGGGAGTTGAAACTGAAATGCATTAAAAATGCTCGTTCGGTCATTCGGTCGACCTAACCAGTCAAGTGGTCAACATTTTGACTATAGCTCGGTCGACCGTATTGTACAAAGTTCATATGACTTGGTCGACCGAACTCCCATTGAGTCAACGCTTGAGTCCTCGGTCGACCGACCAAATTTAAATGGGCAATGCCTTGGTCGATCGAACACTCACGTGGGAGAATCCAATGCCCTGGTTGACTGAACTTCATAGTTCAAAATCACCTGGTTGATTGAACCGTGTGGAAATGGAAAATCGCCCTTGGGACACTAAGTCCAGTCGACCGAACTCTTAGTTTAAATTTCTTCCGGTCGACCGAACTAAGACACTTGGTGAACCGAACCTCACCTTCGGTCAACTGGTGCTCTCGGGTTGCCATATTATTTTTACCACAGTTAAAATATTTAAACAGGGTTAATTGGGTTAAAATGGTTTAAAACAATACTAATAATACCCTATGTGTCCTAGATGGTTATAATTATGTGGTAGTCTATATATACCCCCTCATTTGAAATGATTAGCACCTAATTAGCAATCTTAATTAGGAAAAATCCTTTGAAATTCAAAAATATCCTATACTCATTTTTGAGTCTCCTACACTCATTCTTACTAGATTTTATTATTTAAATATCTTTGTAAGTGTGATTGAATGTTCTTCTCATTAGGCTTAAGCTCTCTCTTGTTCTTATTGATTGAGATTATTTTATTAGAGAGCTAAGCTTGAAGTTTCCCTATGAGACTTTATTAATAAGTTTTCCCTAGGAATATTTCATTGAGCCTTTGAGTTTTGCATTGTCATTGCAATACTCAAGGAGTTCACATTGGATTTTGATTGCTAAAATATTTTACAAATCATTTTCAAAATATCTCTTGTGCTTATATTTGAGAAATATATATTTTGAGATATTTTCTTGAGTGCTAAAAGATATTTGTTGTTATACCTTTGATTGAGATTATTATTTTAATACAAAGATCAAATAAATATTTTACAAACTATTGTTGAATATCTCTTGTGGTTTATTTTGATAAAAGCTTCTATTGAGATATTTGAAGTATACTTGTGATCTTTGTTAGTGCATTGTGATTGAGAATATTATTTTGACACAAAGATCCTATCACTTACACTCTCACGTATTGATTGCATTATTGGCATTAATTTTGAGAGTAGACACTATGGCTACACTGAGCTTATCATATCATTTGGTAGTGTGTTGATTATATTGGTACATATCAGCTTGTGTAAAAAGCATTTCTTTGTATGCAAAATTTTTCACATTTGTTGTATTCCAGGCACGGGCCTGAAGAGGGAGACTAACCCTATTGAATAATCTTAGACTGGCTTAGACTCGGTTAGGAAAGTAAGGTGCGTTATCCTGATAAGGTGTGTTAATTGAGGTCAGTCCCTTGAATTGACTTGATTCTAACTGGTGCCACTCCACCCATTAAGTGAGCCATTAGTGGAATCCTCGGGCTTATAAGTTAGAGGCGGGTACGTAGGCACAGTTGGCCAAACCCTGATAACATATCTAGTGTTGATTTTATTTTTCGCAATTTACTTTCTGCTCCTATGTGTTTATGTTTATCGTTTAAATATTTAATTGGGATTGTGAATACATATAAAGACCCTAGGTTTGTGAAATGTTACTTGTTAGATTAGTTGAACATAGGGGATTAATTTTTAAATACCCAATTCATCACTCTCTTGGGAATACACTAAGGCTAACAAAAGCCCAAAATTAAGATTAGGATTTTTTTTTTTTGTTAGTATTTTGGTTCCTTTCATTTGTTATATGTGTTATGTGTAATTTAATTGACAAGTATGTTGTAATGTAGTGTTTTAAATTTGGTATTAGAAAATAGTTTTATTATTGATTGGATTTTAATTTAAAATGAATTATTGTTAAAACTCTTGTATTTTTTCAGATAAAATATATATGTGTAGTTTTGAAGTAGAGAAATGATGAATCAAATGATAGTTACATGCATGTGTATCTAGAATTTATTATATAAATTCTTTTATGATTTTTTTTATATGAATAATAGTTACATGCATGTGTATCTAGTATATATATATATATATATATGATCTGTTTAATCAAATATATATGATTCTCTTATTATCATCCCTAATGATTTGTTTGATACATGAGAATGGGATGGAACAAAAATTGGTCTTCCAAAACTTATTATAATTTTTATAATATTCTTATCACATCCTCACAATTTTGTTATATTCTAATGTTATAATATTTAGGTAGTATTCAAAACTCATTATTTGCTTGTTGTGTAAAATTAATAAGATTAGTTGATTAAATGTTTGTTATAAAGTTTTTTATTGGTAAAATTTGAAACACCTAAGATTTTCAAGTATGACACTTCAATCATAGAAGTTTTTTTTAGTTCGTTGGTTAATAGTTAGTCAAATTTTAAAAAGATAAAATTTATTAATAAAATTTTTCTTTTGTCCTTTCATTATTGTGATTAATGAAAACTTACGTGTAATAATAAATTCTCACTAAAATATTACAAAAAACTTACTTTTTAATATCTTGCATATTCTTGGGATTTAAAAAACATGTATATACTACAAAATAAGTAACTAGCGTAGGTTAATTAATATGAAATTGCAAGTATAAGTGAAAGAAATAATGAAATTAAATTAAGAAATCATTACAAAAGAATGAGTAGTATAAATCAAATAAATTTGAAAAATCTAAAATATGTTGTGAATTGGTTAGACTTTAGATTTTGTATTATTGTCCTGC
Organism: Malania oleifera; assembly: GCF_029873635.1. Classification (NCBI taxonomy): domain Eukaryota; kingdom Viridiplantae; phylum Streptophyta; class Magnoliopsida; order Santalales; family Ximeniaceae; genus Malania; species Malania oleifera. The sequence continues at coordinate 22,928,482 of NC_080417.1, read as the reverse complement.
ATGTGTGCAAAGGACAACTACCTATCAATCAAACTAACAAACTATATATTAAAATCGCAGCAAAATATTTAGGGGTGGCTTAGTATATATAAAATATGAAATTAGGTCATGCACCAAACCCTAGGGCAAGCTTCGATTGAGCCTTTTAAAACATTGAAAAATACCATTAACACAAATTAATAACAAATATACAGTTGAATATACTGTTTAGGCATGATTAATCTGGAACGCCAACTGCATGACTGATGCAATATTATGAAATGCATACTAGTAGTTGATAGGAGTGCATGCTGATTGAATTGAATGGAATGCCACCTATATGGCTGATGCAGTGACTTGTGAATTGTATGTTGTTCAAACTCATAAGATATCTAGTGTATGGTTTATGATATGCAAGATGGGAAAATGTCTTGTTTATAGATAGCATGCTGCTGAATTTTTTATAAGAATTTTCCCAAAATAATCAAAGTGTATAAATCATGTGCCAAATGATTAACAAATGTTGCATGCTGCACTTTATTTTAAAGGATTACTACATAATGAATGGAGTCGTGATTATAGTTGATTAGCTTAGCATGAATGAACAGAGGTGTCATGTGCTTATATATAAACTTCTGTTTTTCATAGGTTTTTGCTATTTCCTGAGGGTTGATCTAAATGGCAAGAAGCTCAAGTTGTTCCAGCGACGGTGTTGTTGAATATAGGGGGGGGGGGGGACCAATTCAAGTCGTTTCGACCAATTCAAATTGGTCATAGGACTAAATTAAATAAATTGTATATGAAGATATACAAATATTTGCATATTGATTCATATCAATATGCATTGCAAGTGACCGCAAAATATAGTCCTCTATGAGGCTGTTCCCATAACTAATGAGTATGGTCTATGCATTGTGTTGGATACACATTGCGTACGTCCAACATATTTAACTGTGCAGTTATATGTCAAAATCATTCCTTAAATGGGTGTCGCCGCTGATGGGTAGACGGGGGCGCCTATCGAGCATGTGGTTGAAGTGGAGGAAGACACCCAGTAAACACATTATTATGAAATGATTGCAAAAGAAGGTATTGAACCATTCACAAGTGCGGAGGTTGGTGGGATGCCTGCGGTGGATTTCAACAAATGTGTGGGATCGTCGTTTGAGCCGCCAACATACGAAAGACATGTTCTTCACACGGATAATCAGGGAGATTGCGAAGAAGTTCCGGCAGACGGTCTAGGATCGTTGTTCGCCATTGCGAACAACGCGTTAGACGAGGGGATGAATATTATGAACGATGTAAATTTACAAGATGAAGACACGTATGAGCTGGAAATGAGTGAAGGGTTAAATGAGTTCCCCGATGACGTGAACCCACCCCCCAGTGAAATGAATGATGCCACGTACGATGCCAGATGAACCTCCAATGTACGGTCAAATTGACATAGATGCTGTAGATTTGTCACGTGAAGAGGAGCTTCCTATACGAGCGACTCGTTGGGATGAATCGTCTGAGCTGGCTTGGGGAATCTTATTCGGGTCAAAAGATCAATTGATAGCGGCAGTGCGAATATATCACACTCGAACCCACCATGACTTCCACGTTTTGCACTCTACCCCAGTGTTATAGTTTGTTAGGTGTAAGGAGTTCAATTGCAGATGGAGAGTGCGTGCAATGTATCGGATGAAACCCCGATTATTCAAAATCACCCAATATGGTGGTCCGTACACGTGTTTGAACGAACTTCTCTCGTAGGACCATAACCAAATCGCATCGTCCCTCATTGCTAGGGAGATACTAATTATGATAAGGGGAGATGCGTTGACATTAATCACCACATTGAAAGAGTTCATAGATTGTCGATTTAGCTATTCAATCTTGTATAAGAAGGTTTGGTTGGGCAAATAGAAGGAAATTGGCCAAGTATTCAGTGATTGGAAGATGTATTATCAAACTTTGTTGAAGTGGATGGAAGCCATGTGCGTGTACAATCCAGGTATTGTAGTTAAGTGGAGGTGGACTCCTATCCCAGGTTGCGAGAACACCGCAACGTTTGTATCTGCATTTTGGTCATTTGCAGCATCTATTCAAGGTATTCGTCACTACCCTCCCGTTATATGTGTGGACAGGATGCATCTGTACAGTAAGTACAAGGGTCAACTTCTTATTGTGACGTCCCTAGATGCAAATAGGCAAATATTTTCCCTTACAATTGCTATAGTCCAAGAGGAAAGTATGAACGCATAGAATTGGTTTCTATGTTGTCTTCATTCCATTACCGATAGGGACGACATTTGCCTTATATCAGATCGGCATCCAAGAATTCTCACTGCAGTGCAATGCAATCCTCATTGGCAACCACCACGTGCTCACCACCGATTCTGCCTTCAACAGATGATCAGCAACTTTAATACTAAAGTACAGAGTGTCAATCTAAAGTGTATGACTGAGCGAGCGAGAAAGGAGCATCAAGTAAGAAATTTTGACAAGTGGATGGAGAAAAATATTTGATGAGGGTAGAGAACTAGCAAAGTCATTTTTCGAGCAAATCCCTCCTCATATGTGGACTCAATGCCACAAATGTTGGATAAAGGTATGGGAAGATGACCACTAACCTTATGGAATGTTTCAACGCCGTCCTGAAAGGAGCTCATAGCCTCCTTATCACACCCTAAACCCGAAAATGGGACCCAGGGGTGAAAATGTAAACCAACCAGTCCCTGTACCATACAAAACATCCAAGATACAGAACAAAGAATGTGGGTCTGACCCCGTGGGGTTCCTAGGCACCCTATACACATTCAAACATAACAGAACATACGCAGCGGAATAAGGTTTTACTTAATACATATGCGGTACCATACCAGAGTCTATACAAGAGCAAAACAGGCTCTATCATACAACGTACAACTAGGTTCCCAACACATCCCAAAATGGCAACCCATCAAAACACAGTCCTAGCACTTACCCAAGCGCTAACTGTAGTACACCGGCCACTACGCTCCCTATACCAGGACGCTAGTTCCGGTTACTCAAAGTGTGGCAACCTACTTAATTTTCACATTTTTTATATAATAAAATCAACAGCATAAATCTCAGCTCATCAGATCATAATCCACCTGGACCCGTGGGTCCCAGGGATACATCAGAATACATAACGGAAGCCTAAGCAGCAGGAAACATACAATCACAATATTGTAAATACGAAAACATCCATCACATTACCATAAATACCAGAGTTACTATATCCACTGTAATTTAGTATATACATCCCAAAAACAAGATCTAGGGACACTTCCCACAAAAGTCAACTGTCCCTACTAAAACTTACCCTTCAAAGAGGGCAGACAAACAACTCTAAATCAGCGGGGCTTTTTCCGCTCTCTTATCTAGGGCTCCTGAAAAGTTTATAAAATTTTGGGGTGAGGCACCTCTCAGTAAGGGAAATAAACTAATACTAGTGTGTGGCAACATGAGTATTCTGTGTTATACATATACCATATAGAACATATTCAGCAACTCTTTTGTCAAATCTGGGAAAACATATATATCATCAAAACATGGCAGAACATACTGTATTTTCATAAGCATATTTCATCTCATATAATAATAATATAAAAACATTCCTAGTAGGTTAGCTGGCTGTTGTCATGTATTACCCCCACATGACTGGGTTGTGTGGCCCGAAGGTAGGACCTGACAATGGTTGGCCGACCACTACCAAGTCAAAAGTACAGTTTGTAAGTTTGATGGGTCTGCCTGACCTGGTCCGTACACCAGGGGCTCTCACACACTTCTTAAAAATCACATCGACCATCCAATCTCACACCACTCCATACAGCAGTGTTAACACAGATTTCATGATCACGAAGACCATGGACACATAGCAATGGTACCGTGTAAGTGCTAGCCTAGACCAAGCCAATCAGGTTCTGATATCATATAACATATACTAAAATTATGATACATGGATATTTCATATCATTAATTATCAAGTCAATCATATCATTTTGCATATATATGTATATCATGAAAATCATCAGCTCGTACGCCGGTATTTCACATTTTACCATAACTCGGCTCGTGCGCCAGCAAATCATAGCACAGTCCGTACGCTAGCAATTTATTTCCATAGCTCGGTCCATACTTCGAAAAATCATACACATAGCACAGCCCGTATGCTAGCAAATCATATCTATGGCACAACCCATACGCTAGCAAATCATACACATAGCTCGGCTCGTACACCGGAAAAAAAAAAATAAAAATCTCGGTCTGTACGCCAGTTTTCGATTATAAAAATCCGTATCATAATCACATTTCCAGAAAACAGTATTTCATAACAATTTCTACTCATGCCACACTGAATAGGTTTTTCATATATTCAACATATCATCATTTTCAATAGTGTTTTCTCAAATATAAATCATATATATGGACATATTTACTTTCCTGAAATCAAATGCTATATATATACATACATTTTCTTAAAAAGAACTAGTTTAGTTTATCCCCTTACCTGATTCCTTAAAAACCCCTAAGAAAATCTGTCCCGCACCCATAGGGTTCCCCGCTCAACACCCTAGAAACAACATTCCCCAAAACTAAAGTTCAGTATTTCTACGCGTATATCACTTCCTGCAACTATCAATTAACCAAATACTAAGTAGAAAGCCTTACCCTGGATTTGGGATGGTTTCCACCTCAGCCCCACCGACGATCTGCTCTAGAAAACTTGTAGAGAACTTTCCCAGGAGCATCGTGGTGGCTTCAGATCGTCGAATCGGTGGAAATCCGACCTGAAATCGAAGAGAGAAGGAGGAGGGACCAAAGGGTAGGAAAGAGAAAAGATCTGCGCAGAAAATTTCAACTGAAAATGAACTTTAGGCCTATTTAAATTGTGGCCTTCGTCGATGAGCCACATCACCTCGTCGACGAGGTCAATACAAAATTCGTCGATGAACTCTCCCCTTCGTCGACAAGATTCAGAAATCCCAAAATCATCCTCTCGGTATTTCCTCGTCGACGAGCCACGTCACCTCATCGACGAGTCCAATTATATTTTCATCGACAAATCTCATCCTTATTGACGAGCTCCTGTTATACCTCGACAAGGAGCTGAAAAATTCCTCTGGATTTTTCCTTTCCAAAATACAATGTCGTTGACGAACGCGAAGCATTCATCGACGAAGTCAATTGCCTCCTTCTGTTTCCAATTTCCATTTCCCTTCCTTTTATTATTTAAATACCATTATTTGGGTCGTTACACAAAGGACCTGTAAAAATGTACGTACAGTAGGGGTGAGACACCTCTCAGTAAGGAAGAACACATGTTATATCGGTGTGCGGCATTTGAGTGTTATCATGATGCAACATACACGTAGTTAAATGCAGTTCCAGTACTAATTTTACACAGTGCATGCAAGCACACAAACATATAATCAGCAATCCTGGTGTCGTCACACCCATCGGCCCAAAGCCGGCCCGCGACATACGACGTTGGCCAGTAGCCAACCTGCGTAACACGGCGCCACCGGCACATGGCTAGTCCCCGACTCCCATGGCATCGTACCGACGCTAAACTGGTGGATCCACACCCTTTGGTCTAATCTACCGAAATAGGCTCACACCCTCGGATATAGAGTCAGACACTCTGCCGATCTATGGTTAGTGATTTCATACGTCCTCGAATATAGAGTCGGACACTCTCAGTACCTAGAATAATCTAGAACCGCGTTCCTACTAGCATTTCAACCAATCACACACACACACATGCATGCTAATATAACCAAACAAACCACACCCATTTGGTAATCTAAAATCATGGTTTTCCAAACAATACAGTTTAAAACAAGTCAAGGCATGGTCATCCCTATAACACAGTATAAATCAACATATACGTTCGGTTTTCAACAAAACCAGGGATGCAGCCCGTCGCCCCCCTTTTTTTCCAAAAACTGTAATCATGAAAAATCCATAGTTTTCCCCATTAGATCCCCCCCAAATGAGTAGCCAAAACACACATAGGACCGTGAACCATAGTTCCACTGAGTCCGATTTCAAAAATAGTTGATATAAATGTAGTTCCTTTTACCTTTCCCCTGAATAGCAAATCCCTAACTCTAAGGCCCCTAAACAGTGAACTGAGTTCCAAAACTTACATCCAACAGTACAGAATATACTCACAATAGCGTTCTCTACTAAACTACAGGATCAGAATTGAAAATCGAGTCTTACCTCGATTTTAAGCTAAAACTCAAAAATCTCCGAAACAGGATTCTGATTCATAGAACTTGTAGAGAATCCTTCCACGATCCTTGTGGTAACTTCAGATTTACGATTCTCACAACGAACAGCAAAGAAATCTAGGGATATAGAGAGTAGGGAGAGTTCTAGAGAGAGAGAGAGAGATATATGATTTAGTTTTCTTAGTTGAGAAGTAATGAAAACTTCTATTTATAGCCCCTTAACCCGGCCACTTCTCGTCGATGAATTACGTCCTCGTTGACGAGGCTTTATAGTCTTCTCGTCGATGAGACTAAGACCTTGTCGACGAGTTTGGGATCTCCGATTTTTTGAAACCCCATGGCTTCTCCTTGTCGACGAGCCTCTGAACTTCGTCCACGAGGGATACAAGGCCTTCGTCGACGAAGCCTATTCAAATTCCAAATTTACCCCTCTCTTGATTATTTAAACCCATATATCACGGTTCGGGTTCTTATAATCTCCCCTCCTTACAGAAATTTTGTCCTTGAAATTTGTCATCTCTCATTCACAAACTCATACATACAACTGAACACATACATAAATCTCCAAAGATAATTAGCAACTACTACAGCATAGCCCCATTATACACATACACATTCATGCCCTCATTTATGGTAGAGGAATATCGTGGTTCATATACAACCATCACAGGAGTTCACAATACACACACTCCCGATGACTAACCACCTATCCCAACCCAAAGTAGGATAACATACAAGTGCTCAAAACAACTATGGATACTTCTGGCATATTTTAGTTTCCAGTTCCCAAGAAGCTTCCTCAACCTCATGGTTTCGCCACAATACCTTCACTAACGGTATCTCTTTGGTATGAAGCTTCTGAACTTTACGGTCCAGAACCTGAACAGGTATCTCCTCATATGCTAAAGTTTCCCCAATTTCCAACTCATCATAATTGATAACATGTGTTGGATCCAGCACGTACCTCCTCAACATAGACATGTGAAACACATCGTGGACCCTCGAGAGTGCTGGGGGTAGTGCAATCCTACAGGCTATTGGACCCATTGCTTAAGTACCTCGAATGGTCTGATATACCTCAGGCTCAGCTTTCCCTGCCTCCCAAATTTTATCACCCCTTTCATCGGAGCTCACGGAGGGGAACATCTGCATAACCCTTCTGCCAACTTTAAGTTGATTTAATCCTCTCCCGGATCAAACCGACCTTCTCAGACGTCTGCTGCACAATTTCAGGTCCTAACACCTAACGTTCACCAACCTCATCCCAACACAAAGGAGATCGATACCTCCGACCATACAAAGCCTCGAACGGTGCCATCCCGATACTAGCCCGGAAGCTGTTATTATAAGCGAACTCTACTAGTGGCATAAATTGTATCCAGCTACTACCAAAGTCTAACACACAAGCTCGCAACATATCCTCCAAAATTTGTATCGTCCTCCCAACTGTCCATCAGTTTGGGGGTGGAATGCTGTATTGAAAGTAAGCTTCATCCCTAGTGCCTCTTGCAAGCTCATCCAGAATCGAGAAGTAAACCTCGGGCCTTGATCTAACACAATGGACACCGGTACTCCGTGCATTCTCACAATCTCATGCACGTACATATCAACTCACCTACTCAAAGAATAGCCAACCTTCACCGGTATTAAATGAGTAGATTTCATCTATCTATCCATGATCACCTAGATAGCATTCTACCCGTGAAGTGCTGGCGACAACCTGGTCACAAAATTCATGGAAATATGCTCCCATTTCAATATCGGAATGGGCAAAGGCTGCAATGGCCCTGCCAACCTCTGATGTTCAGCTTTCACTTGCTGACACATCAGACACTGCTCCACGAACTAAGCACTCTGCCTCTTTATACCAGACCACCAGAAGGTCTCGCGCAAGTCATGATACATCTTTATACTACCAGGATGTACCGTAAATACTGAATGATGTGCCTCCTCTAGAATCGTACTTCTGATCTCATCATCTTTCGGAACACACATTCTGGTCCCAAAACTCAGTACACCTCCCTCAGAGATGTTGAATTCTGTAGCCAGTCCCTGTCGTACCTTTTCCATAACCTCTGCCCACTCCTCATCACTAGCCTGCGCAACCTTAATACGCTCAAACAAAGTCGGATGACCACCAAACTAGCAAAGAAAGCCTGATGATCCCCAGATACCAACTTTATACCCGAGCTCTCCAAATCCCGTCTGATGTTATTATCGTTAGTCCTTAATCAATTCTAACCACCGTCTCTGCCTCATATTCAACTCTTTCTGCATGAAGAAATACCTGAGGTTGTAGGGTAATTCTTCTGGTACTCTTTCAGTTGCCGAGAAGCATAAGCTACTACCTTACCCTGTTGCATAAGCATCCCAAACCTTTCATAGGCGCGTCACTATAAATCACAAACCCACCATCCCCTGAAGGAATGGTTAAAACCGGAGCAGTTACCAGCCGGTGCTTCAACTTCTGAAAGCACTACTCACAATCACTAGTTCACTCAAACTGCACCCCCTTCCTGGTCAATCGAGTTAGAGGCCCAGACAATTTAGAGAACCCCTCCACAAACCAACGATAATAACCCTCCAGTCCTGAAAAATCCAAACCTCCTGCACATTCTTCGGCCTCACCCAGTTGACCACAGCTTCAACCTTGCTAGGATCAACTAAGATACCGCCCTTAGACACCACATGGCCTAAAAACGCGACCTGACTCAACCAGAATTCACACTTATTTAGCTTAGCATACAACTTCCTCTCTGGCAAAATTTGTAATACTAACCTCAAATGGTCCTTATGCTCTTTCGAACTCCTCGAGTATACCAAAATATCATCAATGAATACTACCATGAATCGATCCAGGTACTTATGGAAAACCCTGTTCATCAGATCCATGAACACTATCGGAGCATTCATCAACCCAAATGGCATCACCAAGAACTTATAGTGGCCTCACCTGATGATATCCTGACCGCAAGTCAATCTTCGAAAAGACCTGCGTCCCCCTGCAACTAGTCAAAGAGATCATCTATACGAGGTAAAGGATAGTAATTCTTTACAGTTACCTTATTAATCTCATGGTAATCAATGCACATTCGTATTGACCCATCCTTCTTCTTCTTAAACAATATTGAAGCTTCCCAGGGCGAAACACTAGGTCGAATGAATCCCCTGTCCAGTAATTCCTGCAACTACTCTTCAACTCTCAAAGTTCTGTTAGAGCCATCCGGTACAGAGATTTAGAGATCAGTGCCTTACCAAGCAACAACTCAATCATAAACTCCACGTCACGGTCCGGAGGTAAACTGGGTAAATCATCTGGAAACACATCCAGGAACTCACTGACTATCGAAATGTCTTCGAGCCTCAACTCATCCCGTGGCAGTTCCTTCACACAAGCTAGGTGCTCCTAAGACCCATCCAAGAGTAACCTCCTCGCCTATAGTGCCGATAGAATCTGGGGCATCGAACGCACACATGATCCCACAAATTCATACTCCTACTCCTCGGGAGATCTGAAAACTACCACCTTCCTACGACAGTCGATCACAACATAACTGGAGAACAGTCAATCCATCCCCAGAATGACATCAAACCTCGACATGTCGTATATAACAAGATTCGCCGGTAGCAGCTTCCCCTAAATTATCACTGGGCAGTCTCCCAACATCTTCCAATAGAAAGATACACTCCCAAATGGCATAGTAACAAATAACACCTCATTCATGACTTGGGTCTCAACCCCACATTGTCCAACAAAATTCACAGATATGAACAAATGGGTTGCACCCGAATCAAACAAAACAGAAGCCTTATTTAAAAGTAATAATAAGGTACCTGTCACTACGTTCCCCACATGCTCAGTGATCACTAGAGTAAGAGAATATACTCTAGACGAAACTGTATTCGTCTGAACAGTTCCTCGAGGTATCTAGTTGCTCCCTCGATTCACACTAGATATAGGCACATCTTGCTTCAGTGCATGACAATCGCAAAACATGTGATCTGACTAACCACAGTTATAGTAGTTACCCCCAAATGACCGACACTCACCCTCGTACCATTTATGACATCTGGTACAACAACCACTAGTCTGGCTCATCTGAGAACTCCGGCGCTTGGTATTCTGACGGTAACTTGAGCCCTTGCTCCTCTTCTTCCACGATCCCTGACGAGATCCTGTCTGAGAACCAGAAGGTACTGTCCTCTTCCTAGATTCCTGATCCACCTCGTCCTCTCGGATACCGGTCTTAATCATCGTGGCTTTATCCACCAACACCGAGAACTCGCAAATTTGAAGCATACCCACTAGTCTGCAGATATCCTTCCTCAAACCCTTCTCGAACCTCTGAGTCTTCTCATACTCGCTCGAGATCAAACACGGCGCAAACCAAGACAACTCTATGTATAAAGCTGCATACCCCTATACCGTCATACTCCCTTGAGTCAGAGCAGAAAACTCATCCGCCTTTGCATCACGTACTGAAGCCGGGAATTATCTGTCAAAGAACACCTCCTTGAAACGGCTCCATGACATCTCCTCAAGACCGGCTCTCTGCTTCTCCAGCAGACTCACCACAGCCCACCATCAACCCGCCTCCCCAGATAGTTGGAAGGTAGCATAAAGGACTCGCTGCCTATCAGTGTAGTGCAGGACCGCCAAGATCCCGTTAGTCTTCTCCACCCAATCCTCTGCTATCATTGGGTCAGGTCCTCCAAAGAACGTCTGAGGATGCATGCGTGTGAACCTCTCAATGGTGCACCCCGCAACCATAGGAGAGCGCTCGTGTCTCCTCACACTCCGCCTGATCTTCTCTAACACCTGCCTCATCGAACCTCGAGGCACAGAAGGAGACTCATCACTTGCAGTCTCCTCAGATCCACTTCCTAGGTCATTATCCTTGGGCTCCATTCTGCAGCACAATAGGAATTTATCAATATCCCTACAACACATACCGTTAACACAATGATCTATCACTAATCATGTTAACCATCCCTGTCAGGTCCAGGTCTGTCCTATTGCACCAACAGGAAAGTCATCAATGATCTGCCCTGCTTTTACTGGAATCGACACCCCAGTAAAAACACAGAATATTGTCGACAATTCCCAATCTAACAACCGAACAACCCTCAACCAACTCTACCCATATCCAACATCCTATACTTTGGTATGTACTCACAACTAAGCCTAACCAAGTCTACAAGACCTAACAACCTAGTTAGCTCTGATACCAAATTGTTATGCCCCAAACTCGGAAATGGGACCCAGGGGTAAAAATGTAAACCAACAAGTCCCTGTACTATACAAAACATCCAATATACAGGACAAAAAATAAGGGTCCAACCCCGTGGGGTTCCTGGGCACTATCATACAACGTACAACTAGGTGCCTAACACATCCCAAAATGGCAACCCATCAAAACACAGTCCTAGCACTTACCTAAGTGCTAACTGCAGTACACCGACCACTATGCTCCCTACACTAGGACGCTAGTTCCAATTACTTGAAGGACCTGTAAAAATGTATGTATAGTAGGGGTGAGACACCTCTCAATAAGGAAGAACACAGGTTATATCAATGTGTGGCATTTGAGTGTTATCAGGATGCAACATACACGTAGTTAAATCCAGTTCTAGTACTAATTTTACACAGTACATACAAGCGCACAAACACATGATTAGCAATCCCGGTGTCATCACACCCATCGACCCAAAGCCAGCCCGTGACATACGACGTTGGCCCGTAGCCAAACCGCGTAACACGGCGCCACCGGCATATGGCTAGTCCCCAACTCCCATGGCATCGTACCAGCGCTAAATTGGTGGATCCACACCTTTCGGCCTAATCTCCCGGAATAGGCTCACGCCCTCTAATATAGAGCCGAACACTCTTCCAATTAATGGCCAGTGATTTCATACGCCCTTGGATATAAAGTTGAACACTCTCAGTACCTGGAACAATTTGGAACCGCATTCCTACTAGCATTTCAACCAATCACACACACACATACATGCTCATATAACCAAACAAACCACACCCATTTGGTGATCTAAAATCATGGTTTTCTAAACAATACAGTTTAAAACAAGTCAAGGCATGACCATCCCTATAACACAGTATAAATCAACATATACGTTCGGTTTTCAACAAAACTAGGGATGTAGCCCGCCCCCCCTCCCTTTTTTCCCAAAATTGTAATCATGAAAAACCCATAATTTTTCCCATTAGATCCCCCCAAATGAGTAGTTAAAACACACACAGGACCGTGAACCACAGTTCCACTAAGTTCGATTTAAAAAATAATCGATATAAACATAATTCCCCTTACCTTTCCCCCGAATAGCAAATCCCGAACTCTAAGGTCCCTAAACAGCAAACTGAGTTCCAAAACCTACAACCAACAGTACATAATATACTCACAACAGTGTTCTCTACTAAACTACCAAATCAGAATTGAAAACCTTGCCTCGATTTTACGCCAAAACCCAAAAATCTCTGAAATGGGATTCCATCTGTAGAACTTGTAGAGAATCCTTCCAAGATCCTCATGGTAACTTTAGATTTACGATTCTTGTGACGAACGGTGAAGAAATCTAGAGAGATAAAGAATAAGGAGAGTTTTATAGAGAAAGAAAGATCGGATTTAGTTTTCTTAGTTGAGAAGTAATGAAAACTTCTATTTATAGCCCCTTGATCTAGCCACTTCTCGTCAATGAATTGAGTCCTCGTCGAAGAGGCTTTATAGTCTTCTCATCGACGAGACCAAGACCTCATTGACGAGTCTGGGATCTCCAGTTTTTCGAAACCCCTCGTCTTCTCCTCATCGATGAGCCTCTGAACTTCGTCGACGAGGGATACAAGGCTTTTGTTGACAAATTCTGGCTTCGTCAACAAAGCCTGTTCAAATTCCAAATTTACTCCTCTCTTGATTATTTAAACCCATATATCATGGTTCGAGTTCTTACACTCCCAATAAAGGCCCTTGTGCAACTAACATTTTATCACGTTGTACATTATTTCAATAGCCGACAGGAGGCTGCTCGTAATGTAATATCTTGAGGAAATGCATTTACTCTGCATATCTTGCTAGCGATGGAAAGAAGGAAGCTAAAGGCAACCAGACATCATGTGACGATGTTCAACCGGTCTAGGGGTACCTTTAACATCACAACTACACAGTTGGGACCACATAAAGGAAACAATTTCCAAACTTTGAGCATAAGTAGACGCGAATGCTCATGTGGGAAGTGGCAAGCTTTACACTTTCCCTACTCCCACCTTCTCACTGTATTTGAAGAGACAACTGAATGTTGTTCAGTATGTTGAGTCATGTTGGAGCACTGCCGAGCACTATGTTACATATGCCACAAATTTTCATCTGATTATGCACGAGGCGTATTGGCTAGCATCCTTGTTGCTGACTTTGTAGGCTAATGCTGCATATGCTTAGCATAAAGGTCAACCTAGGAGCTCACGTATACACAATGAGATGGATGCAAGGAAAGGTAGGAAGAAGAGCACGTGTAGCATATGTCATCAAGAAGGACATAATCGCACAAGGTATCCAAGAAGGACATAACCTGGAGATGCAGTTGGGCCTTCGCATTGACTTAGTACGCACTTATAGGGGTTTATTTACACATCTTATTATTATTATATTTACTGTATTTCACTAGTACCTTTTGTAAGATAGATCCAGGTTTGTCTGATCATGGTGTCTTGATGATGGGTGATGAGCATCGATCCACCCGAGCGTGGGTTAATTGTCACGCCGACCCATTGTACTGTCGAGGGGGCACACAGTTTGTCGAGCGCCAGATGGATGCAGACGACTGCATCGTTAGATGGATACGCGATGTGACCTTCTATGGGATATATCGAATTGGCCATATCCAGTTGGATTGGCATCTGGTGACTGCTTTCATGGAGTGATGGAGACCAGAGATGCACACGTTCCACCTACCGCACGGGGAGGCGACTATCACTCTCTAGAATGTTGCGATTTTGTTCAAGCTATCGATTGATGGGAGGCCTGTGGCCTGTCACTGGTCATACTACTGGACCAGGAGAGGGCCCTACAGACCGTTAGAAGGGACTCACACTGCGCCGTATATGCGAACGATTGTTAGGGGTGGTGCCACCTGCTGGTGAGTTGGTTGATGCCCACATCCGTATGCAGTATCTTGAGGAAGAGATGTTTCATTATCTCCTAGTAGATGCATATGCAGATGCACATAATGTAGCGTGCCATAGACGAGCCCACCTGTTGCGTTTGATATGTGGGATGCTATTTTGCGACCTTTCTAGGAGTTACACGAATCTTATGTTCCTTCCGCCTCTTGTGGACCTGCGAGAGATTCAATTGTACAATTAGGGGTCCGAGACATTGGCGTGGCTTTATAGGGAGATGTGACACGCTGTTGACCAATCATGGCTAGTGATCTCTAGCCCACCCCGCTTACTACAAGTATGGGTGTGGGAGAGATTTCCCTCCTTAGCTCATATGCGTCATGGTGTCCTACAGATTGGGATAGACAAGGACGGTCGTCTAATTGACCCAGTCCCACTTGCATTCCAGTTAGTAACTTCATTTACAATGCATTCATTCTATAAGTACTATGTATACTGATTCGTAGTACTTACTAGTCATTACATTCAAAAACTTACGTTTTATTTTGTACAGATAAAGGGATAGGATGAGGGCATTGTTGGTTGCTCAACACACATTGCCCTGGTACAGATTTGAGTTGGACATGCACCAGGAGCATGACGTATAGTCCGATTAAAGTGTAGCACATCATAGTCTTTTACTACTAGATACATATAGTTCGCTTATATTTTACTTATGTTTAAGTGCATTTCATTTGGACGCCCTACACGGTTGATATTCTAGCCGACCTACCCACAAATTATGCATTCGAGAGTGACCTTTGGGTATCCTGAGTGCCACTCATATGCTTTCATATTATCAAGTTGTATTTCCCTGACCGAGTTATGTAGCAGTTTGGCTATCGACAAGGCAATCCCGACCACTTCTTGACGTCGAAAGTAGACGTACAAGGGGAGGACTTACATGACATTTATGGACATAGTTAAAGGGTCACAGACTGGGCGGCTACGCACCAGATGTACGTGACTACATGGGAGCATCGGCAAGAGTACATTGTACCTAAAGTGGCGGCGGACGGTCTTATGCGTTTAGATGACCCATACTTTTCCTGGAATAGGTCCATCACATGACGCTTTGTCGACAAGACCGTTGCTGTCTATATGAACCTCGTAAGAAGACTTTAACCTACACCTTCTTTTTATTGTGTTCGTTACAATGTCAATGTGTTAACAAAGTTTTTTCATATACTGCAGGCGGATGTACTACACAAGGTTGATCTACTCTCTCCAGATCCTGCAGTTCAGAGTTTAGTGAGAGCTGGATTGGACCTTGTCCACGATGATGGAAAACAAATCCCTAGACCTTAACCTGCCCCACCTACATGAGGAGGTCGACTAGCTCTGGTACAAGGAGGTCAAGCAACTTTTTCCAGTCGTCAATTGAGTCCCACCTTCTCGCCGCCGGTTGTACAGGCAGGGTACGTGTTCATCCCGTTAGCATCGTATGGGCCTTCGCTAAAAGCCAATATTGCAGGACCGTCTAGTAGACAAGAAGACGCCTCCTCTGACTTTACTACCACCCCATTGATGTCATAACTTTTGGACGAAATTCCCGATACGAAGGAGGTGGATGCACCCGCCATGCCACCTCGGTCTCGTCCAAAGCCTTCATATGCGTTATCTCCCCATCCGCTTCGCATGGATGTCGATGATGCAGTACCTATTGGCGGAGATGCTGGACAAAAACACGTCGATGGGATAGGACACTAAATGTAGATGACCAGCTAGGAGAGGGTAGAAGCAGACACAGCCACCCCGAGACCGAAGATGACCTACCTACGGCACTAAGTAATAGGATTGATTATTTTTATTTCATTTGTACAAAATCTATTTTTTTTTTTTCATTTATATAACATCATTGCATTATTTGTATATAATTAGGAATATTTATTCATTTTCTACAACATGTATATGTGAATGAAAGTTGTGTATGACAGTTGTGAATGAAAGTTGTAAATAAATGTTGTGACCATACTGGTATTCTCGATTAAAATTATTTTCTTTTAACAATTGCATGGATTTGAATATGTTCTGTTATGTATTGTTTCCCACACACTTATATGTATATGAAACTTTTGAATGAAATTTGTGAACATAGTGGTATCGATTGCCAAAGATAAATGTTTTCTTTAAACAGGTGCATGGATGGATATGATCATTTTTAAAAGGATACTCTGTCCATATTTTTACATTAATTTGATACTTTGAATGTGTATGAATGTTGTGAATGAAATTTGTGAGCATACTGGTATCGATTGTCTAGAAAAAATGTTTTCTTTGAACAGATGCATGGATGGGATATGGTCATTTTTTAAAAGGAGACTCTACCGAAATTTTTACAGTAATGATTCTTTATATAATTGGACACTCATACCATGCTAAATACTTACTTGATTATTGATTAAGTTGACCTTGGGCTTATAATAAAATATTTTTTCTTGATGTCAAAATTTGTTGAATATGTCTTTTGATTTTCTTTATACAAAAATATAATTTATCTTTAAAATAAATTTAAGAAGGTAGCAGATGTTCAAACGACTATACTCTTAACAAATATATATATATATATATATATATATATATATATATATATATATATATATATCAAGTCATCTTTTGCTTACATTTTATCTACTATGAAGAAAACGCAAATATCATATAAGTGAATTGCAAATCTTCCATATATTCATATTATAGAATATTGGTTCAACAACAAATAAACAACTCAAAGTGCATGGCTGATTATGGGCAATGAGAGTCACTAGTCAACAAATTTATTAAAATAAATTTTTTTTAATGAAGAGTGAAAAAATCGTGATGACCTTATAGAGAGGGAAATTTTGGGGGCTGGAAGGTCTAACCACTCCAATGTCAAAGAACCTCACTCTCGATCTCTTGACCTATCCCTATTTTCTTTTCTTTTCTTTTCTTTTCTTTTCTTTTTTTCATTTTGTTAATAGAATTAAAGGAAACATAAGTACAGTGTTCTAAAATAAAAAATAAAAATTAGTAAAATTTTTATACGTGCTGAATATATATCAAGGTGCGTTGGGTAGGTTTCAATATCTGATACAACACCAACATTTTTTACTTCCAAAAGTGCCCCTAGAAGATACAACACTACAACAGTAAAAAACAAATCAAATTTTTTGTCACCTGCACTTTTAAGATTGACATCCCTAATTGTAACCTCAGTGTTAAGTTTAGTACTGTCATAAAAGCTTGCCTTTCAAGCTATCATATATGGTAAATGACAGAAGACAAAGACTGCGGATTTCATCAATTGGGATTATTCCCCAGTGTGGCAATCCATCTGCAGATTTCATAAATTGGGCTATTTTCTAGTGTGGCAAGTTTTCGTCGTCATTATCATTATAATAATAATAAATAATAATAATAATAATAATAATTATTATTATTATTATTATTATTATTATTATTAATGCAAAAAAGGAAAAAACAAAAAAAAATATTTATTAATAATTTAAAAGGATGGATGACCCAAATGAGCATGCCATTGGTCAATAGAAACACCATGAGTAGAATTTAAGGAAGTAATGTGACACCATCAAAATCGTACAGGTCCTTCTCAAGCCCTCCACCAATCCTCTTCTTTGTTTGGAGATCCTAAATAACACAATTAGAGGGAAAAAAGGTCACAAATAGTTAGGAAATTTAGTTAATTGACTAATTGATAACCAGTTCAAGGGGAACTTCATAAAATATAACACAAAGGAAAGAAGCATAGAAGGAAATGGAAGAATATTACCGTTATTGCCACAACTAGAAATGGGTGTAATAGAGCACCAATAACTTTAGAATGTAAGTAATGGGTTTTAAGGACTGAAAAAAAAATTAGGACTACATGTCATATGGAAGGGGGCACTAGAATCAATAACCTAGGGTGAAGAGGATGAAGAGACAAGAAGCCTGGCTCTACCTTAATAGGTTATAGTAGCATTGGATGTAGATGACTAAGTTTGGAGTTCTTGAACCATGTAGACAAGATTGCTATACTCCTAGACATGGTAGATATTGTACTCAACTCACTCCTGGACATGGTAGATAATGTATTTAACTCCCCAGTGGAGGCATCAAGTGCACTTGAGGTTTCAATAGTGGAATCACTCTCGACAAGGTGGGGATGGGTGGACCGACTCAAACCTGTTAGAATTAACTTTAATCCATAGATCAAATAACTCAAGATCATCATGTTATTCAATTAAGAAAACTAAACGTGGAATAAATACCTGGATCCATACTAAACACGAAATAAATATCAGGATCCATAGATGTGTCTGATTTGATTATCCAACAGCCTTTAATGGAGAGTTTTGATCTTCCAGTAAAATCCCTAAGTGCCTCACTTGTGTTCTTCTCTTTATTTGGGGAAAAGAAAGAACGTGAAAACCGTATCTGATTTGACTTGGGACCATAACCCTATTATCTTTTCTTTATATACTAGGTTAAGTTTAAAAGCCCATCAGTCCTAAAGTAATTTAGTATTAGGCTTCTACACATTGCAAAGCTCATACCCAATAGATGTTAAAATAGCCCAGTAAAATAATTGTTATTAAATATGTGAGCCCACAATAGGAAATTAAAATTTTTTAACAATCTCCCACTTGGGCGACACATAAATATTGAAAAAAATTATATTACCCAAACTTTAAGTGTGCACAATATGGATATTATCCTTATAACATCTCCTTAATTCAATCTTGTTCATCTCATATACTGGTATGAGATCAAAGTGTCATCCATTACACTCATATTCATAACTAAACCCATAAATGGTCACCACACCAATATACTCAATGGCATATATCGAGTATGGATGTGTAGCATGGTAATATGCATGCTCATTAATCTTAACATGCATATCCCAATTGGTCCTACCTTATTCCTTATAAGATCAACCTTAGTTCCATACTCCTTAGCTCTTCCAAAGCGAAGATAACATTCAGAGTCACAAATACATAAAAGAATGCATTCCATTATTACTTTATTTCTGCAGAAAATAATCCTAAACAAGTTTCTACAAGAAGGAACATAAAAACAAATACAAACTCCCACTAAACCGCAACATCATCAAACAAGATGACACCCATACGAGTAGTGTGCTCATGAAACACCTTAAGGGGTAAACCCTTGGTGAGTGGATCTGCAACCATGGAGTTTGTCCAAATATGTTCTATCAAAACTTGACAACTCTGAAATCTTTCCTTAACCACCAAAAACTTGATGTCAATATGCTTTGACTTGGTGAAGCTTCTGTTGTTGTTTGAATACAACACTGCAGACTTATTATCACAATAGATCTTGAGCAATTTTTCAACCCCGTCTAAGATATGCAGCCTCGTGACAAAATTTTGCAACCAAATTCCTTGATTAGATTCCTCGTAGCATGCTATAAATTCTACTGCCATAGTCGAAGGAGCTATGAGATTCTGCTTAACACTCTTCTAGGAAATAGCACCTCCATCTAGCAGATAGATATTGCCCGAAGTGGATCTTTTTTTGTCTTGGCATCCAGAGAAATCGGAATCAGAATACCCAATGATCTTAAGTTGATTTGATTTCCTATAGGTGAGCATGTAGTCTTTCGTTCTCTGAAGATACATCATAACCCTTTTGGCTTCCTTCCAATGATCCCATCCTCGATTACTCAAATATCTGCCTAAAATTCAAACTATGTTTGCCAAATCCGGATGCGTACATACTTGAGCATACATAAGACTCCCTACAGCTGACGCATAAGGGATCTTCTGCATTTCCTTCTTTTCAACCTCAGTGTTGCGGCATTAACTAAGACTAAACCTTTCTCCTCAACGGTGGGTGTATCTCCTGGGTGACAGTCTTTCATGCCAAATCTAGCAAGTACCCTTTCGATATAGCTCTTTTGTGATAACCCAGGTATACCTCAAGAGCGATCTCGATGTATCTGAATTCCTAATACAAAAGAGTCATCCCCAAGATCTTTCATCTCAAAATTTTTGGTCAAAAATCTCTTGGTTTCGTGCAATAAGCCTATATCACTACTCGCCAACAATATGTCATTGACATACAAAACTAGGAATATAACCTTACTCCCACTAATCTTATGGTATACACAATCATCAAAAGAATTTACCTTAAAATCATACAAGATGATTACTTGATGAAACTTGTGATACCATTGACGGGAAGCCTGCTTAAGCCCATAGATGGATTTCTTTAATTTGTAGACCATATTTTATGGATTTCCAGAAATAAAATTTTTAGCCTACACCATATAAATTGTTTCATCAATGTCACCATTGAGAAACGTTGTCTTTACACCCATCTGATGAAGCTCTAAGTCCAAATGAGCCACCAATGCCATTATAATCCTCAAAGAGTCTTTATGAAACCAAAGAGAGTCTCTTCACAATCAATGCCTTCCTTCTAAGTGAATCCCTTAGAAACTAGACGTGCCTTATATCTCTAAATATTACCCCTTGAATCCCTCTTGGTCTTAAATATCCATTTTCAACCAATGGTGTAAAGACCCGAAAAATTAAAACGATTAAAATAATTAGAAAAAATAATAATAAATAAATAAAATAATAAATGAACAGATAAAAGGAATAGTATGGAAAAAAAATAAAAATGAAAATATATATGAAATAAAATGAAATTAGACTAATTATTAATTAGTTAATTAATTGAATATTATTTGATTGAATTAATAATTAAACGTTATTTAAATAAGTTAATTAAGTAAATTATATGATGGGTATATATATATATATAAGGATATGGTATATATATATATATATATATATATATATATATATATATATATGGTTAAAGTAATAAGTACATATATATATATATGGTTAAAGTAATAAGTACATATATATATATATATATATATATATATAATATAAAATATTATAAAGATAGAATTAAGTGAATTTGATTTCAATTTGAAATCCAATTCAATGTCAGATTCATCTTCTCCCCCCCCCCCCCTTCTCTACAATTTCTTATGCTTCCTACGTGCAGCACGCTCATCTCCATCTTCCGCTCATCTCCATCTTCCATCTCTCCTTCTCTCAATTTCTCAGCAAATTTGCAGCGGATCGAGAAACGGAAGATATCGTTGGATTCTTGGTTCCACTGTCGACATTTCTACTGGAGCAGATTGGTCGTGGGAATGACTTAGGCACTGTTCCTGGGGCAAGGTAATTTTTTCCTATTTTCTCAATTTTGCTTTAAATTTACTGTTAAATCGATGATCGGGTACCACCACGTGGTCCTAGTTGTCGTTGTCGTCATTTTGACGTAGGTAATTTTTCAATTGGGATTTTCTAGACCCTACTCCAAAGTGAGAGTGAGATTTGGAAAATTTGGCAAATTAGTTAAATTTGTGGGTATAACTGTTAATTGAAAATTATGACCCTAGAAAATATTTAAATAGTATTTTATTTAGGAATAATTTAAATGGAATAGGAGTTTTTGATTCAGAGCTCGGGTGAGCGCCACGGGTGTAATTTTGGGTCCCGCGGGCATAATTTAGAAAATTAAGTGGGAGTGTTAAATATTAGTTTAAATGTTAATTTGAGGTGTGTGGAGCCTAGGGAAGGTTAGATGGGTAGTATTTTGGGGAAATGAATTAATTAATTTAGGAAATTTGGTAATTTGGCTATATTTAAGGGTATATTTATCTATTTAAAATTTATGGGCCTAGAAAATATTAAAATAATATGTTATTCAGGATTAATTACATGAAACTAGAATTTTTTATTCAGGATATGGGTGAGCGCCGCAGGTATTTTTCCAGAATCCCTGTCGGTGTAGTTCGAGAATTTAGGTAAGGGGGAAATTTATATATTAAATCAGGCTTTTCATGAATAAAAAATGACTGTGTTATTTATGTATATATGTTTTTTTTATGTGGGTTTAAAATGCCAACCATGAAATTTATGTTTTCTGAGCCTATGATTGTCGATATAGTTATATATATGTGAAAGTGAACGAATAAAAGTGAAAAGAATTTTCTGATGAATTAAATAAGAAATGAAATGTATTTTGAGCACATAAATGTTAAATGTGGGTTGACTTATTTTATGAGAAATATATATGAATTTTACTACTAATTGTGTGGCATAAGAATCTGTGCAAATTATATGTTAAATGTATGAGATGTAGGCTAAGTAAGTAAAGCAATAAGAATAAAATATGATATGGACAATGTTGCATGTGTATGTTAAATGCAACCATGTAAAGGTACGACAGCTGAAAGTCGGGTTAGCAGATTCTAGCGTATTTCTATGTGGACTAACTGTAGCAGATTCTAGCACATTTCTATGTGGACTAACAAATGATGGCTAAAGAGCGGCTGTAGTACAAAGGAATGAAATGAAAATGTTATGAAATGAAATGACAAGGAATGACAATGCAATGAAATGAAATGTGAAATGTGAATGATACAAATGGGAAAGAGTCACTTAAAATGAAACACGAGGAAATGTTAAGTTATGAACATGAAAGAATGTGAATGATTGAATAATGATGGAAAGAATGATGTATTATGATATTAGAAATATCTATGTATGTAAAACATGTTACGATTGAACGAGGCATACTCTTCGCCAGAGGGTTTGCCGAGTAAGGCGAGTGTACTAGTAGTTTCAGATGTGGCAGTAGCTACATAACGCACTAGGGCAGAGGGAACCTACTTGTATGGGCGGGTAGAATTCCCTATCCTTAGAGCCTTTGCCGGTAAACTATTGTTGAACTGTGTGAGTATGAGATTAATGTACCACTTGAGGGCTTACTAAGTAAGGTGAGTGCTCTGATATGTTTTAATTGTGAACTTAGGATTACCTAAGTATCAGAGCAGAGGGGTTCTACTTGTATGGGCGGGTAATTACCCCTATCTTTGGGTAATCTCGTGAGTTAAATATTTGCATGTGATTGTTTAGGTTCAAAAAACGATTTCAATGTTATATGATGATTTGCAAATGAAATAAAAATAATATCTATTTATCTCATGTTGGCCACATGCTATTTTAATATTTATGTTTCTTCCCTTACTGAGATGTGTCTCACCTGAATATGATTATTTCTTTTCAGGACATCCTCAAGGTCGGGCTTAGAGAGCTCGAGGGTTGTTAGCATTCTGAGGATTGTATAAAAAGAAAGGGTATATTTTTATATACTTTGGGGGAAGTAAATATCTATGTTTTAAGTTTTTATGTTTTAAGTCTGTTGAGAATGGAATGGTTGTAAAAATATTGAAATGCTTTTGGAGATGTATGTATATATGGAAATGCAGGTGTTGGATGGATACTTTGGATTATAGATAGAAATTAGTAAACTCTAGTATATTGTTATATGAATATTATATTTATGTTTTCCGCTGCGTATGATATGGATCATGATTATCGGGAGTTTACCAGGTATAATGCACCGGACCCGGGTTTAAGGGTTCAGGGCGTTACATTATGGTATCAGAGCAATGATTTTGGGATTTTGAGAATTTAGGAAATGATTTATACTAGAGTATTGGAATGAGTTATGATAAAAAAAATAGGAGATGGGTAGGTTAGGCATTGAGAAGTAGGTATGGTGCAAGGAAGTATAGGATTTTGTCTTATAGCTTGGAGGCATAAATCCCTTGGCGGACTTCTTTGATTTTCTGATTCAGTCGACGGTTTCAGAAAACCACGGTAAATCCATCGACGGTGATGTTTCCTAGCCGTGAGATTGGTCTTTTGTGGGGATCTTGGATTTCATTGGATTTAATTTAATGATTATGTTGTTTGAAGTTATGATATGGAATTCTTATCTCTTCTCTATCCTTTTTCAGGATGGATTTTGGAGATAAAAATGTAGGGGTTGAAGAGGGGGAAGGTTCTGATACTTCCAGTGAAGAGGACATAGATACCTCTAAGGTGCTACGGGGTATAGTCCGCCAGGTTAGGGCAGAGATGAAGTAGGAACCTAAAGAACAGAACTGTCCCACCTGCAGGTCAGGGCTGTAGTATTAAAGAATTTATGAGGATGAACCCTCCTGCCTTTACAGGAGGACCCGATCCAGTGGTTGTGGAAAATTGGGTACAAGAAATAGAGGAGATTATGGTTGTACTCGATTGCACGGATGAGCAGAAGGTCCGTTATGCTACCTTTAAAATGATAGGAGAGGCGAAGCGCTGGTGGCGTTCTGCGAAGCTACTAGAGGATCATAGGGCCGTAAAGATAGCCCTTACCTAGGAGAGATTCAAGGAGCTGTTCTTTGACAGGTATTTTCCTTCATCTGTTAGAGAGGAAAAGATTGAAGAGTTCACCAGTTTGACCCAGGGGGATATGACAGTTGTAGAGTATGCAACTAAATTTGTAGAACTGTCATGCTTTGCTCCATTTCTGATCCCAAATGAAGCAAGGAAAGCTAGGAAATTTGAGAAAGGCCTGAGGCGCAGGATTTATGAGCTAGTGGTGGGGTTTCAGGTTCATAATTTTTCAGAATTAGTTGATAAGGCATCGATGTTGGAGAAGAGTATTCAGGGCAGCACTGAGCGTTCAGAGCATAAGAAGAGACCTGCACCATCTGCTTTCCAGTCTAAGGCCAGTCAGGGACCCGCGAAGAAAGGGAAGGAAATGGTAAGCCAGGGCATTTTAGGAATGATTGCCAAGAACCATTGCCTATGGTAGCTGCTCAGAATCAAGACCGTGGAAAACAACAAGTACCACTTGGAAGAGGCGGTCCACCTCAGCTGTACACACTTCAGGCTAAGGAGGATGCTATCAGGGATTTTTGCAGGTATAACGCGCCGGACCCGGGTTTAAGGGTTCGGGGTGTTACAAATGGGCTTCACACCTTCAGGTAATTTGATGAGATCACAAACCTCATTTTCTTTCATGGAATTCATCTCACCATTCATGACATCAATCCACTTTTATGAATAAGAACTTTGTTTAACTTGATGGAAGTTGATTAGATCATCTTCCACCACACCTACGTCAAACTCATGTGCTTGGAGAAAGATAATATAATCATCTAAAATCGTACTTCTCCTTTATCTAGCGGATCTCCTTATTGGCATCACTTCTTGAGGTTCTTGAGTTTGCTCTTCTAGAGCAATATCCTTATTTTGTGTAGGGAATACGATGAAATTGTCTTGTATTGTTTCTTGAGCAGGTTCAATAGCAATATTAGGAAGAGAAATAAATTCCTCCTCAAAGACAATATCCTTAATTTTATCTCCCCCCCCCCCCCCCCCCACAAACTCAACTTCCTCAAAAAACCTGGCATTTCCCATCTCAAAGAAGGTCCTTGTCGAGGAATCATAAAATTTATAACCCCTTGACCTTTTAGCATACCCAAAAAAGTAGCAACTAACTATCCTTAGGTATAGTTTCTTTTCATTAGGCCTATAAGGCGTAGCCTCAGCCGAACAACCCCAAATGTGTAAATGCCTAATACTTGGCTTTTTTCCAATACAAAGTTCATAAAGAGTTTTAGTTACTACCTTGCTTGGCACCCTATTCAATATATATGTTGCAGCATTTAGTGCTTCTCCCAATAGAGATTCTAATAAAGAAGAATGACTAATCATACTTCTTACCATGTCCTTAAGCATATGGTTTCGTCTCTCAGCAACACCATTCATTCTAGGTTTCCTTGGCATGGTGTACTGTGGAACGATACTGCATTCCTTTAGGAATTTAGCAAAAGGTCATAGACGTTGTTCTCCTGATCCATCATATCTACCATAGTATTCACCACCACAATCAGATTTGACGGCCTTAATTTTCTTGCCTAGTTGGCTCTTGTTGACCTTACAAGATTTAAAATCTTGTTTTGATGATAACAAATCATATAAACTTAACATATTTGGTTAAGTGATGATATTTCAGGACTCAAGTATGTGAATACAAGGTCAAGTTCTCACAAGGATCATTGAAAGCTTATACTCCAAAGAAAGATAACCAAATGAAGCTTAAAGAATATTAAGGCATGGATTCAAAGATGATCAAATAAAGCTTAAATATCATGAGAGCATGAATATTAAATAGAACTTGATAAAAGCTTAAAGTATATTGAAGCTTGAAGACAAGATGGAGCCAACGAAAGACAAGCATGAAGACTTAAGTGCTTAAAATGTCCAAGTCTTAACAAGTCTTTATGTAAGTACTTCAAACAATTTCAATATGAATGCATGAAGCTCTTAGGTTAATTTCTTGAACCTAGATACCTTTTAAAATACTTGAAAAATATTTTTATAAGGTCAAAAATTATTTCAAAAAGGTTAAAAATTTTTTTGGAATGAAAAGCACCAAAAATAGGATTTTCCAAATGCTGTTATTTTTTCTATATCCACATTGATGTGCACTTTTCTATATGAAACACTCCTTATTTTAAAGAGTGTTCAACATGAAAGTTGTGGGTTTTTCTCTTAAATGTTTTTTGATACCAAGAATGTATAATTTGGAGTTATATAGAAAAATTTATGACCAAAATACTGAATGGGGGTCAAAACTGTCGGGAAACCAAAGTTTTTGTCTACCCAAAAGACTGAAGTTTAACTTCAGTCAACTGAAGAATTTTCTCAAAAGACTGAAGATTAAGTTCAGTCTACTGAATAATTTTCTAAAGAAGTCTTGAAGAGATAGTATAGCCTCAGAAGATTGAACTCTTCACTCCAGTCTTCTGACCCTGTTTCCAGACTGAATTTTTCAATATTTTAAAGTACTTTAGAAGATTGAACCCGACACTCCAATCTACTAAACATTGTTAACGGCCATATTTTTTAAAATTTTTAAAATTCAAATTTGTATTTCTTGTGCTCCAAACTTTCTATAAACTTGGGAAACACTTCAAGTCACTTGGAGAGCACGAAATAAACTTGATTTCTCATCTATAAATAACCCCCAAGGCTAAGGATTAATTACACCAAAAAATACAACAATTGTGATACCCCGTGGAAGAAAGGCTTAAAAAGGATTAGATGTTACTACCCATATCAACAAGGTGCACCTTTCTTTTCGAGAGCCTTCACATAAGAACTCCACAATTAAGCGTGTTTAACTTGGAGTAATCTTAGGATGGGTGACCTTCTAGGAAGTTTTCTTAGGAAGTGCGTAAGTGAGGAAAAAACACACTGAAAATGACACGTGTTGGTCTATGAGGCCAGTCATTAGTCCGATAAGGCCCAACCCCTGTTGTCTAGTCCAGGTGGAGGAGGAGAGACGCAGTGCTCCCTGGTAGACCTAGGTTGGGGCGTTACAAAATGGTATCAGTGCAATTACCCATTTGGAAGTGTGATGAGATTCATATCGCCTGGGTTTGGAAATGTGGGTTTGCAACAAGAACGTTGCGTTCTATAAGTGGGGGAGAATGTGATACCCCATGGAAGAAAAGCTTAAAAAGGATTAGATGTTACTACCCATATCAACAAGGTGCACCTTTCTTTTTCGGAGCCTTCCCATAAGAACTCCATAGTTAAGCGTACTTGACTTGGAGTAATCTTAGGATGGGTGACCTGTTGGGAAGTTTTCTCATGAAGTGTGTAAGTGAGGAAAAAACATACTGAAAAGGACACATGTTGGTCTATGGGGCCAGTCATTAATCCAATAAAGCCCACCCCCCTTGTTGTCTAGTCCATATGGAGGAGGAGAGACGCAGTGCTCCCTAGTAGACTTAGGTTGGGGAATTAAAGCAATCAAGCTTTCTTTCTCAAATCTCCCAATTCTTTCAAAGCTCTCTTGTGCAATCAATTTCTAAATTTCACTACTAATATTTTGTATATTTAAAGGTCACTGTTTTTGTGTTCTTAAATGAGTTTTACAACTAAGAAAAAACCCCAATAATATCTTCTTAAGCTTCATCTTTCTATATTGTGATTTTGATTGAAGTATATAGATTTAAAACGTACTAACCACCTCTATGTAAGAGCATCTCTTGTACACAAAGAATTTGTTCTTGTCTTGTAGTTTCTTTGACAATTTCAGGTTGTTGGATCGTTGGACCAAGCGTGGGGAATTGCTTAGAGAGGTGTTGTTCTAGCCTATTGAAGAAGTGACTAAGCATGGGGTATCGCCTGTAACGGTTTGCTCCACCCGAAAAGGAGTGTTCTAGTGGAATCCTTAGGTGGTATTGGCCTAAGGAAAGGACGTAGGCTAGGGATAAGTTGAACCTTTAAAAATCTCAGTGTCTCTTTTTCCCTTATCTTTATTTTTAGCATCTATATACATTGTGTTGTGTGTATGCAAAGTGCAGGTAGCTAAAATCAAAAACTGAGATTAAAAGAAGACTCTTAATATAAGAAAGTACGTTTTGACTAAACTTTTGCGGAAACCCAAAAGGGAGTACATTGTTTAATTGTTATCGAAAATCTTAATTAAGAGAGTGCAAACAATTTCATTCAACACAGGGCTACAAACAAGGAAATATCTTGAATTCTTGCAAAAGTTGAAATTGTCAAAGAATTGCATACTATATCTTGGTTTGGTATTTTGTTATTGATTACTTTAAGTTGTTGATTGGTTGGATGTTTGTTTAAGTTTTGTTTACTTGTGGTGTGTTAAGTATTGGTCTGTGGATTGTTTAAGTAACTAAGTTCTTGTTGTGTATTTGATAAAGTAACAAGTGGTAAAAGAATTCATAAAAAGAATTAAAATTTTTAATAACCCAATTCACCCCCCCTCCCCTCTCGGGCTAACTCTTTTACTTTCAATTCTCAACTTCGACTTTGAAAGCTTTGAACACGTCCAGAGATTGTGACTTCTCATGTATCGAATAAAGGTACCCATAGTGTGAGTAATCGTCTATGAACATGATAAAATATTGTTGTCCATTCCAAGAAGTCATAAGGAATGGACCACATATATCAATATGTATCAGTTCTAAGACACCTAAGGCTCTATTGGCACATAAATTTCTTTTGTTTGTCAGTTTCCCCCTAATACATTCCAAAAAACTTTAGAGTCCGTTAAGTTAAGGAGTCCCAGGATTCCATCCGACACAAGCCTTTCCATTCTTTATTTAGAGATATGTCCTAACCGCTTGTGCCATAAGGTGGCAGAATCCTCCTTAGTTAATTTGTGTTTAGTACCTCGTGAACTAATATGCAAAGACTCATTATTAGAGGTAGTAGTATCCAACATATAAAAATTATCAACCAAATATCCTATTGCAACCATATTTGAATATTGAAAAACACAAAAATTATTATTTCTGAAAGAACAAGAATAACCAAATTTGTCCAATATAGAGATGGAAACCAAATTCTGTCTAAAAGATGGTACCACATATGTCTCTTCCAAATCCAAAATACAATCGAATTTAAATAACAATCTAAATGTCTCAATTGCCTCAACCTCAACTTTATTGTTGTCTCCTACGTAGATGAATATTTTAGCATCAATCGGTTTTTAGCTTCTTAGGCAGCCCCGCATTAACACACTTATGTGAGTAGTAGCACCTGAATCTACCCACATGTATGTAATGGTACTATAGCCAAATTAACTTTAGAACAAACTAAAGTTAGAAGCATACCTTTCTTTTCCCACCAAGCGGCGTAATTGGAACAGTCCCTCTTGAGGTGTCCTCTGGAAAAGTAACAACCAAATTCTTGGTCTGATTTCTTTTACAGTTTTCCTTAGGATGTCCCAACTACAACATCCTTATCCTTCTTCCTTTTGTTATCCTTAGAAGAAGTTGCTAAGTGAGCACTTTCTGTCTTCTCTCGCTTAATCCTTTCCTCTTATTGCACACAATGAGCAATGAGCTCATTCAAAATCCACTTATCCTTCTAAGTGTTATAACTTATAGTGAACTGACTATATTGTGTAGGAAGGGAAATCAAAACTAAAAGCACAAGCAAGTCATCAGACAGCTCTAGCTTTAGTGCTTTTAGCTTTGAAGCGATGTTAGACATTTCCATAATATATTCCTTTATATGACCTTTTCCTTTATACCTTATTCAAACAAGACTAGCCAAAAGGTTGCTTGTTTTGGCCTTTTCATTTTTTGCAAAATGTTTCTGTAGTTCCTCAAGGAATACCTTAGCATTATCCTCATCGAATATTGTGCCCCTGAATACTTCTAAAATAGAGCGTTTCATGATCATTAAGCCTATGCGATTAGAATGCTCCCATCTCTCCAAGTCCCTTTTCATATTAGAGGTACTTGTATCCGTAAAGGCGAGAGGTCGTTCCGTTCATAGTGCAAGATCCAGATCCATACAACCTAGATCAATCATTACATTCTCCTTCCAGTTCTTAATGTTGGAGCCATTAAGCACTGGAATGGAGTTTATGTTGGCAGAAATTGTAGTAGCAGATGCAATAATTGAATGCGAAATAAAAAAATCAAACAACATGCTCAGTTATAATATACAACTATATTAAATTCCTAAATTAGTTCTATATATACATGACAAGTATATTAATTAATAAAAATAGGCCCCATCTGAAGATACCTAGTACAACATTAATATTTTATCTTTGGACAGAAATATTAACTTGATAATGGTATCCTCCATGCATTGATCACATACTTACAATAAGTCCTGTCAAACAGTCTTTCTTTGGACCGACTTATTATTCACATGGATAACCTAACAATTGTAACCTATTTATCACCGCAAGTATGCAAATTATTTGGCCCAGCAATGACCTTCCTTTGAGTCGATCATTACTTGCATAAATAACATGCATATTTCCCTAATTTTTCAATGTAAATGCATCTACATAATAGAGGTTACTTTGGCAATTTATTATTTCAATATACTTATACTGAATCACTAGACATACACAAATTACCTCTAAAAGAGAAAAAAAGAAAATCCCCATATTAGAATCAGGGCATGCATCAGCCGCACAAAGAATTTTTTTATTTTTTTTTTTATTTTTGGTTTTTATAACCAATGGGCCATGAAGAATTTCCTTAAAAAGAATAAAAAAATATGTGTATTCTTCACAAGCAATCTGGCGCAGGAAAAGACACTTTTTTTTACTATTGTACTAGGCAACGTCCCCTTGATTCAGTTCAATGAACAGTGTTGGTCTTATAAGGCTTAACATCTTATTTTGATGCTAACAAACAAGTGAATCTTAATACGCTATGTTAAGTGATGTATTTTCAGGACTAAATGAAGAATGCAAGGTTAAAAAGTTCATGAGAGCTTGTACGTCAGATAAGGATGATTATATCAAGCTTGAAGCATGGATTTAAAGTTTAAAGCCTGAAGATCATGAGAGCATTGATATTAAAGAAATAGATTCAAAGAATGAAAGCCTAAGTGATCAACATGGAAAGCTTAAAGAATGATGAAACAAGTATAAAGGCCTCAAGGAACTCCAGAATTGAAAGAGTCTAGGAAATTTCATGTAAGTACTTCAAAGAATTTCAATATGGATGCATGAAACTCTTAGATAAATTTATTGGACCTAGATACCTTTGAACATACTTGGAAAATATTTTTATAAGATCAAAAAAATTGTTTTAAAAAGGTTAGAATCATTTTTGGAATGAAAAGCACCAAAAAGAGGATTTTTCAAATGCTGTCAATTCTTCTACATCTGAATTGATGTAAATTTTTATCCATCAAATAGTATTTATTTAAAATGTGTTCAACATTAAAGTTTTAGGATTTTCTCTTATATTTCATTTGACACCAATATCATAAAATTTGGAGTTATACAAAAAAATTTATAACCGCAAGACTAAAGGGTGCTCGAAACTAACAGCATGACAGATGACTGTCAAGAACTTGACAGACGACTGTCAGAGCAAAATGAGACGTCTGTGTGTGTTTGGATAGATGACTGGCACCCTACTGCCCCTTTGTTTTAATTGGACAGATGACTACCACAAATGGACAGTCTATTGCCACGCGGCTGTTTTAAATTTTCTCATAACGATCAAATTTTTAAATGAGGTTGCTTGGGGCTCAAAATTTGTGGAAACTTGGGGAATACTCCAAGTCACTTGGGGATCAAGTTATACACTTTTTAAATACTATAAATAAGCCTCAAAGATAATTGAATCAAGGCACCAAGAATTCAAATTCTGAAAAAATTCAAAGTCTCTCAAATTGCTCTCAAATTCTCAAGGCTCTCTCTTGCTCTCAAGCTCACATATTGTGCATGAATTCAACGGAGTTTTGCTGATCTTCTTCCACCAGAAGTGTGCTACAAATTCTAAATCTTTCAATCATTGAAAGAATTAATCGGTGATATACTTCATTGAGCTTCAAGTTAATTTCCATATTGTTGTTTACTTTGAAGTATATTAGTTGGCCTGTAATTGGTGTACTAACCAGCTTTTTAAGGAGCAAGTTCTTTGTATGCATCTATTTGATTTGTATCTTGTAGATTGATGATTCCAAGAGTTGTTTGGATCATTGGCTAAGCAAGGGGATATTTCTTTGAGAGGCGGGTTCTAGCCTAGTTAAGGAGTGACCGAACGAGGGGATATCGTTTGGAGAAGGCGGGCTCCAGCCTTACCCAAGGAGTGTTGTAAAGGTTTGTTCTACCCGTTAAAAGAACAGATTTAGTGAATCCTTTAGTAGTTTACCAAAGGCGAGGACGTAGGCTGGGTATAAACCGAACCTCAAAAAAATCTCTATCTCACTCTCTCTTTCCCTACTCTTTATTTTCAGTACATATTTAAATTGCATGGATGGTTTAAATTTGAAAATCATATAAACTAAGTATATTTGGAAATCAAGTAAACCTTAAAGTTTGATTTTGATTTGGATTGCGAAAACCGAAAGGGAGTTCGTTGGTTGAACCATTCTTTGAGGAAACCACACGGGAGTACGTTACTTGGCTAAACATCCCAAAGATAAACTAACATAAAAGTTTGTTTGAATTTTGAAGTTTGGAAAGAGTAATTGGATTTTATATTGAACATCATATTAAACAAGAAATATCATATATATATAGGGATTTGTTCAAAACTTACATTCACCACAGGGCTGAAAACATCAAAAGCTAAAAGTTACATATATTATATTGATTGTGATTGGATAGTATAAAGATTTGTTTTATATTCCAAGAGTACTAAATCTTGAATGATTTCATCAATCTAATCGTGTTGCAGTGAACTTATATTTGGCAATCAAATTGGTTGTTGGTTTGAGCATTGTGGTTGATTGACATGACTAGTTTAATTATTTGTGTGATTGAAGATTGAATGTTTTATTAGTTGTCTTGTTGATTGTTTAAAAGAAACCAAGTTCTTGTTTGATTGACAAAATAAATAAACAAGTTAAAGAATTGGTTAAATATTAAAAGAAGTTAAGGATTTTAAAAAGAATTAAGAAGAAAGTTTTAAAAGCCAATTCACCCCCCCCCCCCCCTCCCACCTCTCTTGGGAAGCTATTCCTAATTTCAAACACAAAAGAGACACCAAATTAGGGAAAACTCTTTCAATATGTGTAGATATCAGAAATGACAAATGAATCATTAAAGCCTTAATGATAGTAGCAAATAAAGCATGTAGGCAGGTTCCATAAAATTTAAACTCCACCTGTGATGCACTTAATGTCCTAATTTTTTCACACACAGCCGGTCCCAAGCCCGGGTTAAGGAGGAGGGTTGCGTTAGGTAGCTAACAGCCAACGTAAAATTTGTCAGATCACTATGATATGAATCCTTACCGAATATTTGCTGGGGCGTCCCCTACGAGCGATGTGTTGCACTTGAACCACCCGAGTGTAGTGAAAAGTGGGCGAGGGAGGGCTAGGTCATCGCCCTGAAGCGATGAGCCGTGTCGGCGCCCGGGTACAGTGTCAAATATGCAAGGCTTCCTGCATCATTCTGTACGTGGGCAAGTAAAGACGTTAGTTCAGGAAACTAAGATTAGATTAGCAACTTGGAATATGGGGACACTTACGGGTAAAAGCATGGAAATTTTAGATACAATGATTAGAAGAAGAATTAATATAATTTTTCTTCAAGAAACTAAGTGGGTGGGGGAGAAAACTAGAGAAATCGATAAATCAGGATTTAAACTTTGGTACACTAGAAAAAAAAAAAAAAAAACATAAGAATGGAGTAGGCATTATTATAAACAAAAACTTAAAAGAAAGCGTTGTGAATGTAACTAGAGTAAGGAATAGAATTATAAAAATCAAGATGGTATTAGGACAAGAGATACTAAATATCATTAGTGTTTATACTCCTCAAGTTGGCTTACCAGAAAATCTTAAGAGACAATTTTGGGAAGATAAGGATAGTATTATACAAGGCATACCAGGTTCATTCAGCTTTAGCACATCTCCACATCAACAACATAGCCCTTGTTTCCTAATGTTAGGAAGTTTTTTTCCCAGATTAAACTTGACTACATCAACCATCCTTTTTGCATTTTTTGCTTTCCAACACCACCTGACTCCAAGATCTATGTTGAGAAGATTTATATGCACCTACACTCCTAGTATCCTCACGAGAAACCTTAGCTGTCTCACAGAAGACACACGAGAAGCTTTGCTACCCATCGCCTTTTTCACCCTTAGGAATGAAAATTGAAAAACTTTACCATTTCCACAGTTCCATCCCAACCCTAACAATCTCTATCCATCTAATTGACATCCAAAGCTTTGTTATACCCTTTCAAAACGATCAAAAACCGTTTTGCATACTATTGACAACAGACATCCCTTAAGCACACCAAACTGCAACCTCTTTGGGAAAAATAACACACTTGTTACAAGAAACAATGTTGTCAACCATAAGCAAGGACAAGATCTCTCCTACCTTGTCTAATTTCTAATTGAAGGATTTTCCTTTTATCCAGATTGATTTAATATCAACTATTGCAATAAATTTCATAGCTTTGAATGCACGATGGGGACACTTTGAACATATGAAGGGGTTTTTGTTTCATCTTTCACAAAACCAACTAGCCTGCGGCCTGTTACTTAAACTTGAACAAAGCAATTGCTTTCAAATTTTCTAGGGGGCTATAATTAAATCATTGTATCACAAAAACAAGGCCATGCGATCAAAAAGTGTTCACCTATAACTAGACAAACAAAAAAAATATGCTCATATATACATATGACCTTATTAACTTCTCTAATATGAAGAATTAAAATTATATCCAAACAAACATGTCTTCTTACAATGACAACAAGACTTTATAAGACAACTGTCATATAAATTACAAATGTATTCATGTGAAAAACGATGAGTACGAGTACAAAAAATGGAACACGATCATGTAAAATTGATGAATAAACATTGCATTCAGGGAGGGTGCATCTTCACCTGTTCTAAAGAGTATTCCCAAATTTAACCACCCTTGTAAAGGAGTAAAATCAAATTCTAACATAAAGGTATAAAAGATGCATATTATGGACACAACAAGCTCATCGGGCATATGACATATATATAACAAAGATTGGCTGTGAGGATTGGTGTATTCCCAAGAGGGGGTGAATTGGAAATAAACTTCCTAAAGAACGAGAGAATGACACAATAAATGTTATTGAGGCTCGGCCACACCAGCCTACGTCCCCGCCTTACGCTAGCAACTCAACGATTCCACTATATGCTCACTTAACCAGGCGGAGCAACACCATTTACAATACTCCTTACAAGGCAAAGACTCCCCAACTCAATCATGGGGTTGAGCTACAACCAATACTCCTTGTGGGGCAAACTCTCCTCAGCTCAATTACAAGGCTGAGCCACAACCAGTTCTCTTTACGAGGCAGAGACTCCTTTGCTCAATTCACCAAGATGAGCCAAACTGGTTTATCCTTACAAGGCGGAGTCTCCCTATCTTAATTACCAAGCGGAGCCAAACTGGTACAAATATAAATTTTTCGTACAAATAAAGTGCTTCTCAAAAAGCAAAGATGTACAATATGAAGCTCAAGGTGCACTCTCGTATGATATGAAATATTGCTTAATAGAGTATGGGTATTTTTCTCAATATGATTTTTTCAATATTTGATTAAGGTATATATGATAAGCACTTCAAATATTTAACCCTAATCAAATTTTCTCCAAAAAGTTTTACAATAAAAATGTTCTTAGGGTTTTGCTTTCAAATAATTTTTGCACAAAGAAATGTATATGATCCTTGTTTTCAAAAATAGAATAGGCAATAAGTATTTTCAAAGATCTTAAACCCTCAAAATATTTTCCCAAGTAAAGATGTTAAAAAATAGTTCAAGGGAAGCTAGGATTTTTAGCTCAAAAAAATATTTGCAAATAAATACAAGTGAGCTTTTGAATCTTGCAATGAATGTGTAAAGATTCCAAACCTATAAGAGAGTTTCCTCAAACATATTTATCAAAATAAATATATAAGAGAAACTCTTGATTTTCTCTCAAGAAATGATATTCAGAAAAGTAAGAATGAAAGAGTAAATGCTAAAAATAAATTCCCCAAATAAAATGCTCTCTTTCAAAATGATTTTTCAAAGAAATAAGAGAAAGAGAGTAAAAATATAGCACAAAAACTTTAGAGGATTTTCAAGACTAATCAAGTTGCTAATTAAGTTTATGAGGGGGCTATATATAGAATTCCCAAAAATTTGACCGTTTAGGGTTACTGAGGGAATTAATTAATTTGTTTAACCCAAAAATAATAATCGTTTAGCGCTGAAAAATGATCCAACTGAAAGGTTCGCTCGACTAGCGAAGGCGCCGATTGGCTAGCCTCCATTAAGATTTGAAATTATTAAGTGGGTCGGTTGACTGTGGAAGGCAATGCTCGGCTGGCCAAAAGCGATTCCAAAACCTTCGTTAGCTCGGTCGGTCGAGTGAATAGTGACGGTCAGCCAAGGCTTTTCTGTTCTAAAATGGTTGGACTTCCGAGGCTTTCTAAATAGACATACGAAAATGGTTGGTCGACTGGGGCATTCTAAATGTATTTAGGTCGATCAGCTGAGGCTTTCTAAACAGGCCTAATAAGAAGGGTCGGTTAATTAAGCATATTAACTCATTGAGAGGACGGTCGACCGAGCTCCTTGTAAAGCTGAGTTTAAGCCATGATTTGTTTTCAAAAACATTTTTAAAACCTTTGTGTAAGTTTAGTCTTTTATGCAAAAGGTTTTCCATGAGTGCTTGGTCCCTAAAGTCAATCCATGGTCTATGTTTGAGCATTCATTCACATCATACAAGACATGCATTATTACAGACAAAAACAAAATGCATTTACAATAAAATAAATATATCTTCTTCTTTTCCTCTTTTGCATGGAATGCATCAAACGATGTGTTCTTTAAGTTCTTTAGGCTTCCATTTTTCCTTTTTCTTGTATGCGTGCTGATTTATAAACTTGCTCAAGTACTGATGCACACATGAGATACAAGTGTTTTATCAGCATCAAAACAGAAAATGAGACTCATAAAGTCAACAATCTCCCTTTTTTTGATAATGACAAATACATGGGAGCGAAATGGGTTCAGCTTGAAAAGGCTCCCCCTAACAATATGCATAATCTTAAAAGTAAACAATATAGCTCAGGCATATCAAGAAAGAATAAAGTTTAAATCATATGCATTTAGTTTCTACAATAAAGCACATACATATAGCGTTAAGGCTTAAACATTTTGTTTAAACAATTCTCCCCTTTTTGGCAGCAGCAAAAGGGCTAAGTTAAGTGTTAAACAATACGGGTATTTAAAAAAAAATTAGCTTAAAAAAGAACTCCCCCCATTTGATAAAAAACTTTGGGCATAATAGTAAAAATATTTGCAATTTAATGCGCACAAATAGTATAACTGGACATTAAAAGATTAAAAGGACATGTCAAACCAGATCAGACCAGAATTATTCTCAAATCATTGCAATTTGAATACAACATAAGACCTATAAAATATTTGAGTTTAAAGACATATGGCATATGATGGATAAGAGTGGGTTTGATCATAAGATTGGTCAAACCAGTTAGCATGCATTTTTATATATATGATCAATGACCTAGTCATGCAATGCCCTTTTCAAAAAAAATAAAAATAGACTTCATGGAAAGCATCTAAATATATAAATAGAACTACATGTTATGAATCTTTTGAGGCAAGAGAAAAAGATTTAGCATTGAAATTATTTCTTGCCATAAAACAAAAAATTCCCCCTTTTGATATTAGCAACAGAATACTGAGGGCAGTGCTTGCTGAAAAAGAAACTTTAACTGAAAGCTCAGGCAAGCAGTGTATTTCTAGTTCATCATTTGAAAACAACTTACAATATGACCAGAAAAAGCAACCAAAAGGATCTTAAAGATAAACAATTAAAATGCAAGATCATATGGGAAAATCAAAGACCATGTGGCAAAGCAATATATTTTCATTTAAGATATTCAATAAAATCATCATAACTAAGCACATGCCACAGTGAATTCACTACAGAGCTAAGCTAAAATGTTGGTGAGTATAACAAGATAGAAATTTAAATTTAGATGCTCCCCTTTTCAATTTGAATTCTAGCTTAGATGCACTGAACTGCTTATACTAATTAAGAGATAATTTCCTTAAGCATGCCAAGCAATATAAGCAATCATTTTAAATTTCTTAGACCAACTATACTAAATATTTATCAACTATATTTATCACCTGATCAGTATAGTTGTCCCTGTAGACCACAAATGCATCAAAAATAGATATTAAGGCAATGCTATAATGCTCATAAATCGAGAACAATCCATACCTACTTTTAGGGCTTTACGAGTCAGATATGATGTTTAGGGTTTTCAAAAGAGCTTCAATATTTAAAAAACATCATATGATGCATATGAGTCATTTATGCTCTTTCTCAAGGAATGGAGCTTAGCTCCCTTGAATGCACAAAAAAAAAAAAAAAATTAACCAAGGATGAAGTTCATTTGTTAAAACATTTATCATTCAATCATCCTTCATTATGAATCTCAGTATGCCATATGTTATAAACATTTAGCTCAAGGATATTTGCCAATTGCATTCTGTTCAACTCTCGATAACCAACGGGGCTATACTCAAATAATCATGCAATAGTTATGCAAGACATACAAGCATGCATCAATTCATAATCATTTTAGCGCATGGTTTTGTTTTGGAAAAAATCTAATGAAATTTCGGTAGCATGTCATCTGTAAATTAAACATTTTTTCGTCAAGACATGCACCAAAACCTGGTTGTTTTTCAACAGCATGCAATTTGTAATATTTTGCATCATGCAGATGTCATTGAGATTAAGCATGTAACAACCTAGATCTACTACCAACATGCAATATACAAGATGCTGCATCAATCATGTAGTTGGTGTTCCATACAAGCATGCATTACAATAGTTCAATTAACAGTTCATGTAAAATAAAACCATCCATCAAAAAGATTTAATCATTTTAATACAATATGGATAGTAAGCTGTGGTGCTTATCTCAAAAGGCATATGGTCAAAAAATGTAATTATGAGAGCATTTAATTTATATAGTCATGGAAGAAAAATGCTCCCCCTCAGTTATGCACTATTACTTATTACCATTATATGCCCTTTTCATCTTTTAATTTCTTAGCCAAGTGCTTTAGATTTTCAATGATTCAAATTTAGCTCTACATGCTTTCGCTTAGAGGACCAAAAAGTCATAAACAATATTTTTTTCAAGGTAATAAGCTTACAACCTTCTTCCCTATTACTCGAACTCTTCAGTCTGAATGATGTGCGTGACACAAATCCTAGATGAACTGAAGAGTTGTTCATTTGTTCACAACTGAGATGTGCATTAAGGTGTCTCAATCTCATTCACATATGATTGACAAGTAGGCTTCTATGAAAGGGCCAAAACAGCTCAGATGTCATGCACCCGACCATGGCACACTTCGGGTGGTGAATGAACAAAGTGGACTATGAGTGGACAATGTTCAAAATATTTTTGTGCTAGTGGAAATGTCAACACCATCTAGGCAAAGAGCATTTAGGTGTGTATGAATATCTAATGAATGATGCTCTTTGGTTATCTCGGATTTAGCACAGTTGGAAAGTATCCTTTAGATATGATCACAAAGTATAGCAAGAATACGAAACAACGACTAGATGAATCTTTACCTAATGTGATCATGGTTTGGTAAAGATTTCCAATGGAGGAGATGAACCAAAATTAGGGATTTGTCACAGCTTAAGCACAAAGGGAAATTTTTGATATAACTAGATGAGAGGCTCAATTCCCTTAGTGGATGCCCCCAAGTTTGATTATGAAGGATGCCTTATTAATAAGCACTAGTAGAATAGGAATTTATGATCATTAGTGCTTGAGCCTAGAGTGATGACTGAATTTTGATTAATGATTTAAGGCTTCCAATATGAGTATAGGATTAAAAGGTGTAAGATTGATTTTTTTAAAACTCAAGCTTGTGTAATGGACAAAATATGCTTAACTTAAGATATTTATTTTTAAGCTTGAGTTAAGCATTTAGAATTATTTACCTAGCAAGATGCCTTGTCCATTTGGAGGTTGTTGAGTCAGGTGTAATCCCAAGAGGGGGGGTGAATTGGGTATTTAAAAAAAATTATATGACACTAATTTACCTCTTGAACCTTCTTTTATATTTACCAATAAATTCTTGTTACTCAATTACTTAAGTGTAAGACTATCCTATCTATGCATGCAATATATACAATTTAAATGCAATGCTGAAAATAAATAGTGAAGGGAAGAGAGAGGACAAACGTAGTTTTACGAGGTTCAGCCTACTTGGCCTACGTCCTCGCCTTGAGCAACCACTCAAAGATTCACTAAAACTCTCCTCCTTAAAGTGGGACGGAGCTTCCCTTACAATCTGCTGCTTACAAGAGGCACAGCTTCCTCCTACTCCGCTGCTTATAAGAGATACAGCTCTCTCCTCACACACCGGTTCACACACCGAACCTTGTATACAATAGAATCTGAAAAATAACACTCAAAACAATGCTTCTAACAAAAGCTTGTGAGTACAATTCAATTTCCTAACACATTAACATATGATATAACTTGAAGCTCATGAATGTATGAAAAATGATACAATCGTTTTATGTATGATATGCTTCAACACACAAACCCCTAATTAACCAAAACTCTCAAGTAAAGATATATTCAAACTGTTTTTGGAGTAAACTAGGGTTCTTGGTTCACTTTGCAAAAATGCACAAATATATTTGAAGTGAACTAGTTAGCAAAAACTTTGTCTTGAATATAAACTCAATCAAAATCACAAAGTTTTATTTCATGTACTCAATCACAAACTCAGTATATTAATTTTCAGAAAATATCCTTCAATTAAAAATATAGTTATAAGTACCAAGGATATTTAATCAAGCTCTAATATATCTAAAAGATAAATCCTTTTAGAAAACACACACTTGAATCAAACCTTTCAATCAATCACACACCATAAATCAAATAATGATCTTGTTTAAAATAGCTATGTATATGTATAGGTACTTTCAAGATCACCCTTTTAATCAAACAAGGTTTTTCAATAATAAGCTCTTTGAAAAATATATGTATATTTATATGCTCTTGAATCAAAATTCAATCTACCAAGTTAGATAAACTTTCTCATGTAATGATCTCTTCAAAAATTAATTTTTGTACGAATAGGCACACTCAAGATCAAAACTTTTTGATACTAGTCAAGAACAAGCAATGAGATGAGATGAAAAGTTCACAAGACTAATAACTTGAAAGATCAAACCTCAATACTAGATTGAAATACAGTAGAGCAAACAAGTTTTCTTTGAAAATCTGATTT
This sequence comes from Malania oleifera, assembly GCF_029873635.1. Taxonomy (NCBI): domain Eukaryota; kingdom Viridiplantae; phylum Streptophyta; class Magnoliopsida; order Santalales; family Ximeniaceae; genus Malania; species Malania oleifera. The sequence goes on along the minus strand of NC_080417.1, from coordinate 22,886,384 downwards.
GATTTGCCCAAGCTTGAAGAATAGAGATTGAGGTGTAGGCAATTGTATAGCACTAGGCGTAGATTTTCAACGTTCTTACAACAAGGTGTGTTCTTCTCTTTCTTGTGTGTCTAACTTCTTGTTCTAGGGTTTAGATATTCAAAATATATAGTATATTACCCTAAGGATTGATCTCAGCCATTGGATCAATAAAATAGTTCGCGAGTCTTTTTAATAAAAATCTGAAGTTTAAGTTTCCCGCAGGTTCAGGCAACCGAAGTGGGGTTCAAGCTCCTGAAGTGACAACTTCAGGTGCCTGAGGTTCTAGGGTCAGGTGACCAAAATACCTCTATCAGGTTCTATTTTTCCCATTTAGTTCTTCAGGCTACCGAACTAAATCTTCAAGCTTCTGAAGAAATTCTTCAAGTGACTGAGGTTGAGTTCAAGCTACCGAAGTCCCCTTTTTCTCAAATTTTCTTTTCTAACTAAAAAATCTGCTTTGCTTTCTTTCTTGGCTCTTTTATAAAAACTTTTTCCAAGATTTTAACAACATTTCTAAGTCCACGAATGTCCCCTAATGATGTACATGAAATGCATGAATCCTAAAAATCATTCTAAGTTATGAGCCTCAAATTAAATCATATGGAAATGTAAGTACATGAGTTCTAAATACTCATTCCCAAGATATTCTTGAACTTTGCCACTTGCATCTTCATTCTAATACTCTTTGAGTTCCATGATGCTTTCCAAGATTGGTAAGCTTTACATGAATGCTTCCATAACTCGTTATCTTTCCGTGCATGCTTAATATAATTCCTGTTCACAAACTCAATGCACAGATCAAATACCAAGTGATTTGTCATTATCAAAACAAGATTGGACTCATAGAATCAACAAACACCCCCCCCCCTTTTTGATGATGACAAATGCACGAGCAAAAATATATAATGGGTTACATCTAACAAGGCTCCCCCTCAATTAATGCATCAAACAATCAGTAAATGACAATATGCTCATATTCATATACACAATATTTAGCTCGAATCCAAATGAGATATGAAATATGCTCATGATGAAAATGTAATATTTTTCTATTTTTGTATACCTCACCATTTGCAAGAACAATTTTTTCTCCCGAACAATTTTTCTTTGCTTCTGATTTTATTTTTGTGTGTTATCATTTTTGCTCCTGATTTTTCTCCCCCTTTTGACCTCAACAAAAAGGCATAAACAAATAAATCATGAATAAACATACCCTTATGTTCTTCTCCCCTTAGAAATCTTACGATTTTGAAATGTGTCCAATTGTTGATACGAAATATTGAGTAATGCAAATACCAAGTGATGATTATTAAGTGATGTTGCTCCCCCTGAATTATATCATCTAACATGATTCTAAGCAACCTCTCAACTATGCATGAGACCTAATTCATGTCTAATTTGGATAAACCTATCCTTCGCAAGTGGTTTCATGAATATATATGCCCATTGTTCATCCGTACATACAAATTCTAGTCTTATATCCCCTTTTTGTACATGGTCATGAAGAAAGTGATGTCGTATTTTTATGTGCTTACTTCGTGAATGTAATATGGGATTCTTTGAAATATTTATTGCACTCGTTTTATCGCATCTTATAGGAATTGTGTCATAGCTTAATCCAAAATCCTTCAATTGTTGCTTCACGTAAAGCATTTGAGCACAACAACTACCTGCCGCTATGTATTCAGCCTCAGCTGTGGAAAGTGCAACTGAATTTTGTTTCTTGGAAAACCAAGAGACCAAGGAGTGTCCTAAGAAATGACAAGTACCACTAGTGCTCTTCCTATCAACTTTGTTACCCGTGAAATCAGCATCTGAATAGCTAAGAATTTCAAAGGATGTGTACTTAGGATACCATAACCCAATATCCACGGTTCCTATCAAATATCTAAGTATCCGTTTAACAACTAGCAAATGAGACTCTTTTGGAGTAGACTGAAATCTTGCACACAAACATACGCTAAACATTATATTTGGTCTACTAGCAGTCAGGTATAACAAGCTACCTATCATTCCACGATAGAGCTTGACATCTACTAGTATACCTTGTTCATCTTTATCTAATTTCAATGAAGTGCTCATAGGTGTACCTAGTATTTTTCCATCTTCCATATTAAACTTTTTGAGTAAGTGTCTAATATAATTTGATTAATTTATGAATATTCCATGATTTGCTTGTTTGATTTGAAGTCCTTGGAAAAAGTTTAATTCACCCATCATGCTCATCTCAAATTCATTTTGCAAGGTATTGGCAAATTCATTACACAATTCTTTATCTATAGCGCCAAATATGATGTCATCTACATATACTTGCACTAGGAGAATATCATCTTTCTTAGACTTTATGAATAGGGTCATATCTATCTTTCCTCTTATAAATCCATTTTCTAATAGAAAACCGCTTAGCCTTTCATACCAAGCTCTAGGAGCTTGCTTTAAACCGTACATGGCTTTCGTCAGTCTATAAACATGATCTGGATTCTTATGATTTTCAAAATCTGGGGGTTGTTCTACATACACTTCTTCATTTATGTAGTCATTTAAAAATACGCTTTTGATGTCCATTTGATATAGCTTAAAATCCTTAAAAGCTGCATATGCTAATAGCATTCATATGGCTTCCATCCTAGCTACAAGGGCAAATGTTTCTTCAAAATCTATACCTTCTTCTTGATTATATCCCTGAGCTACTAATCTAACACTATTTCTCACAACTACTCCATGTTCATCTTTCTTATTCTTATATATCCATTTGGTCCCTATGATTGACTTATCCTCTGGTCTGGGAACTAAAGTCCATACTTTGTTTCTTTCAAATTGATTTAATTCTTCTTGCATGGACAGCACCCAAGATTCATCCTCAATAGTTTCATTCACATTCTTAGGTTCTTCTTGAGATAGAAATGCAAAATGACTAACCATGTTCCTAAGAAAGGAGTGAGTGGCTACTCCACGTAATGGTTCTCCTATTATTTGATCTATGCGATGATTCTTTGTGTATTTCCATTCTCTAGGTGGTTCATTAATCTCATTTGTAGTTTGATCAATTTCAATGGATGGTTCTTTAAGTTCATTTTTCTTTCCTAAATCATTCTCAATTGATAGTTCTTCTAGTTCCTTATTTAATTCAATTTCATCTTCATCAGTTCTTTTAGAGAAGGGATTTGACTCATCGAACACTACATGAATAGATTCTATGACCGTCAATGTTCGTTTGTTATACACTCTATAGGCTTTACTATCTAAAGCATATCTTGGGAAGATACCTTCATCTGATTTCACACCAAACTTTCCTAGATGCTCATTGTCTTTAAGCACAAAACACTTACAACCAAAAACATGAAAATATGATATGTTTGGTCTATGGCCATTCCATAATTTGTAAGGAGTCTTATTAAGTGATAGTCTAATCAGAACTCTATTTAGCACATAGCAGGCGGTATTCACTACCTCAGTCCAGAAGTATTTAGGTAATTTATGTTTGTTAAGCATAGTTCTGGCCATTTCTTGAATAGACCTATTCTTCCTTTCAACTACACCATTCTGTTGTGGTGTTCTAGGAGCTGAAAAATTATGGGCAATTCCTAATGAATTACAATAGTCTTCCATGCCTTGATTTTTAAATTCTCTACCCCTAACACTTCGAATTTTGGTAATTGTGTATCCCCTTTTATTTTGTATTTTCTTGCACAGGTTTATAAATTTTTCACATGCTTCATCTTTATGACCTAAGAATAGTACCCATGTGTATCATGAAAAGTCATCAACTATGACAAACGCGTATGATTTTCCTCTTAAACTCTGAATTGGGTTTGGTCCAAATAAGTCTAAGTGTAGCATTTGAAGTGGCCTAGTAGTGGAGATCACCTTCTTCTTCTTAAAGCTTGTTCTTGCTTGTTTTCCTAGTTGACATGCATCACAAATTTTATCATTCACAAATTTAATCTTAGGCAGTCCCTTAACTAATTCTTTCTTAACTAATTTTGAGATTAAATCCATGTTTGCGTGTCCTAGTCTCCTATGCCAAATCCAGTTTATTTCATTCATAGCAGATAAGCATGTTGCACTTTGTGAAGTTAAGTTATCAAAGCTTGTGGTGTATACATTTTCATGACGCTTAGCAATGAACATTATTTTATTATCAGTTTTATTTTCAACTATGCACTTGTCATGTTCAAATGATACTTTATAGCCTTTATCACACAGTTGACTTATGCTCAATAAATTGTGCTTTAAACCTTCAACTAATAAAACATCATTAATAATGAGTGAGGAATCATTACCGACTTTACCGACACTTGTGATCCTTCCCTTAGCATTATCTCCAAAAGTAACAAATCCTTTATCCTTGAGTATGATGGATGTGAATTTGGCTTTATCTCCGGTCATGTGGCATGAGCATCCGCTATCCATATACCATCTATCTTTTGAGGATGCTGATCTTAAGCAAATCTGCAAGACACAATTAAACAACTAGCTTTGGTACCCAAATTGTCTTAGGTCCAGGGGGGTTAGTGCTAGATTGACCTTTCACCTTTCATACTTTCTTAATTTTTACATCTTTATTTTAGAAAGGGCAGTCGAATTGTATGTGATCCAACCTTCTACATTTAAAACATGTAGTGTTTCTATAATGATTCTTAGTTGGAACATATGACTTTGTTTCCTTTGTAAAATACCCCATGTAAGGATGTCTCTTCTTTATATTTTCCTTACCATTAAAACTGAGCCCTTCCTTTTCTAGGGAGTTTCTTTGAGATCCTAGGAGCTTTTCAAAATTGTTTTGTCCTTCAGTGAATTTACAAATAATTTCATATTTATCTTTCAAGTCCTTTTCTAACTCCTCAATTTTCAAATCTTTATCTTTTATGAAAGATGCATGGGATTCATTTTGGTGTTCAACTAGATTTGAAAGTTCTTTGACTTTGCTTCTCAAATCAAAAATTTTCTTTGTTTTCTTCTCAAGCATTTTAATAGTATATAGGTATTCTTGTTTCAGTTCATCATATGACATCATATCATTTTCATTTTCATTTTCAGATTCACTAGAATAGTATGAAGATGATGAAAAATATGATTGTACCTCAAGGTCATCATGTGCCATTAGACAAAGATTAGCAACCTCATCGTCGCTGGATTCAAATGTTGAACTGCTAGTGTTGTGTGTATCCCAGCCGACTTTCAGTGCCTTCTTCTTTTTCTTTGAAGCTTTTATGAGTTTGGGGCACTCAAGCTTGATGTGTCCAACTTCTCAGCAGTTGTAGCATGTTGGTGGATTCTCCTTCTTTTTCTTCATGCTTTGCTCTCCTCTTTCTGATTTAGAGTTTAGAAATTTTCTTGTTGAACTTTTTGTTCTTCTTCAAGAACGTCCCGAACTTCTTTGTTAGCAAGGCCATGTCATCTTCTGTTTCGGAATCGCTTCCTTCACTTGAATAGCTTGATGAAGCCTTAAGTGCAGTGACCTTATTAGCTTTTCTTTGCTCATTTTTCCTCTCGTTTATCGTCAGCTCATAGGTGATGAGTGATCCAATGAGTTCGTCCACCGACATCTCCTTGAGATTTCTCCCTTCTGCTATTGTAGTAGCTTTTGCTTCCCATACTGGAGGTAATCCCCTGAGTATTTTCCTGATCAACTCATAAGTAGGGTAAGTTTTTCCAAGAGCATTTAAAGAGTTAATGATGTGTGTGAATCTAGTGTACATGGATTGTATGGATTCATCAACCATCATTTTAAATGCTTCATATTCACTAGTGAGCATGTCTATCCTACTATCCTTGACTTCCTTAGTGCCTTCATATGTAACTTCTAATTTTTCCCAAATTTCTTTAACTGAGTTACTTGTCATTACCCTATTAAATTCATTGACATCTAATGCACAGAAAAGTAAGTTCATGGCAGTGGCATTGATTTGAACTGACTTTCAATCCTCTTCAGTATATTCATCTTTAGTTTTAGGTACATTAATCTTATCAATAACTTTCATAGGAATGTGATTTCCCTTAGTCACAATTTTCCAAACCGTCCAATCTACATTCAGTAGATATATGTTCATCCTATGTTTCCAATAGGTGTAATTTACATCACAGAAAATGGGTGGCCTAGTGGATGAGTATCCCTCACCGAATGGAGTTACACCAACGTGTGTCATGTGATCGTTTTACAAATTAACTATCAAGTCTAAGTAAACCCGCTCTGATACCAAATATTGAGTCAGGTGTAGTCCCAAGAAGGGGGGTGAATTGGGTATTTATAAAAAATTATATGACACTAATTTACCTCTTGACCCTTCTTTTATATTTACCAATAAATTCTTGTTACTCAATTACTTAAGTGTAAGACTATCCTATCTATGCATGCAATACATACAATTTAAATGCAATGCTGAAAATAAATAGTGAAGGGAAGAGAGAGGACAAACGTAGTTTTACGAGGTTCAGCCTACTTGGCCTACGTCCTCGCCTTGAGCAACCACTCAAGGATTCACTAAAACTCTGCTCCTTAAAGTGGGACGGAGCTTCCCTTACAATCCGCTTCTTACAAGAGGCACAGCTTCCTCCTACTCCGCTGCTTATAAGAGATACAGCTCTCTCCTCACACACCGGTTCACACACCGAACCGTGTATACAATAGAATCTGAAAAATAACACTCAAAACAATGCTTCTAACAAAAGCTTGTGAGTACAATTCAATTTCCTAACACATTAACATATGATATAACTTTAAGCTCATGAATGTATGAAAAACGATACAATCGTTTTATGTATGATATGCTTCAACACAAAAATCCTTAATTAACCAAAACTCTCAAGTAAAGATATATTCAAACTGTTTTGGGGTAAACTAGGGTACTTCGTTCACTTTGCAAAAATGCACAAATATATTTGAAGTGAACTAGTTAGCAAAAACTTTGTCTTGAATATAAACTCAATCAAAATTACAAAGTTTTATTTCATGTACTCAATCACAAACTCAGTATATTAATTTTCAGAAAATATCCTTCAATTAAAAATATAGTTCTAAGTACCAAGGATATTTAATCAAGCTCTAATATATCTAAAAGATAAATCCTTTTAGAAAACACACACTTGAATCAAACCTTTCAATCAATCACACACCATAAATCAAATAATGATCTTGTTTAAAATAGCTATGTATATGTATAGGTACTTTCAAGATCACCCTTTTAATCAAACAAGGTTTTTCAATAATAAGCTCTTTGAAAAATATATGTATATTTATATGCTCTTGAATGAAAATTCAATCTACCAAGTGACTCACTCGAAAAATGAGCAGCTCAGAAGCTATCCCAAGTATAGGAGTTCTATCGTGTAATATTAAACCCAAGGGCTAGATCGTCTCCTCAGGGAATGCGTTTAATCTCAGATTTAACGTTCTTCCAATCAAAATTAAATTGCACTGAACTTGGTTCAGATTCGGGATTTCAAGGATGGTTAATTCTACTTTTAACAAATTAAATAACACGTAATTTATAACTCTAAACTAACATGTACTAAATAAAAGAAACAAGAATAGAAATTCTAGTCTACTTAAGGAAATACCTAAACATGCATTATAAAATATGACAACTACAAATAAGGAATTAAACATGCAATGGAGATGCAATCAAAATTAAACACACTCACAAACAGTAAAAATCAAACCTTTAACAAAATTAAGAAATTGGATCAAAACCAAACTTCAAGGGCAACCAAGAACTCAGACCGAAATTACCCCTAACAACCTAAACTAGACTGAACACAATAAAAATGAAAACTTTAATACGACTTGACCCTAAACTAAAACAAACTTCGACAAAAAATTTAAATTTGAAAAGATCAACTAAATTAAAACGGGATTTAAATTAAACGAATGATAAATAAAAACTACTAAATTAAATCTAATAACACTTGAATTAAATACAAGATAAGCAAATAGAAAAAAAAATTAAAATCACTTAACAAGTATCCAAACTCTAACTTTTCAATAAACTGTAATAAATAAATAATAAAAAAAACTTATTCAATTGCAATAAAAGGAGAGAGAGAGAGAGAGAGAGAGAGAGAGAGAGAAAGAGAGAGAGAGAGAGAGAGAAAGCCATAGCAGCTGGTGCTCAGGTTGCTCCTGCTACTGGTTGTGATGGAGCTACTTTCGGCTGCTGTGTGGAGTTGAGGATGCTACAGAGGATGGAGACTCCTGCAGGGACCTTGAGGGCTGCTGTTTTGTGGTGTAGCTGCTACACTGGCTGGCCAAGAAGCTGCTAGAAGGCTCGGGTACTTAGCTGCTGGAAGAGAAGAGGAGGCCTGAGTTGCAGAAGTTGGAGAAGATGGAGGTGGATGGCTGGCCCACGAGCTGTGCATGGAGAAGGGCTGCAGTGAGTCTGGACAGGAGCAGAGTTTGAGAACAGAGGGACTCTAGGAGAAAAACAGAGAAAGGGGAAGAGTGAGGGATAAAAGACAAAGGAAGGGCAGAGAGAATGTTAGGAAAGGAACAGAGAAAGTTAGGAAAGAAGAAGGGTTGAGAGAAGAGAGCAGGGAGAGAAGGAAAGCAAAAAGAGAGGAAAGGGAAGAGAAGAGGATGGTGCGGCTGGGGCAGCACCCAACAGGAAAGAGAAAGGGAAAAAGAGAGAATAAAAAGGGGAGAGGGGAGACACAGCCCTAAGATCCGTGAAGCCACAATCCGACCCGTTTGGAAAGGGTTGACCCATATTGTTATATTTTTTTTTCATTTTTTTCATTCTCTGTTCATTACAAATCTGACTCTTATGGAGCCCGTTTGTCATAAAACTTAAAACACAAAAGTTGTAGATAATCCTTTCCTCTTTCTCTAGAAATTTGAATAGTCTCGATCGGAGCTCGGACGCAAAAGTTATATACAAAATACGAACAGGTGTCGGTTTTGGTTCCCAAGAATTTTCCTGCAACAAAAAATTACCAAAACTTCATAAATAGTGCAACAAAGTTCAAGAATGATGATTTTGGCACTTTATTAAAATATTGGATAATTTTAGAATATAAACCGTAAAGCCCGAGTTAAGATGCCCAATTATGCAGTTTTGACGCGTAATCACACCCCCCAACTAACGTTTTGCTAGTCTCTAGCAAATGATGTGAATGAATCTCAGGGTGGTGTCTAGAACTACAAACTCCAATAATCATGAAATCAATGCACATGCGACAATATTATACCACTTCACATACAAGAACATAACTGAATTTCACACGAGTTTGTTCATATTCAACACACACGACTCCAAAGCACGTCACTCATGCAAGTTTCATCATTTATATGTGATTTGAGAGTAGTATACTCACATGAAGTTAATCAGTGACACATTCAGAGTTAATGCAATCATATAAGTTCGAGTATAAATAGGTAAACTCTTGAGGTGTGTGTGATGTGTGTGACTCAGTACACCTAGGACGCTAGTGGACACCTACAGAATGGTCGCTTTGACTCGGCCTAACTGGTATACCCTCAAGAACATTCAAAGAAAATGGGTTCACTCATCATATGTTAGGAGGAGTGTCGCGATCAAACATCCCACATATTAAAGGAAACAACGCTAAGTATATGGAGTGGACTAGTCTGGAAAGGATCTAACCTATCTATAAGGTGTCGGGTCCTTCACCCTAGCATCTTCTCACCTACTCGCCATATCCAACTGAGACCACCCTAGATCAACTTACTCACAAACTTGTCGTGAATACATCTGAGGCATTAACCCGTTGAAGAATCTTCATACGTGGAAAATATGTGTCGTGTCCTTGTGATATGTATTTGGACCGACATTGACTTTTCATTTCATGCGCATGTGTATTGCTTATTCTTTTTTTCTCTGCTCATTCTTTATTTTCTGTCTTTTCTTGATCAATTAGGACAATCATAACACTTCTTTTGTAATCTTCATACCATCAATGGGAATTGAGCTCGAATAGTGGTCTATGAACTAAGTCTATCTCTAGGGGTGGCTCAGCCTTCACATTTTGAGTAGGCTACAAGACCTAGGTTTTTATCTCCCCACTAGGTGTCACCTCTAGGCTAGCAAATCAAAAACAAAGACCAGTGTACAAAGGAATCATCCAGAAAAAGAGAATTGAGTTCTATGAACTCTGATTTGATATTAACACTCAAAAGGACGATAAATAGCTCAAGGATATCTCACAAGGTGTCATAGTCTCCACGAGTGTTCTCTCAGTGCTCACAGGAAACCCTAAGTGCAATGAATCACGTGAATGTGTTTATTTAGCCTCGTGGGATGCATGTAGATACAGGAAATTATATAGCCAAATTAACACGAGTGTACTACCAATCAGTTCTTCATAGAGTCATAAAGTCATATAAAGAGAAACTACGCATGATTGACTCAAGTGTGTCATTCTTAAGTTATACGCAAGTATGTGAAGGGTATACGCAATGTTAAGCATGGCACAATGCAATGTAATTCCTCAGTGCTCCTATTTCTTTCTCTCTTTCTTTTTGATTTTTCGATTTTTTGATTTTTTTTTTGTTTTTTTTTTTTTAAAAAAAACCCGGTACGTGTACATGCACAGTATCACATGTGAATGCTCATCTCCCCCAACTAAAGTGGAACATTGTCCTCAATGTGAAAGCATAAGGGAAATAGGAAAGATTGTGCACGCGAAAAGTAAGGCATACCTGAGTGGCGAAATAATGGAAAACAAAGATCGAACTATGAGAAAATAGACCTAAAAACTAACTAAAAATAAAATAAGATAAAATAAAAGGAAAAGAAGGAAAATAAAAACATCACAATTGTTTGGCGGAGGCTCTAGAGGAATTTCGTCTGGTGGTCGCACGTCTATAAATTGCACCGGCGGTTCTCCAAATTTCAGCCGCCACAGTGGATTAGTTTTCAAACCTGCATGAAAATCAACCTCAAATGAATTAATGCATGTCAAAATACCAAACAATACGTGCGCAGGTTGACCCTCGTGTGTGGACAAGAAAGGGTCTTTATTCAACATCAAGTCCAAGAAATGTGCTTCTTTACGAACTAACGTGTGATGGGAAGTTATTGGAGCAATTACCTGTAGTTCTTCAGAAGCATTAACATTAAAGGTTTTACTTGGTTCTTTGAAAATTATATGCTCACCAGACTGGTCACCCTCTTTATCGGGTGTACATATCATCATACCACTGCAAGAGTCTGCCTCCACATTAGGCTCCTTAACATCTGATTCAGGCGGGGGTGACGGTTCCATGGTTTCTAAGCTCGGAGTATGAGGTACCACAGGTTGGTACTTCGTATGAGTATCAGTCTCCTCATCAACTAACTGCTCCGCTTGTGGCCCCGTTTCCTCTGATTTTTCTTTGACCTCTTCTGGTTCAGCCATAAATTCTAGTGCTGGGACAACTGGTTATCTGATGATGAGCATCTTAGGTTGAGGAAATTCTTTCTCGCTTCTCGAAGTAGCGGTGGCCTTTGCTGTCTCAAGAGAAACATCGTGTATTTGTTGGTGTGGCTGCTGGTACTCTTGAGGACTAGGTTGAGGTTCCACGGGAAATTCTTCGTTTTCTAAGATGTCCAACTGCGTGCTTATCACATTAATGGTATCCCGCAATTCATTATTATGATCGACTTGAGTTTGCATGAATTATTGGAGCATGTTCGCCATCTGTGTTATGCTATCCTCGAAAAGGTCTGATGACGTACAGCTCGGAGAGATCTGTTGTGGCTGATATTAAGGCGGAGGGTTGTTTGGGCAGTTTGGTGGTTCATATGCATCACCACCACTAATTATGCTAATAGGGTGTGCAGTCATGAGTGCCTGAGTGTATCGTGTGTTGCACTGTGGGACATTGTCAGCTAAGTAATCAAAGAATGATAATACCTGATCTGGATCCTCGCTGACGGGCTCTCCATTAGACAGAGTCTGGACAAAACACTTGCAATCAGGGGTAAGAGCACTATAAAAACAATCAGCTAACCTCCATGAGTCAAACCCGTGATGTGGGCAAATACTTAGCAGATCCTTGAATCGTTCCCAACAAGCCCGAAATGTCTCGTCATCCTGCTGCACGAAATTAAGAATTTGTTCCTGCAAAAATTGAGTTTTCTGTGAGGGATAAAATGCATGTAGGAATTCACGCTCCATATCAACCCAATTAGTGATAAAGTGAGGTCTCAAGGAATGAAACCAAATCAGTACCCTATCCTGCAAAGTATCAAGAAATAAATTCAGTCTAGTAGATTCGTCAGCTCTAGCATGAGAGAAAAACATATTGCAGGTTAACTCAAACTCTGCTAGGTGTTGATAAGGGCACTCAGATACCGTCCATAGAACTCGGGTAGCAATGACGTCCTCCCGCGCTGCATCATGAAATTAAGCTCGTCATAAGCCAAAACAGTGGAAGAGGATGCAGTGGCATATTCAAGCTGCAAAAAGTCCATTATCGTGCGCGGTACAGGTGCAGTCATTTTTCAAAACTCGAATTTTTTTTTCTTTTTTTTTGTTTTATGCTTTTTTTTTTTTCCTTTTTCTTAAAATTAATAAAAATGACGGGAAAACCATAAATTTGAGACTAAGAACGACATTCCCCGGCAACAGCGCCAAAAACTTGACTCACTTGAAAAATGAGCAGCTCGGAAGCTATCCCAAGTATAAGAGTTCTGTCGTGTAATATTAAGCCCAAGGGCTAGATCGTCTCCTCAGGGAATGCGTTTAATCTCAGATTTAACGTTCTTCCAATCAAAATTAAATTGCACTAAACTTGGTTCAGATTCGGGATTTCAAGGGTGGTTAATTCTATTTTTAACAAATTAAATAACACGTAATTTAAAACTCTAAACTAACATGTACTAAATAAAAGAAACAAGAATAGAAATTCTAGTCTACTTAAGGAAATACCTAAACATGCATTATAAAATATGACAACTACAAATAAGGAATTAAACATGCAATGGAGATGCAATCAAAATTAAACACACTCACAAACAGTAAAAATCAAACCTTTAACAAAATTAAGAAATTGGATCAAAACCAAACTTCAAGGGCAACCAAGAATTCAGACAGAAATTACCCCTAACAACCTAAACTAGACTGAACACAATAAAAATGAAAACTTTAATACGACTTGACCCTAAACTAAAACAAGTTTCGACAAAAAATTTAAATTTGAAAAGATCAACTAAATTAAAAAGAGATTTAAATTAAACGAATGATAAATAAAAACTACTAAATTAAATCTAATAACACTTGAATTAAATACAAGATAAGCAAATAGAAAAAAAATTAAAATCACTTAACAAGTATCCAAACTCTAACTTTTCAATAAACTGTAATAAATAAATAATAAAAAAACTTATTCAATTGCAATAAAAGGAGAGAGAGAGAGAGAGAGAGAGAGAGAGAGAGAGAGCCATAGCAGCTGGTGCTCAGGTTGCTCCTGCTACTGGTTGTGATGGAGCTACTTTCGGCTGCTGTGTGGAGTTGAGGATGCTACAGAGGATGGAGGCTCCTGCAAGGACCTTGAGGGCTGCTGTTTTGTGGTGTAGCTGCTACACTGGCCGGCCGAGAAGCTGCTGGAAGGCTCGGGTACTCAGCTACTGGAAGGGAAGAGGAGGCCTGAGTTGCAGAAGCTGGAGAGGCTGGAGGTGGATGGCTGGCCCACGAGCTGTGCATGGAGAAGGGCTGCAGTGAGTCTGGAGAGGAGCAGAGGTTGAGAATAGAGGGACTCCAGGAGAAAAACAGAGAAAGGGGAAGAGTGAGGGATAAAAGACAAAGGAAGGGCAGAGAGAATGTTAGGAAAGGAACAGAGAAAGTTAGGAAAGGAGAAGGGTTAAAAGAAGAGAGCAGGGAGAGAAGGAAAGCAAAAAGAGAGGAAAGGGAAGAGAAGAGGATGGTGCGGCTGGGGCAGCGCCCAAAAGGGAAGAGAAAGGGAAAAAGAGAGAATAAAAAGGGGACAGGGGAGACACAGCCCTAAGATCCGTGAAGCCACGACCCGACCTGTTTGGAAAGGGTTGACCCGTATTGTTATATTTTTTTTCATTTTTTTCATTCTCTGTTCATCGCAAATCTGACTCTTCTGGAGCTTGTTTCTCATAAAACTCAAAACACAAAAGTTGTATATAATCCTTTTCTCTTTGTCCAAAAATTTGAATCGTCTTCATCGGAGCTCGGATGGAAAAGTTATGCACGAAATACGAACAGGTGTTGGTTTTGGTTCGTGGGAATTTTCCTGCAACAAAAAATTACCAAAACTTCATAAATAGTGCAATAAAGTTCAAGAATGATGATTTTGGCACTTTATTAAAATATTGGATACTTTTAGACATTTAATTGAAAATATAAATCGTAAAGCCCGAGTTAAGATGCCCAATTACGCAATTTTGATGCGTAATCACCAAGTTAGATAAACTTTCTCAAGTAATGATCTCTTCAAAAATTAATTTTTGTACAAATAGGTACACTCAAGATCAAAACTTTTCGATACTAGTCAAGAACAAGCAATGAGATGAGATGAAAAGTTCACAAGACTAATAACTTGAAAGATCAAACCTCAGTACTAGATTGAAGTATAGTAGAGTAAACAAGTTTCCTTTGAAAATCTGATTTGATTTGCCCAAGCTTGAAGAATAGAGATTGAGGTGTAGGCAATCATATAACACTAGGAGTACATTTTCAACGTTCTTACAACAAGGTGTGTTCTTCTCTTTCTTGTGTGTCTAACTTCTTGTTTTAGGGTTTAGATATTCAGAATATATAGTATATTATCCTTAGGATTGATCTCAGCCATTGGATCAATAAAATAGCTCGCGAGTCTTTTTAATAAAAATCTGAATTTTAAGTTTCTCGCAGGTTCAGGCAACCGAAGTGGGGTTCAAGCTCCTGAAGTGACAACTTCAGGTGCCTTAGGTTCTAGGGTCAGGCGACCAAAGTACCTCTGTCAAGTTCTGTCTTTCCTATTTAATTCTTCAGGCTACCGAACTAAATCTTCAGGATACTGAATAAATTCTTCAGGTGACTGAGGTTGAGTTTAGGCTACCAAAGTCCCATTTTTCTCAATTTTTCTTTTCTAACTTAAAAATCTGCTTTGCTTTCTTTCTTGACTCTTTTATAAAAACTTTTTCCAAGATTTTAACAACATTTCTAAGTCCATGAATATCCCCTAATGATATACATGAAATGCATGAATCCTAAAAATCATTCTAAGTTATGAGCCTCAAATTAAATCATATGGAAATGTAAGTACATGAGTTCTAAATACCCATTCCCACAATATTCTGGAACTTTGCCGCTTGCATCTTCATTCTAATACTCTTTAAGTTCCATGATGCTTTCCAAGATTTGTAAGCTTTGCATGAACGCTTCCATAAATCGTTATCTTTCCGTGTATGCTTAATATAATTCCTGTTCACAAACTCAATGCACAGATCAAATAACAAGTGATTTGTCATTATCAAAACAAGATTGGACTCATAGAATCAACAGAGGTTGATGCAAATACTAATTCTTTACATTTTAAGCCCGAACCACTTCCTAAGCCTCTTAGTTGTCACTATCCCTAAACCTAAGAACTAATGAAGAATTAAATAATTGTGTAATTCTAATTTGAATCTCATCTTTCTTTTGTCCTACGGAGTTAGCTTCCATGATTACCTAAATCATTTCTTTATCTAAGCCTCTAGCACTTCTAGATGGACAAGTAAACCAAATGTGCCACATCATTTTACAATATAAGCAAATTTTGTATATACATGAAAGATTTTGCTAATTTGTTCTATTTTTACTAAATGAGGCAGACGAATGGCTATGGGATTTATGAATCAAGCCTGAACCCTTTTTGTAATGATTTTTTTTTTTTTTATTCCTAAAGGTTAATTACTTCTCTCATTTTTGGCTTTGGATGTCATTCTAGAAAGATTGTCTGTTTTTCCTTTCAAGCATATAATTTTCAATATCTTCTTCATCTTTTTCTTCTCTAGAATGGCATGATAATCTTTTAGTTCCTCTAATTGTTTAGCCATCCTTTTGTTTTGATTTTTCAAAAAGGCTTTCTGCTTAGACATCCTAACTGAAATCTTATAAGCATTAGTAAATTTCTTTTGAGGTTTCTCACAAGATGACATGATTTCAATTTTTGATGCACATGATTCACTGAGGAATTTATCACAATTTTTATCATCAAAATCATTGCATGCATCATGTACAAAGCTATCACTAGATTCAACAAAATTTTATCAAGAGGTATTAGATGATTCAGCACATGGTGTATAACAGCATTCAATACATGAATCATCAATATAAATGGAGTGAGGATCATATACCTCTTCGTCTGCTAATGCTACTTGCCCATGATATGCCACTACCTAATCATATGAGCTAGGAGCTTTCGGAGTGGCGGTTACTTTCTCCTACGTCTCTTCATACCTCCTATTCATCTCTTCCCAAATATCCCTCGCACATTTACATACCATAATTTCAAGAAAAGTATTAGAGTCTAAAGCGCAATACAGTAAATCTATGAAATGTGAATTTACATGCATTAAATTAATATCATTTTTATATACAAACATACAAATTCCCTTAACAATCACCTGTCAGGCCCTCCAACCCACTGATGTTATAAATATGCTCATTGTCTGTTTCCATAGGGTGTAATCAACACCACAAAATACTGGAAGCCTGTTACATGACCATCCCTCACCGAATGGGGATACACCACATTGAGCCATCTTGATCTTTAACACAAGCCATTAAGCCTTTTACAATGAAGCTCTGATACCATTGTGAGAAATGGTGTATTCCCAAGAGGTGGTCAAGGGTGAATTGGAAATTTTAAACTTCCTAGGTTAAGTTATCTCAATTTTAAGATCCACAATCACTAAAGCACAACCTAGGGTCTTTCTAAGCAATTTCAGTTCCCACAAATATTAATGTATGTAGATATTTAAAATAGATAAAGCATTCAAAACAATTTAATCATAAGCGTACAAGTGCAAAAAATAAATAGCGTAGAGAATGAGAGAATGACGCAGTTATTGTTATCAAGGTTTAGTCAAACCAGCCTACGTCCCCGCCTTAAGCTAGCAGCTCAAGGATTTCACTATATGCTCACTTAATCGAGCGTAGCGGCACCATTAACAACTCTTTATATGGGAGGGAGACTCCCCATCTCAATTATGGGGCTGAGCCACAACCAGTACTGTTGACTTTATGAGTCCAATCCTGTCTTGATAATGACAAATAACTTGGTATTTGATCTGTGCAATGAGATTGTGAGCAGGAATATTATTTAGCATGCATGAAAGGTGAATGAGTCATGGAAGCCACGAGGAGTAAAGCATATACACCTGACACAACCCATGGAACTAAAAGTGAAGAAGGATGAAGGAACAAGCTCCTAGTTGAAGACTTTAATGAGAATTGGTATCTAGATTTGATGTATTTACATGTCATATGATATATTTTGAAGCTCAATTACATCTTAAACTGAGACTCATGCATCTCATGAAAAATTTATGTGAAATAGTTCTAAGTTGAAATGAGTTTTCAAGGCAAATTATTAGAGGCCTCATCGACGAAACCCTTGGTCTCATCGACGAACGTATGAAGGCCACTCGGCAACGAACACATTATCTCGTCGACGAGAAAATGCCAAGAGCACTAAAATTTCAGATAGGGCTCTTGTCAACGAACCCATAGCCTCGTCGACGAACGAGTGTTATACACTCGTTGACAAACTTACCCACTCGTCAACGAATGTCGGGGCGTTGACTTACATTCCAACGCGAACACGAAAGGGAAAACTCTTATTTTTACGTGATCCGACGGCTAGGATTCATTCTAAAAGTGAGAATAGTATTTAAACACACCCTAAACCCTAGAGAAAAGGAGGGAGATACGTTACAGAGAAAAATCTTGTGATCTTGGACTAAGTAAGCCTACACCCAAAAGATTTTGCCAATACTCTACTACATTCATACTCTTTGGGCAAATCAATTCAGCTCTTCAAAGGGATTTAAATCTACACATCTTGCAAGCAATCCTTGGTGATTGAGGTTCGATAAACTAGTGATTGTTTGTGGTTATATACATATTTATATTTCAAAGATTTTCTATCTCTCTTACTCATATATCTACTATTTTTATTAACAAGAAAAATTCGTGTGTTATTACTTGATAAGTTTTATTTGAGAAAGGATTTTTGCTAAAAGGTTGAATATTTGTCATATTCAAGTCTATACTTTCATTTAAAGATTTAAAATTTGGTTATTGCGAAAACTATTTGATTGAAAATTCTTAGAGTGTCTAAATACATATTCTTGAGGATTATCTTTTAAATATAGAGTTTAAGTCTTTGAAATATTTAAAGTCATATTTTTATTCAAAGATTTAATCTCGCAAAATATTTGACAGCGAGAACGTAGATCCACGTATTATTCTAGTTTATTTTAAAAGGATCTCGTTTCATATTTTTGCATAAAGTATTTGAAATTTAAACTGTAAGTTCTCCAAAGCATTTATTTATAAAAAATTATTTTTGGGAGATATTGATTATAGGGTACATCTGTGAAGCATATCATTCTTAATATAAAGATCATATTGGTACATACACATTGAGCTTCAAGCATTTATCATATGATTATGTGTAAAGCTTTATCTTGTACTCACTAGCTTTGTGTAGAAGCATTTGAGTTTTTGCAGAAATTGTAATTCCATTTTGTGCACACAGTTCGGGTTGTGAACCAGGATTGAGGAGGAAGTTATGCCTCTTGTAAGCAGCAAATTGTATGGGAAGCTCCATCCCAGCTAAAGGAGCGGATTATTTAGTGGAATCCTTGAGTAGGTTACTCTAGGCGAGGACGTAGGCTGGGGTAGGCCGAACCTCGTAAAATTGAGTTTTCATCTCTCCTATCCTTATCTCTATTTAAATTCCACGTAATCATATTGCGTATGTGTTGATCAATTAGTGTATGTTTGAATAATTGGGTAACATTGTATGCTTGATAAAGACAATTAAAATTACTCATTGGATTGATTAATAAAAATTGATTGAGGTAGTAATTAGTAGCTTGGAACTTTGTAATTGATCGTTTTCAAAATTAGATCCTAAGGACTTATTTTTTAAATACCCAATTCACCCCCCCCCCCCTCTTGGGATTACACCGTAATTCACACTTGGTATCAGAGCGGGTATACATAGATTTAATCGTTATTTTTGTAAAACGATCACATGGCACACATCGGTGTAACTCCATTCGGTGAGGGACACTCGTCCACTAGACCACCAATTTTTTGTGGTGTAAATTACACTTACTGGAAACGTAGGATGAGTGTATACCTATTAAATGTAGATTGGAAAGTGTGGAAAATAGTTTTTAAGGGAAACCATGTTCATATGAAAGTAATTGATAAGGTAAATGTACCTAAAACTGAAGATGAGTATACAGAGGAAGACTAGAAATCTGTACAAATAAATGCTACGGCAATGAACTTGCTTTTCTGTGCACTAGATGTAAATGAATTTAATAGAGTGATGGCTTGTAACTCTGCTAAAGAAATTTGGGAAAAATTAGAGGTTACATATGAAGGTACTAAGGAAGTAAAAGATAGTAGGATAGACATGCTCACTAGTGAATACGAGGCATTTAAAATGACTGCTGATGAGTCTATTTAATCCATGTACACTAGATTCACCCACATCACAAACTCTTTAAATGCCCTTGGAAAATATTACCCTACTTATGAGTTGATCAGGAAAATCCTTAGGGGACTGCCTCCAGTGTGGGAAGCTAAAGCTACTACAATAGCTGAAGGAAGAAATCTGGAGGAGATGTCGGTGGATGAACTAATTGAATCACTCATCACTTATGAGCTAGCCATAAATGAGAGAAAAAGTGAGCAAAATAAGGCAAAGAAAATTACCACGCTTAAGACATCGCCAAACAAGTGAAGGAAGTGATTCTGATACAGAAGTCGTCATGGCCTTGCTAACAAAGAAGTTTAGGAAGTTCTTGAAGAAAAATAAGAAGTTCAATAGAAAATTCCAGAACTCAAAATCAGAAATAGGAGAATCAAGCATGAAGAAAAAGAAGGAAGATCCACCAACTTGTTACAACTACAGAGAGGTTGGACACATCAAGCCTAAGTGTCCCAAATTAATGAAAGCCTCCAAGAAAAAGAAGAAGGCGCTAAAAGTCGGTTGGGATACGCACAGCACAAGTTATTCAGAATCTGAATCCAGTGATGATAAGATTGCAAATATGTGTCTAATGGCACATGATGACCTAGAGGTACAATCATCATTCTCATCATCCTCTTATTATTCTAGTGATTTTGAAAATAAAAATGGCATGCTTTCATATAATGAATTGAAACAAGAATATTTGTACACTATTAAAATGCTTGAGAAGAAAACTAAGAAAATTTCTGATTTGAAAAGTAAAGTTAAAGAACTTTCAAGGTTAGTAGAAAGTCAAAATGAATCTCATGCATCCCTTATAAAAGACAAGGAATTGAAAATTGAAGAGTTAGAAAAGATTTTGAAAGATAAATCTAAGATAATTGATAAGTTTACAGAAGGATAAAATAATTTTGAAAAAATCCTTGGAATTCAAAAAAACTCCCTAGAAAAGGAAAGTCTTGGTTATAATGGAAAGGATAACATAGAACAGAAACATCTTTACATGGGATATTTCATAAGAGAGTCAACAGCTTATGTTCCAACTAAATACTCTTATAAAAATGTTACATGTTTTAAATGTAAGAGATTGGGTCAAGTCTTGGTTATAATGGAAAGGATAACATAGAACAGAGACATCTTTACATGGGATATTTTGTAAGAGAGTCAACAGCTTATGTTCCAACTAAATACTCTTATAATAATGTTACATGTTTTAAATGTAAGAGATTGGGTCACATTAAGTTTGACTATCCTTTTAAAAACAAAGATGTCAAAATTAAGAAAGTCTAGAAAATCAAAGGAGAATCAAGTACTAACCCCCATGGACCCAAGAAAATCTGGGTACCAAAAGTAGTTATCTGATTATGTCTTACAGATATGCTAAGATCAGCCTCCTCAAAAGACAGATGGTATATGGACAGTGGATGTTCATGTCATATGACCGGGGATAAAGCTAAGTTCACATCCATCACACCCAAAGATGGAGGATTTGTCACTTTTGGGGATAATGCTAAGGGAAGGATCACAGGTGTAGGTAAAGTTGGTAATGTTGGAATTGGTGTGATCCCAAGAGGGGGGTGAATTGGGTTTTAAAATATTTTTCGCTTATTTAAACAATTACGCCAATTCACCACAGTTCATATCTCATTCAATACTGAAAACGCGTATGTACAACGATTAAGTTATCAGTGTGTGCATACATCCACGTTTGCTGAATATCTCATTTAAATTAGTTATGTGTGCATGCAAGACAGTTATAATGAAACATGAACAGGCATACACATGCTGAAATTTAAGTGCAGGAATTTAAATGAGATAGAGAGAGAGAATGACACACAGATTTGTTAACGAGGTTCAGCCAATACTGCCTACGTCCCCGCCTTGGCATACCCCCAAGGATTCCACTAAACTTGCTTACTTCACCGGGTGGAGAAAAATCCTTTTACATCCTCTCCTTACGGAGTGAGGAAAACCTCATCTCAATTATTAGGATGAGCCGAACTAGTATCACTTACGGAGTTGAGACTCCCCAATTCAATTCCAGGCTAAACCAAACCAGTCTCATTTACGGAGCTGAGACTCCCCTGTCAATTAATGGGATGAACCCAACCATTACATTAAAACCATTTTTGTACATGAAAATGCTTCTGAAAAATACAAGCAGAAATGTACACAATAAAGCTCAATATATGCACTCTAATATGATATGCAATAATGCTCAGTAGAGTAAGGGTGCTTAACTATATTTAAACCCTAATAAAAATTTTTCTCCAAGAATATATTTCAATAATAATATAGGAGAACCTAGGGTTTTGCTCTATCAATAATTTTTTCACAAATAATATATATATATATATATATATATATATATATATATATATGAATATATATAAATGAGAAATATGTTCTCCAACAAAGATTTTTGCAAGTAAGAGTGTTTGGAGAATCTGTAGTTTATGTTCAAGGAAGTATTTGTGCAACAAATAATTTTCTCCCAAAAGATATTTATCCAAGAAATAATCCGGGAGAAAACCAAACTATATTCTTAAAAATGATTTTCAAAATTAACTAGTATGTGAGGGTATAGCATGTGAACACGAAAATAAATGTCCAAAATAAATATATTCTCTTTACAAATGATTTTGAAATGAATGGATGGAAAGAGAGTAGGAGAGTTTAGTTTGAAAAATTTTGCAATAAAAATGAGTTGGGGGAACTTTGGTTAACAAAGGATTAAAGAGAAATTTAGAGTTAATCAAAGTTGCTAATTAGGAGTTATAAGGGGGTATTTATAGATTTTAAACAAATCTGACCGTTAAGGGACACGCCTGGTATTTTGAAAAATTTTAATTAAATTTTAATGAAGTTTTAACACTTAAAAAAAATTCCAACCCGAGAGCACCGGTCAACCGAAGGAAGTTCTATTGACCAAAGTTCTTGAGGTTCGGTCGACCGGGCATTAAATGAACTATAAGTTCGGTCGACCGGAATTGTAAGTCCAAGGGCGATTTTTCTCTTTTGCGTGGTTCGGTCGACTGAGGAAAAAATGAACTAACTCGGTCAGTTGACCAAACCTTTGAGTTCCCGCACGTGGGAACTTGGTCGACCAGGGCGTTGCAATGTAATATGGGCACGGTCGACTAGGTGGTTAACTATGTTGACTCCAAGGGATTTTGGTCAACCGAGGTCAAATGAACTCAGTGAGTTTGGTCGACCGGACTATAGTCAAACTGTTGACCTAGTCTAGGTTCGGTCGATTGGCAATTTTTGTATAGGGAAGTTCGGTCAACCGAATGTGCACATTTAGTGCATTTCCATTCTATTTGAGCCAACAATCACCCTATTCAAATGACTAAACATGTGTATGCATAAGTGAGTGTCCTAGGGTCATTTCTAGGCCTTTTTCATTTTGAGGACACCTAAAAAAATTTGGTGTTTGTCGATCGAGCCCTAAGGTCATTCGGTCCCTATGGTCATTCTACGGTCATCTGAGCATTTAAAACATATCATGCAGATGCATGCATTATTACAGACCAAATATAAAAATTAAATGCATATACAAATTAAACACAAATGTCTTCTTCTTTCTTCTTTGCTCTTTGACTCTATGGAATATGCCAACTATGAGCTTTATGTTCCTCCAGGCTTCCATGTCCTTTACCTCATCTATGTGCTGAATCATGAGCCTATTCGAAAACACTAAATGCACACATGAAATACTTGTGCTTTGTCAGCATCAAAATAGGGATCAGACTCAAAAATTCAACAGGTAACGATTCATCACTAATTATAGATGATGTTTTATTGGTTGATGGTTTAAATCATAACTTATTGAGCAAAAGTCAACTGTGTGATAAAGGTTGCAAAGTGTCTTTTGAACATGACAAGTGCATTGTTGAACATAAAACTGATAATAAGATACTATTCATTGTTGAGCGTTATGAAAACGTATACACCATTAGTTTTGATAACTTAACTTCACAAAGTGTGACATGTTTCTCTGCTATGAATGAAATTAGTTGGATTTGGCATAGGAGACTTGGACACGCAAACATGGACTTAATATCTAAACTAGTTAGGGAAGACTTAGCTAAGGGATAGCCTAAGACAAAATTCGTCAAAGATAAAATTTGTGATGCTTGTCAACTAGAAAACAAGCAAGATCTAGTTTTAAGAAGAAGAAAGTAATTTCCACTACTAGGCCACTCCAGTTGCTACACTTAGATCTATTTGGTCCAAACCCAATTCAAAGTTTAGGAGGAAAACCATACGCATTCGTTATAGTTGATGATTATTCGAGATATACATAGATATTATTCTTAGGTCACAAAAATGAAGCGTGTGAACAATTCATAAACCTGTGCAAGAAAATCCAAAATGAAAAGGGATATACAATCTGTGATGACCCAAAAAAAAAAAATATATATATATATATATGATTAAAGTACAATAATAATAAAATAATAAAAATAGTCATTAAGTTAATATCAATACGGAAGTGTTTTTCTGTAGGATTCTTGATTCCATGTTTGATGCCTAAGAAAGACCTTGTCTTAGCGAGTGCTCAGAGACCATTGCGGCTCAGTCGCTCCCTGGAGGTCGGCCTGGTCAAAATGAAATTTCATAGGATAAACAGGATAGACACTGTTTGTACACGTAAATAAGTATATATACATAAAATAGTGTTTTGACAGACATAATTTGTAGAAATACATAATAAGATGATAATAATATAGGTATCATATGTGGGGCCCACAAGACTATGTGGGGTCCACATGAGTCCCGGAGCCACAAGACACTGTTTATATACGTAAATAAGTACATAAAATAATGTTTTAACTGATATAATTTGAAGAAATATATGATAAAATAATAATAATATAGGTATCCTATGCGGGGCCCACAAGACTGTGTGGGGCCCACATGAGTCCCGAAGCCGTATGGAGGTTTACACGAGTCTCAAAGTTATGTAGGATGCATAAAATCGTATAAGAGTTATTCGAGTTACGTAGGATTCATTCGGGTCTCGAAGTTGTGTGGGGGCCACAAGACCATGTGGGGCCCACATGAGTTTTCAAAATTTAAATTTAATTCTTGTTCAAAAATAAATAATAAAATAAATAAATACTTAAAATAGTTTATAAGTAATAACAATGATAATAATAATGACAATAATGATTAAGAAAAATAATAAAATAATAAAATAATTAATTAACTAATTGATTAATTAATTAGGTCAGTAGTTAATTAAAAATTTATTTAATGGGAATGGTGGCAAGCACTCTCACATGGCCTCCATCCCCATCCCATACTCAACCCATACCTTGCCCATCCCTTGCCCATTCTTTAATTTTAAAAAATTATAATTTCACCCATCTCCCCATACTTTTATAAATTATATTTCTTCCCCAAAATTTTCCTATAAATAGGGAGCTCTCAACCTTCATTTTTCACAACAATTTTCTAAGGAAGAGAAGGATTAGTGAGTGAAAGAATTTGTGGTGGAGTGAGAATTTTGAGTAAGTTCTCACTCACCCACTCTTTCCGATCTCATATCTTAAAGATAGTTATTGTGTTCGTAGCACACGGTAAAAGAAGAAGGTAAGTAAATTTTGATTATGTTAGTTTCTTTTTATTTTAAATTCATACCCGAGTTTATTTTGTACGTAAATTTTAATTATGTTACTTAGTTCCACAAAATTTCCATGAGTTTATTTTTATGCAAATTTAATTATACCAGTTCTATCTTTAATATACTTGTATCTATTTTTGGGTTAAGAAATGTTCCAATCCCCTCGGGTAAATTTTCAGCATTTCTTTCTATTCAAAAATAAAATTATATATATACACAAAAATTGTGTGGCATGAGTTTATTTGTACGTTGCATTTTTATGAAAATATGAGTAAATATGAGATTTTCACGATATTATTTTTAAATTTCATAAATTATAATAAGATGATTTTAAAACCCCTTATGGCAACGAAAGTTCAAAGTTACAGATGCTCGGTACCGCAGCTTAAAGTTTATACGGATCAGAGTGCACCCACACTGTTTACAGAGTGGTTATTTATGTTAGTGGATTTCTCCTGAGTGCACACCTGGTTCCGGACCAGGACTTAATAAGGAAAATCTCACTTAAAGTTTACGTACGTTGATTTAGTTTGGTCGGCCAGCCAGCTAAGTCCAGTCTTCGGACCGCACAACCCAGTCATGGGGGTAAACATGACTTACGGAAAACAAGCCTAAGGGTGGGTTTTTACAATATATGTTTATACATATTTAATTACGTGTACAAAGTTACTGATGATTTGAAGAAAAAGTGCAAGTTTACGTGAAAAGGATCATTTTGGTGCTTAAATAACGATCTAAGGAAAACGTACAAGGAAAAGTATATGTATGTTTATCATTAAATATTTTTACAGTTTTAAAGTTAAAAGTTTAATTTAACAGTTATAGTATATGATTATAAAAATTTACTGTTAAAATTGATGAAAAAGTTTTATGCAGGAATTTTTAAATTTATGTTTATTCTAAAAGCAGTTTTGAAGTTATAGTATTAAATATTGTTTTACGAAATTCTTTAAAAGCTCATTTTGGCCACACACTAATAATAATCTTGTTTACTTACTGAGCGTCGTCTCACCCCAATCATATTTTATTTCAGATAACTCTGAAGGACATGTCGGAAATCAGGCTTAGCAAGCATGCAGGTGGGGATTAGAAAAATAAAGATTAATTAGAAACATTAGTATGATTTCAGATATTTACGTTTGTGTAATTTTCTTCTTTTGAAATAAGTGATTGTAACATGAATAATTAGCGCTCTGGTTTAATAAAAATTGAGTTTATTTTGCTTCTGCTGTAAATCAGTAGTAAAAAGTTAATATCCCAGGCCCCTCGGGGTCGGGGTGTTACACTATCACTAAAATTTGAAGTAATAGGGGTAGAGAATTTAAAAATCAAGGCATGGAAGACTACTGCAATTCATTGAAAATAGCTTATAATTTTTCAGCTCCTAGAATACCACAACAGAATGGTGTAGTTGAAAGAAAAAATAGGTCTATACAAGAAATGGCCAAAACTATGCTTAACGAACATAAACTACCTAAGTACTTCTGGGCTAAGGTAGTGAATACCGCTTGCTATGTTCTAAATAGAGTTTTAATTAGACCATCATAAATTGTGGAATGGTCATAGACCAAACATATCATATTTTCATACCTTTGGCTGCAAATGTTTTGTACTTAGAGATAATGAACATTTAGGAAAGTTTGATGTGAAATCTAATGAAGGCATTTTCCTAGGATATGCCTTAGAGAGTAAAGCCTACAGGATATATAATAAACGAACTTTAATTATTGTAAAATCTATCCATGTAGTATTTGATGAGTCAAATCCTTTCTCCAAAAAGACTGATGAGGATGAAATTGAGATAAATAATGAAAATGAAAAATTATCCATTGAAGATAATTCATATAAGAGAAATGAAATTAAAGAAACGTCTTCTGAAAATAATCAAGTTGAAAATGAGGTTAATGAACCACCTAAAGAATGGAAGTATATAAAGAATCACCCCATAGATCAAATCTTAGGCAAACCATCACGTGGAGTAACTACTCGATCCTCATTTAGAAATAAGGTTAGTCATTTTGCATTCCTATCTCAAGAAGAACCTAAGAATGTGAATGATGCAATAGAGGACGAATCTTGGGTGATGTCCATACAAGAAGAGTTAAATCAGTTTGAGAGAATTTAAGTATGGACATTAGTTCATAGACTTGAGGATAATTCAATTATCGGAACGAAAGGGATATTTAAGAACAAGAAAGTTGAACATCGGATAGTGGTTAGAAATAAGGTAAGACTAGTTGCTCAAGGAATAATCAAGAAGAAGGAATTGACTTTGAGGAAACCTTTGCACCTATAGCTAGGATGGAAGTCATTCGAATGCTTTTAGTCTATGCTGCTTTTAAGGATTTCAATTTATATCAAATGGATGTCAAAAGTGCATTTTTAAATGACTATATAAGTGAAGAAGTTTATATAGAACACCCCCAGTTTTTGAAAACCATAAGTATCCAAATCATGTTTATAGACTAAAAAAGCCTTGTACAGCTTGAAGCAAGCTCCTAGAGCTTGGTATGAAAGGTTAAGCGGTTTTCTACTAGAAAATGGATTTACTAGAGGTAAGATTGACACAACACTCTTCATAAAAACTAAAAACGAGAATATGCTCCTAGTCTAAGTATACGTAGATGATATCATTTTTGGAGCAACAAGTGAAGAGTTGTGCAATGAGTTTGCTAGTATCATGCAGAGTGAATTTGAGATGAGCATGATGGGTGAACTAAATTTCTTCCTAGGACTTTAGATAAAACAAGCAAAAGATGGAATTTTCATAAATCAATCGAAGTACATTAGAGATCTGCTCAAAAGATTTAACATGGAAGATGGAAAAATACTAGGGACACCTATGAGCTCCTCGTTGAAATTAGACAAGGATGAACAAGGTATACAAGTAGATGTAAAGCTATATCGTGAAATGATCTGTAGCTTACTGTATCTAACTGCTAGCAGACCTGAAATAATGTTTAGCGTATGCTTAGGTACAAGATTTTAGGCTGCGCCTAAAGAATCCCATCTACTAGCTATTAAAAGAATACTTAGATACCTGATAGGAACCATTGAACTTGGGTTATGGTATCCCAAGTATACCTCCTTTGAGATTGTAAGTTATTCGGATGCTGATTTTGCCGGAAGTAAAGTGGATAAAAAAAAAAAAACACAAGCGGCACATGCCATTTCTTAGGAAATTCTTTAGTATCTTGGTTCTTAAAGAAGCAAAATTCAGTTACATTATCCACAGCTGAGGCTGAACATATAGTGGCTGGAAGTATTTGTGCTCAAACGTTATACATGAAGCAACAACTTATGAATTTTGGATTAAGCTATGACACAATTCCTATAATTCCTATAAGATGTGACAATACAAGTGAAATAAACATTTCAAAGAATCCTATATCACATTCATGAACTAAACACATAGAAATTAGACATCACTTTCTTCGTGATCATGTGCAAAAAAGAGATGTGACACTTGACTTTATATGCTCCAATGAACAATGGGCAAACATATTCACGAAACCACTTGCAAAGGATAGGTTTATCCAAATTAGATGTGAATTAGAACGTATGCGTAGTCATGAAGTTGCATAGAATTACGTTAGAATACATATTTAAGGGGAAGCAACTTACATTAAAATTGCCAATGGTTCTGCATTTCCATTTGTTTTGGCAAAATGTTACACATTTGGTATCAAACTTTGGACTTTAATAGACTAATTTACGTTTCATGCATG
This sequence comes from Malania oleifera, assembly GCF_029873635.1. Lineage (NCBI taxonomy): Eukaryota > Viridiplantae > Streptophyta > Magnoliopsida > Santalales > Ximeniaceae > Malania > Malania oleifera. The sequence continues at coordinate 22,857,355 of NC_080417.1, read as the reverse complement.
TGTCAATTAAAATATTGTGTATGCTCTATTGAATTAAATTGGTAGAGGTAGAAGTAAATTAAATTGCATAGGGGGAGAAATTTTTTATTTTTTTTCATTGAGATATAATTACGTCAAAATATTTTTATATCTGCCTTTTTGTTGATGTCAAAAGAAGGAGAAGTGTGTGTGCAAAAATAGTTTATAAAGAGACGAATATAGTTGCAAACATAGTTTTTGAGCTTTACGTGCAAAATTAGTGCCTACTCTATATTGTGTGTAAGCATACTTCATATTGTCAACCTTCATATTATGCATTAATTGAGGGGAAGCCTTGTTAGGCGTAACCCATTTTCTATTTTTTATTCATGTATTTGTCATCATCAAAAAAGGAGAGATTGTTGACTCTATGAGTCCAATCCTATTTTAACAATGACAAATCACTTGGTATTTAATATGTACATTGAGATTGTGAGCAGGAATATTATTTAGCATGCATGAAAGGTGAATGAGTCATGGAAGCCACGAGGAGTAAAGCATATACACTTGGCACAACCCATGGAACTAAAAGTGAAGAAGGATGAAGGAACAAGCTCCTAGTTGAAGACTTTATGAGAATTGGTATCTAGATTTGATGTATTTACATGTCATATGATATATTTTGAAGCTCAATTACATCTTAGACTGACCTTAGGACTCATGCATCTCATGAAAAATTTATGTGAAATAGTTCTAAGTTGAAATGAGTTTTCGAGGCAAATTATTAGAGGCCTCGTCGACGAACCCCTTGGTCTCGTCAACAAACGTATGAAGGCCACTCGGCAACGAACACATTGTCTCGTTGATGAGAAAAGACAGGGCTCTCGTCAATGAACTCATAGCCTTGTCGATGAATTAGTGTTATACACTTATCGACGAACGTACCCACTTGTCGACGAATGCCAGGGTGCTGACTTACGTTCCAGCATGGACACGGACAAAAAACTCTTATTTTTACATGATCCGATGGCCAGGATTCATTCTAAAAGTGAGAATAGTATTTAAACACACCCTAATACCTAGAGACAAGGAGGGAGATATGTTAGAGAGAAAAATCTTGTGATCTTGGACTAAGTGAGCCTACACTCAAAAGATTTTGCCAATACTCTTCTACATTCATACTCTTTGGGCAAAACAATTTAGCTCTTCAAAGGGATTTAAATCTACACATCTTGCAAGCAATCCTTGGTGATTGAGGTTCGATAAACTAGTAATTGTTTGTGGCATAAATACATATATATATATATATATATATATATATATTTCAAAGATTTTCTATCTCTCTTACTCATATATCTACTATTTTTATTGACAAGCAAAATTCGTGTGTTATTACTTGATAAGTTTTATTTGAGAAAGGATTTTTGCTAAAAGGTTGAATATTTGTCATATTCAAGTTTATGCTTTCATTTAAAGATTTAAAATTTGGTTATTGCGAAAACTATTTGATTGAAAATTCTTAGAGCGTCTAAATACATATTCTTGAGGATTATCTTTTAAATATAGAGTTTAAGTCTTTGGAATATTTAAAGTCATATTTTTATTCAAAGATTTAATCTTGCAAAATATTTGATAGCGAGAACGTAGATCCACGTATTATTCTAGTTTATTTTAAAAGGATCTCGTTTCATATTTTTGCATAAAGTATTTGAAATTTAAACCATAAGTTCTCCAAAGTATTTATTTATAAAAAATTATTTTTGGGAGATATTGATTATAGGGTACATCTATGAAGCATATCATTCTTAATATAAAGATCATATTGGTACATACACATTGAGCTTCAAGCATTTATCATATGATTATGTGTTAAGCTTTATCTTGTACTCACTAGCTTTGTGTAGAAGCATTTGAGTTTTTGTAGAAATTGTAATTCCATTTTGTACACACGATTCGGGTTGTGAACCGGGATTAAGGAGGAAGCTACCCCTCTTGTAAGCAACAAGTTGTAGGACGCTTCGTCCCAGTTAAAGGAGTGGATTATTTAGTGGAATCCTTGAGTTGGTTACTCAAGGCAAGGGCGTAGGCTGGGGTAGGCCGAACCTCGTAAAATCGAGTTTGCATCTCTCTTACCCTTATCTCTATTTAAATTCCACATAATCATATTGTGTATGTGTTGATCAATTGGTGTATGTTTGAATAATTGGGTAACATTATATGCTTGATAAAGACACTTAAAATTACTCATTGGGTTGATTAATTAAAAATTGATTGAGGTAGTAATTAGTAGCTTAGAACTTTGTAATTGATTGTTTTCAGAATTAGATCCTAAAGGACTTATTTTTTAAATACCTAATTCACCCCCCCCCCCCTCTTAGGATTATACCGTAATTCACAAGTACTCCTTACATGGCGGAGTCTCCCCAACCAGTTCCCCTTACGAGGTAAAGGCTCCTCAGCTCTTCACCAGGCTGAGTCAAACTGGTTTCTCCTTATAGGATGGAGCCTCCCTAATTCAATTACCAAACTGAGCCAAACTGGTACAAATACAAATTTTCGTACAAAAAAAGTGCTTCTCAAAAAGCAGAGATGTACAATATGAAGCTTAAGATGCACTCTCGTATGATATGAAATATTGCTCCATTGAGTATGGGTATTTTTCTCAATATGATTTTTTCAATCTTTGAGTAAGGTATATGTGAAAAGCACTTCAAAGATTTAACCCTAATAAAATTTTCCACAAAAATTTTTCAATAAAAGGTACGAGAACCTAGGGTTTTGCTTTCAAACGATTTTTGCACAAAGAAATGTATATGATCTTTGTTTCAAAAATGAAATATGCAATAAGTATTTTCAAAGATCTTAAACCCTCAAGATATTTTCCCAAGTAAAGATGTCAAAAAATAGTTCAAGGGAAGTTAAGATTTTTAGCTCAAAAATATTTTTTGCAAATAAATACAAGTGAGCTTTTGAATCTTGCAATGAATGTGCAAAGATTCTCCAAGCTATAAGAGAGTTTCCTCAAAAATATTTATCAAAAGAAATATACAGGAGAGACTCTTTATTTACTCTCAAGAAATGATATTCAAAAATGTAAGAATGAAAGAGAGTAAATGCTAAAAATAAATGCCCCAAATAAAATGCTCTCTTTCAAAATGATTTTTCAAAGAAATAAGAGAAAAAGAGTAAAAATATAGCACAAAATTTTTTAGAAGATTTTCAAGACTAATCAAGTTGCTAATTAAGGTTATGAGGGGGCTATATATAGAATTCCCAAAATTTGATCGTCAAGGGACACTGAGGGAATTAATTAATTTGTTTAACCCAAAAATAATGACCATTTAGAGCTGAAAAATGGTCCAACCTACGAGGTTCGGTCAATTGGAGAAGGTGCAGGTCGGCTAGCCTTCATTAAGATTTGAAATTATTAAGTGGGTCAATCAACCGTAGAAGGCACCGGTCGACTGGCCAAAAGCTATTCTAAAACCTTCATTAATTTGGTCGACTGGCCTCAATAGCCGGTCAGGCCGAGTGAATAGTGACGGTCGGCTAAGGCTTTTCTGTTCTAAAATGGCAGTCGGCCAATGCTTTGTAAAAAGACCTACGAACATGGTCGGTCGACTGGGGCATTCTATTTGTATTTAGGTTGATCAGCCAAGGCTTTCTAAATAGGCCGAGTAAGAAGGGTTGGTCGACTGAGCATATTAACTCATTAAGAGGTTGGTCGACCAAGCTCTTTGTAAAACTAAGTTTAAGCCCTAATTTGTTTTCAAAAACATTTTTAAAACCTTTGTGTAAGTTTAGTCTTTTATACAAAAGGTTTTCCATAAGTGTTTCGTCCCTAAGGTCATTCTATGATCGATGTTTGAGCATTCATTCACATCATGCAAGACATGCATTACAAAATGCATTTACAATAAAATAAATATATCTTCTTTTGCTCTTTTGCATGGAATTCGCCGGCTTCTATTTTTCCTTTTCCTTGTGTGCTTGCTGATTTATAAACCTGCTTAAGCACTAAACGTGCACATGAGATACAAGTGCTTTGTCAACATCAAAACAGGGATCGGACTCAAAAGGTCAACATTAGTTATCACGTATTTTTCAATGGTGATTGGTTATAATAATACACCAAATTATACACGCATTAATTATCCAAGCTTACTTTGTGAGCAACCATAAACTAACCCAGTAAAGGTGATGGCTTAGTATTCAGTCTTGATGGAGGAGCGAGCGACAGCCGTTTGTTTTTTAGAACTCCAAGAGATGGGATTGGCGCCAAGAAAAAGAACATAACTAGAGGTTGAAGTCCGATCATTAAGATCACCAGCCCAATCAGCATTGGCAAATGCATGAAGTATCTGAGGTGAGTTTTTGTGAAGCATGATGCCATAGTCATGTGTTCCAACCAGATAGCAGAGCAAAGGTTTAACTACAAACCAATGAAGGGTGGAAGGAGAATGCACAAACTGAGATAACTTGTTAATGGCAAAGGACACATCAATACGTGTCAAGGAGAGATATTGTAACGACCCAAGAGTTTTGCGATACAATGTACCATCAGTTAGTGGAGAGTCATCCGATAATATGAAAGCTTCAATAGTTGTAAGAGTGGTAGAGACAGGCTTGGCATTGCCCATGTTAACTTGATGTAAGAGGTCTTGAATATATTTCCTTTGAAAAAAAAACAAACCATTAGAGGTAAAGTGAGCTTCAATCTCAAGAAAATATGAGAGAGTACCAAGATCCTTAAGAGAGAATCATTTGGAAAGATCAGTGATGGAAACAGTCACATGAGTAATGGAGGATCCAGTGACGATGACATTATCCACATAAACTAATAGATAAAGAACTCTGTCAGAAGAGTGAAGCATAAACAAGGAGGTGTCCGACTAATATTTGGTGAAGCCTTCCAATATAAGAAAATTGTGAAGTTCATGGTACCATGTGCGAAGGGCTTGTCGAAGCCCGTATATGGCCTTGCGTAAGCAACATACATGATCAAGAAGATTGGGCCGAGTGAAGCCATGGGGCTGATCCATGAAAACTACCTTAGATAAAGAGCCCTATAAGAATGCATTATTCATATCTAGTTGGCTAAGAGGCCAATTGTTAGTCACAACAAGAGTAGGTAATAACCGAACAGTTTCAAGTTCGACAACTGGGCTGTAGGTTTCAAAAAAATCTATCGCAAGTCGTTAAAGGAAACCTTTGGCCACTAAGCAAGGTTTATAACGAGCTATGGACCCATCAGGATTCCTCTTAATCTTATAGGATTGCATTGAACAAGAGACCATGTGTGATTAGAGAGTAAGGCATTGTATTTCTAGCTCATGGCTTGTTGCCATGAGAGGTGTTTCTAGGCCTGTTTAAAGGTGGAAGGTTCAATAGTGGAGGTAGTAGCGGTGGTGTGAAGGTTAAAAATAAGTTTTGGCTTTGTAAATTTATTACATAGCTTGGTATTATAAGGGTGAGGTTGTACTAGAATTATAGATGAGGGAGAGGATATCAGAGATGAGATACTTACCTGAGAAGGATTGGATGCATCCGACGATTGAGGCATGGAGGAGGGTTCCGAGGATGAAATAGCTTGGTGTGGAGATTCAGTCCGGTAAGATGAAGACTCACCACACGAAGTAGAAGTAAGAGGAGGAGATATAGACTCAACTTGAAGGGTAGAGGTGATCGGCAATTGGAAGTGATTAGGAGAAGATGCAAGAGTAGACACTTGAGTTGATTTCGATAGCCAATTGGAGGAGGAAGGTAAGATGAAAGGTGACGCGGTGTGGGATTTGTAATTTTGAAAGGGAAATGTGTGTTCCACAAACACAACATGTCTAGAGATGTAAGGTATATTGGTGAAGGGATCAAGGCACATATAGGCATGATGTGGAGTTAAGTAGCCAATGAATATACAAAGATGGGACCGTGGTTGGAGTTTTTAAGAGGCGCAGGGTCGCAACCATGGATAACACAGATAACCAAACATTTTCAAGGATAAATAATAAGGTGACTGCTTAAAGAGATTAGAGGATGGATATTGGCGACGTGTTACTAGAAAGGGCATTTGGTTGATGAGATAAACGACGACTTGAAATGCTAAGGACCAATATTTGAGTGGAACGGATGCATGATGTAGCAAGACTAGTGCAGTTTCAACAACATGGCGATGTTTCTGCTCAATTGTGCCAACATAATATAGGGTATGAGGAGGAGATTTGAGATGATGAATACCAACCTAAGAGAGAAAATGTTTGAGACTAGTGATTTCGCCACTTCCATCTGTATCAACTATTTTAATCACTGTAGAAAAATAATTTTCAACAAGAGATTTAAATCATTCAAATATGGAAGTAAGATCTGATTTTTTTCTTAATAGTATAAATTCAAGTATATTTGGTAAAGTAATCCATAAAAATAATGTAATAGTGAAAGTTATCAAAGGGGAGGAGATGAGCAAGTCCCCAAAAATCCATAAATAGAGTTTCCAAAGGTCTAGAATAAGTTAAGGACTAAACACCAAAAGGGAGTTTGTGGCTTTTATTACACAAACATGCATTACAAGTGTGAGAGAAAGAACTAGACTTAGAGAAAGGAAGTTTATGAGATGCAATGATTTGATGAAGAATTTTAGAGGATAGATGACCAAGATGACTGTGCCAGAGACTGATGGTTGGGAAGGAGGGTATGTACAAGGTTGTTGTGAGAGTTAAGTGTTGTGGTGAAGAGGTTGTCCTGCTAACTAAAGTTGGCCACTCATTTCCTCTATTCTGACCTTGCACCAAGGATGCCCCTATGGTTAGATCCTTCATAAGAAAAATATCAAGAAAAAATTCAATAGAGGTGTTATTGTGAGAGCAAAATTGAGAGACAAAAAGAAGATTTTTCTTGATATTAGGTGCACATAAAACATTATTGAGATTGAAAGTGTAATCACATGAATTAAGAGTGGTAAATCTAATATGAGTAATAGGAACGTTATTACAATTTCCAACCATGACATCATCATTGCCACCATACTCAGAGTGAATAAATAGGTCATGCAAATATGAGGTGATGTGATAAGATACGCCGGAGTCAACTATCCAACCTAACTGATTACTCGAAGTTTCGTGAGCTGTGAAATTGGCTTACAGCCAAGTAATGGGTAAGGGACGTAATCTACATACTTTGGTAACATGACCAGGCTTGTCACACAATTGACTAAAGACTTGAGGTTGATTCCCATTGAAGTTAGGCCTCCAAGTCTGATTTGAGTAGTTTGACAAAAGTCCTTGAGTTTGTAAACTGCTAGAAAAATTTTGGTTGCCACAGTTTCTATAGGAATGTTATTGGAGATGATTGTTGTTGTTCCCTAAGTAGCCATTATTGTTTCCTTCGAATCAAGACTATTTTTGAAAGGTATTGAAGGTGTCCCTTCTACCTTTCTTGCTGTGTTACTTTTGTGAATATTGGGCAGTGATGTGTGAGTCTGTCGAGTATAATTGCTTAAGACTCGTTTCATATTCCATAATCTTTTCTACTAATTCTTCAAAGGAGATGGGTGATTCTCTTGCATGTAAGGCAGCTTTGAGCTTTTTGTAAACATGGGTGAGACCGTTGAGTATATGTACCACTATTTCTCTATCACTCATATTATGCCCAATTATAGCAAGATCATCAATAATGGTTTTAACAGTTCACATAAATTCAGAATTGCTCTTTCTTTCTTGACTAACCTTGGTGAGGGAATCAATTAGACTAACCATCTAAGTATTAGATTTATTGACATAGGTAGTTTTGAGTTTGTGCCACACTTCCTCAACATTTTTACATCGAGATACAATTGGTTGTGCTGGTCCAGTGACAACTGTTTGGATAACAAGAAGCAGCAGTCAATCTTGACAAATCCAAATTTTGTACTTTGGATCATTAGCTGGTGGGCATGGATGAATACCATCCAAAAATCCCATGAGATCATACCCAAGAAGAAGATTTTTCGTTTGGGAGTTCCACATTGAATAGTTTCCTCCACTTGAAAGTTTGTTAGGAATAAGTGTGGATGGTTTTGATTAAGACAACATGAATATCTCTACTAGTATATATAACTGTAGCTTCACTTGATTAAGCCTTAATTAAAATACTATGAGAGGATAAGCTAGTTAGACGTACGGGTGTGGAAATTATTAGAAGAAACTTTTGAAGGGCAGAATAGGACAGATAGATGGATAAATCCTGAAAGTGAATGAGGAGATATGGAAAAATTTTTAGTTTGTTTCAAGTCACATCTCTCTCTCTCTCTCTCAAATATTTTCCTTTTCTAGTAAACATTGTTGTGTGGGTTGAGATCTTTTCTCACCTAAAAGAGGCTGACAAAGAGGCATAGAGGCATGACATAGGCACCAGCATAACAGTGGGATTAGAAGATTACCTTCTACAGCTTCGTGGAGGTCTAGAGAAGAGAAGAAAGAAGACCAGGTATTTATCTTTTATTAATTTAGTTCTTCCTCCCCCTTTCATAACGATCTAATTAGTCAAGTCCTTTTAATTTAGTAAGAATTAAGAACCTCGAGATAAATTGGTATCAAAGACTGAATGGTAGACAAGAAAGGGTTATATTTTCAAAGAGCTAAGTTATATTCTCGAGTACAGTGGTATAAGAGAGAAACTAGTGGGGTTTGGCTTAAAAAGTGTCATCAATTGCCTTCTTTAAAAGCTAATTTTGACTCAGATCCTTGAATAGTTGAACTAAGGAAAATTAAAGTAGGGGTAGAAAGATTCCTTACAGATATTGAAGAAAAAATTAGGCTCTATCAATCCAGGATTAGACAGTGTGAGTGTCAATTAGAAGCACTCCATAGGACCCTAAGAAAAGAATCCGACGGTCAGGATCATATCTATCTAGAAAAATGAGTGATAAAAATTCTATCACCAATAGAATAAGGGAGATAATAAGGAGTTATGAAGACAAAATACAAGCTCTCAGTAGGAGAGAAGATCCTCAATCGTCTCAAGTCAAAAGCAGTACATCAGGAAGATATGTTGCAAAAGACTATGAGGATGCACAAGAACGGCAAGTTAAAAGTGCTCTCAGAGACATTGATGAAATTAAAGTTTTATCAAACATAACAGAAGATATTCAGAAAGCTCAGGATGAGTTGAATAAGTTATTACTTAAAGAAAATTGGAAATAAAATGAGGTATCAAAGATCCAAGAGAAGGTAAATAATAGGCTTAATGAGGTAGAAAACCTCACAGCTAGAAAATTAGCTAATGCAAAAGCAATTCTTGCAAGAACTAGTAGAGGATCTGCAAGAGGTGGAACTGTAGGAGCGGGACCATCATATCCAAGGGAAACAGCACCAGTGAGTTTTCCTAAAGTTTCATATTGGGATGTAAAGCCAGTATGGCAACCCTTAATACTTGAGCCTAAACCATGGGAGCGAAAGAAGTTATCTTTTAAGGAAATGCTCCAGATAACAATTAAACAATAGGAGGCTACTTTAAATTATCCAGGAAGAATTCAGGTAGAATTTAGACCTAAGAAAAGTATTTCAGAAGGAGTACCCCAGAATGGGACAATACTTAGGTTAGATTGCAAAAAAGATCCCACAGTCGCAATAGATGATTGGGCCATGGATATTAGATAGAATATCCTAAGTCATGGTATAGAAACTTGGAACGTAGAGTGAGCTTATAACTTTGTAGTATCTACCCTAAGGGGAAATGCAAGAAATTTTTGGAAATATTGTAGAGAAACTTGGATGTAAGTGCAATAATCCTAAACACTATCAAAACCCTAGATGAAGTAATCACCATTATAGCAAATTTCCTCAAATAGGAGTTTGCAGAATATTCACTAGTGGATAGGGGAGATGAATTAGTGGAGAAAGCCAGAATGGCAATCACAAAAATTCAAATTTGTGATATGTGTTATTTTGAAGAATACCATTGTGAGTTTCAACAAAGGTATTATCAATTAGGCCCCTAGTACCTAGCCTATGCCAAAGAGGTCTTTGTGTAGAAACTACCAAGCAGTTGGCCAGGATTGGTAGCTCAAGTGGTAAAACAAATATTAGAGAGAGGTACAAAAGTGTCAGATACTCTCGGAGTACGAGCAGAAATAGTAAGGCAGATGATAAGGCTACATTGTATGCGGAGGCATATCTTACAGGACGTAAGAAGTATGTCATTCATGAATCCTGCATGTTGCCCTAAGACTAGTGGGGTTGCAGGAAGGTACAGATGTGATCAAAGGATAGTAAAAACTTTAGAACGTATGGAGTCTAGTTGTGCAGAAGGTCAATGCCATATAAGAAAACCAAGAAGGAAATCTTGGAAAAGATTTGGTAAAAGGAGCAGTTCTCAGAAAGAACCTAAAGCTCTGGGAAAGAGATACCTGAGACCCAGTAGGGTCAGAAAGGATGTTAAGGAATCATTCAAGAATAAATATGGAAGATATCCTAAATGCCCACAAGGAAAATCTCTTTCAAAGTGTAATTGTTGTTGGTTTTGTGGCAAGAAGGGTCACAAGGCTAATGACTGCCCTAAATCAAAGAAAAGAAATGGTAGCCTCAAGAGTATCCTGATGGAGAACTCTTTAGAGCTTCTTTATAAACCAATATGGGGAGAAGAAATTGACTCAGATGATGACAGTGTTTACTCTATCTTTTCAGAGTACTCAGAATCTGAGGGAGATGAATCAGAAGAAGAAGTCTTAGATCAATCTCCATTTCATCTTAAGCTAAGTCAGTTAAGACTAGCCATGATAAGAGCAGTAGATAAAGCACTGGAACTAGTTTCTCTAGCAGGAGAAGAAGAAGATCTAGTGCAAATTGCAGATACTAAAATCCCTTCAGAAAGTAGGGATTGCCAAGAATGGAGAATGCCTCGAGCCAGTTGGGCTGAAGCATATCAAACCTCATGGATACCTTACAAAGAGACTGTAAAGGTTATCGAAAAAAAGGTAACTGTAGAGGCATCTAGCACAGATGTAGGAACATTCGTAGTTCCTTTACTCACTACACAAGAAGTCCAGAGAGCTATGGATAAGAAGGCAAGATATGTCCACTATGGAATCATCCAGGTTAGGATAGATCCATTAGTAAGAAAAAGGACAAGATCTTCCTATCCTTGTAGCAGTTATGGATGGAAGCATCGATAATTTTGGTAGGTCCTTACTAGGAGGAGCAAGGGCTAACTTACAGAAAACTGTCGCAGCCCAAGAGCTCCTCGTCGACGAACACAAAGGCTTCGTCAACGAGACCAAGATGAATCTTCGTCGATGAATACAGTGCTCTCTTCGACAATGCCAGAAGTTTGAAATTTCCTACTCTCGGTAATTATTCGTCGACGAGCTTCAGAGCCTTCGTCAACGAACCTCTGTTGTTCCTTTTTCGATGAGCATATGCCCTTTGTCGATGAGTCTTGCTGTACTGTCCCTTCATGTTTCTCCCCCTTTCTTCTTTGCTTATCAAAAAAGAAGCATAAAAGCCACAAATAACAATCTCCACCTTGGCGATTATATGCCCCCTTAGGAGATTCTCAAAAACATGAATTGTTTCACTTTAAACTTAAAAACGCTTGGTTAGGTATGTCTCCCTTCTATCACTTGGAGACATGGAGTAAGTCCAAGCAATGTTTGAACTTCTCTAAAGTAACTGATTTGGTCAAAATATTTGTTGCATTATCAGATGTGTGAACTTTCTCCAACATAAGTTCACCTAAAGCAATAAATTCCCGTACTTTATGGAACCTCACATCAATGTGCTTGGTTCTAGCATGGTATACCTGATTCTTCGCCAAGTAAATGGCACTCTGACTATCACAATGCAGCACCACACCATCTTGTTGTAACCCCAGCTCTCTAACTAAACCAATAAGCCAGAAGGCTTCCTTTGCATCTTCGGCAACTACCATATATTCTTCCTCAGTAATGGACAATGCAACAAGTGACTGTACAATAGATCTCCAACATACCGGTCCTCCTACAAGGGTAAACACATATCCCATTGTAGACCTTTTGTCATCCATATCTTCAACATAATCTACATCAACAAACCCCATAAGTGAAAGACAACCCTATTGCTTGCCAAACATTATGCCATATCCCAATGTACCCTACAAGTATTTAAGTATCCATTTGACGGCTTCCCAATGCTGCCTTCCTGGATTAGAGAGGAACTTGCTCACCACGCTTATCATATGAGCCAAATCTAGCCTCATACATACCATGGCATACATTAAACTCCCCATAGCACTAGCATAGGGGACCTTTGACATGTCTCAGATTTCCTCATCCGAATTTAGGCAATCTGCAGTAGACAACTTGAAATGATTTGCTAGAGGTGTACACACCGGTCTAGCATCAGCCATGCTAAACCTCTCCAACACCTTCTACATATAACCACCCTGTGATAGCCATAATCTCCCTGCAGTCCTGTCTCCACGAATCTCCATCCCAAGTATTTTCTTGGCTAAATCAAGATCTTTCATGTCAAATTCCTTATACAACAGGTCCTTTAACTGATTCACCTCAATTAAATCTCTTTTAGTTATCAACATATCATCGACATATAATAACAAGAAAATAAGTAAGCCATTATCAAGTTTGTTCACATATATGCTGCAATCATACTCACACCGTTTGTAGCAAATCTTCATTATGTATGAATCAAACCGTTTATACCATTGCCTTGGAGACTATTTTAGCCCATAAAGAGACTTCTTCAATCTGCAAAAAAAATTTTCTTTCCCTGGTTCGATGAATTCCTTCGAATGTACCATGTAGATTTGTTCCTCCAAGTCACAGTGAAGAAATGCAGTCTTCACGTCCATTTGTTCCAAATGAAGATTGAAATGAGCTACCAATCCCAACACAATTCCAATAGAAGTATGTCGGACCACTAGAGAAAATATCTCACCATAATCTATCCCCTTCTTTTGTGAGTATCCTTTTGCCACCAATCGTGCCTTGAACTTCTCACCTTCCTTTTCTGATATTGCATCCTTCTTCGTGTACATCCATTTGCACCCAATTAGTCTCTTCCCATCTGAAAGCTCCACCAACTCTCAAGTTTGATTTTTACATAGTGACTCCATTTCCTCAATCATTGCTCCTATCCACCTATCTTTCTCCTAGTCATGCATTGCCTCTTGAAAAGAAGTTGGATCGTTGCAACAAGTAAGGAAAGCATAAGATACTAACTCATCAAAATCATACCTTGATGGAGGCCTGATAGTGCGTCCGGATCTCCGTATAGGAATATCGTTGACTTGCTGGTTTCTCGAGCTAGAGCTCCCTATAACCATAGGACCATGATCATTTTTGTTGCCCTGAGCTTCCAACTCCACCTGCACAACATGTTCATTACTACCCCAACATTCTGGCTCCTGTTTTTGTTCATCCAACTCGTGAGTATGCTTCATCATAGCCTTCTCATCAAAGACTACATCTCTACTGATCACCACCTTGTTTCCCACTCAGTCCCATAACTTATACCCCTGCACACCCTCTGGATATCCTAATAAGATGCAACGATGAGACTTCTGGTCAAACTTAGACCTCTCCTCACTAGGCATGTGAACATAGACTAGACACCCGAATACCTTCAATTCGGAGTAGTCTACTACATTTCCCATCCAAACCTCTTCTGCCACTTTACCCACTAGTGATGCCCTTGGTGATCGGTTAACCAGAAAACAAGTCATACTAATTGCCTCAACCTAGAAGTTCTTTGGTAGCCCTACATTCAATATGAGACACCAAGCCCTATCAACAAGAGTCTGGTTCATCCGTTCTGCCACACCATTTCGATGAGGTGTCCGATGAACTATAAAATGTCTCTTGATGCCCTTCTCTGAACAAAACTCCATAAACCGAGAATCAGCGTACTCGGTCCCATTATCCGACTTTAAGTATTTGATTCTCCTCCCTGTTAGGTTTTCCACTTCAGCCGTCCAAATCTTAAACTTGGCAAACGTACTAGATTTGTGACACATGAAGTAAACCCAAACATTCATGGTGAATAATCATCAATGAAAATCACATACTACAAATATCCACCCTTTGATGCAACTCTAACTAGGCCCCTAACACCTGAATGTACATAGTCAAGAATTTCTTTCGTCTTGTGAGTAGCTGAACTAAATTTTGCCCTCTTCTGTTTTCCAAGAACACAAAATCTGTAGAATTCCAACTGACATGATTTTAAAGCTTTCAAAAATTTTCTCTTGTGTAGTTCTTTTATGCCATGTTCTCCCATATGCCCAAGACGCATATGGCACAAGACGGTCTCATCTGATTTAGCATCCATGGCTGCAACTCCACCTTAAGCCAATATAAATGTTGTTTAAGAAAAAGTTTGTTATTGAAGGATTTAGACATGTATCGACTTTCTAACTTTCGCCAGATAGCCGTTGGAGAATCCTCTTCCATCACCCGATAGAGAACTTCGTCAGCCAAACACAAGCGTATTGTCAACGCTGCCTTTGCTTTCAAATCTAACCATGTTGCCTCATCCATTCCTTCTGGTTGAGTATCAAGTAAAGCCTTAGCCATTCCTTATTTCATAAGAATTTCTTTCACTCTCCTCTGCCATAAACCAAAATTTTTGGTTCCATCAAATTTGACAATGTCAAATCTTGCAAGAGACGATCCAGGTGCCATAACAACAATCTCTCTGATACCAATTTGTTGTGATATGGATTGTATAATTAAATTGCACAGCGGAATAAACAACAAGAAATAAGTAACACAACCAATAAGAAATAAATAACACAACCAATAAGAACAAATAACACAAAGATTTACGAGGTTCAGCAAAGCCTACATCCACGGAAGCAAAAGGCACACAAATTTCACTATGGAAATCACAATGTACACAATACACTTCAATAATGATCACTCTCTCTCTCTCTCTCTCTCTCTCTCTCTCTCTCTCTCTCTCTCTCTCTCTCTCTCTCTCTCAAAATATGCCCAGATGACATATATAGAGTTTCCTCGGAGGTTTCCCCCCATTTGCCCAACCACTCAATGTTAAAAAATCTAAAATTTCATCAAACTGTCGCAGCCCAGGCGCTCCTCGTCAACGAACACAAAGGCTTCGTTGACGAGACCAAGAGGAATCTTCATCGAAGAATACAAGACTCTTGTCGATGATGCTAGAAGTCTGAAATCTCCTACTCTCAGTAATTATTCATCGACAAGCTTCAAGGCCTTCGTCAATGAACCTCTGTTGCTCCCTCGTTGACGAGCGTAGGTCCTTCGTCAAGGAGTCTCGCTGTGCTACCCCTTCATATTTTTCCTCCTTCCTTCTTTGCTTATCAAAACATAAGTATAAGAGCCACAAAAAACAGTATTACAATGAGCTCTCTGTTGTGCAACCTGACTTGTTAAGAGAACTCGCCATCAATAGGAGCAGTCAGCAGAGTATAGAGTAGAGGGAAAGAATTTTCATGAGAGGAAACGAATTCCCGAGTGCTGGAAGGAAAATGGGAAGCATCCTCTCAATGCATGACTATTGTCATTTTACAAAGGTTTGTTTGCTCTTTCTTTTTTCAAACTCTTCTTATTTATTTCATCTCTTGCATGTTATTGCTACTTATAATGAACATTATACAGATTGCACAATTTCCTTATGTTGGAATGAGATAGAACTTCCAGCAGTTGAGGTCCTAATCTTGCATTTTCAGACAGGAAACTATGAGCTGCCCTAATTCATGGAAAAAATGAACAAATTAAAATTTATGATCATAACAAATTGTGGGCTCTATCCAACAGAACTAAACAATTTCTTGTGGCTGAATTCTCTCACCAATATAAGGAAAATTAGATTGAAGGAGGTTTCAGTCCATTCCCTAGACAAAATCATCATAGCTCAAATGAAGAATCTGCAGAAGATATCACTGATCATGTGTGAAGTTGATCAGGCTTTGAAGAATAGTTCCATTGAACTCTCCAAAGCTCTATGAAAACAAGCAAAAATTAAGATTCACTATTGCAATAATCTAGAGGAGCTGCCTGTGGGACTTTTTAACATCATCTTCCTGAAGAAGCTCAGCATCACCAATTGTCATAAACTGCATGTGTTGCCTGAAGAAGTTGGAAAGATGGAAAATTTTGAAGTGCTCAGGCTTCATGCCTACACTGGATTATCAGAGTTACCATAATCCATAGGAAGCTTAAGTAAGTCGGCTTTTCTTGATATTTCATACTACCCAAGCATAGTAAAGTTGCCAAATCGGATGGGTGAGTTATGCAGCCTAAAGAAGATTGACATAAGACGATGCTCGAGCTTAGATGAGTTGCTAAGAACAGATGCTAATCTAATGTGTTGACCTTATAGGTCACGCCCAGTTTTGATTATGACAAATACTCATTGTATCTAATGAGTGTTTAAGGCTTTGTGTAGGAACTTAAGTTGTCAAGATCATGATGCACATGCACATGGAGCAAATGAAGCTTGAAGACCCATTAATGTTTATAATTGTAATATATATATTCAGCTATGTAATTGGTCTATAATAGTAATTAGGGCTTGTTTTATGTAATAATCACACACCCCACATGCATGGTTAAATACGTAAGCTCATAATGCAAATGACCTTAGAAAGACCTTAGGGGTTACCCTTCGGTCGACCTTCGGTTGACCGACATTGGATTTTTTTAGTGTCTTCAAAAGGACTCAGAAATAACCCTAGGACACTCACTCATGCTCATATATGTTAGGCACCTAGAATATGGTGTTTATGAATCAAAACAGGACCGAAATGCACACTTTGTACACTTTTGGTTGACCGACCTTGGCAGTTCATTCTGCCCGGTTGACTGAATCCGGCTTAGGTCAACAATTTGACCTCAGCCCGATCGACCGAACCACATAGTTCATTTGTACCCCGATTGACCGAACCTAGGTCCAGGTCAACAATTGACCATGTCCCAGTCGACCGAACTGAATAGTTCAATTAGCCCCTGGTCGACCGAAACCTCCTGAGGTCAACATTTTGACCACCTGGTTGACTAAACCCAAATTGTACTCTAACTGTCTGGTCGATCGAGAGTTCTTGGGAGAAATCCTAACTTTCTAGTCGACCGAATCACCCAGTTCAAAATAGCCTGGTCGACCGAATCACCCAGTTCAAAATGGAAAAATTGCCTCGGACATATACGTCCGGTCAACCAAGTCCCTAGTTCAAAAATGTCCCGATCGACCAAGTCATATGATCTTCAGTCAACCCAAAGGTTTCTGGTAGACTGGGCCTCTCGGGTTGCTGTGAATTTTTTACCGTGGTTAATAATTTTAAAACAGGGTAAAAATGGCTAATACATCATTAAACTTTTCTAATAATTCCGGCTATGTCCTCAACGGTTATAATTCTTGGGGTGTCTATATATACCCCTTCATTTGGGAAAATTAAGAACTTGATTAGCATACAAAATCCAAAAATTCTCTCTCAACCAAAAATCTCCTACTATTCATTTTCATACTAAAATCACTCATACTTACCTTCTCCTATTGCTCATACTCTCTGTAAGTTGATTAAGTGTCTATCTTCATAGGTTTGCTCTCCCATTTGTATTTGGTTGATTTGATTTTAACAAGAGAATTACCTAAGTATTCTTAGGAGGCTTTGCTCATAAGTCCATCCTAAGAAGACTTGTATTGAACTTCCAAGTGTTGCATTCTCATTGCAATAAGTTAGGAAGTTTGTATTTGTTTTGGGTTGCAAAACGGTTTTCAAAACCTACTCAAATATCTTATGGTATTTACATTGATATATTTGTGAAAAGATATTTGTGTTTGTGATATTGGTCTTTGTTGTAATATTTATTCAAATATATATCATTTTACTGAACACAAAGATTACATATATTTTGCAAACCAAGCATATACACTATTCACGTGATTGATATATTCTGCACTTTGGAATATTTGAAACTTGAGTGATATCTTTGTTTGAGCACCTTGATTGAGAATATCTTGAAATACAAAGATTGATTACTGACACTCTCACGTATGCATTACACTGATAGAAAATACATTTGAGAATTGAAACTATTTAGACCACACTGAGCTTACGTATTAAATCATTTGTGGTGTTTGTGATTGAACGCATTTGGGTACAAATCTTCTTTACGTGAAAGCAATTCTCTGTTGTACCATTTGATTGTAAAATCTGAATAATTTCAAGCGTGGGCTGAGAGGGCGGTAATCCAGTCTGGTAAGGATTGTTGTAAAGGTTGAGGTCAGTCCTATGCTAATTGACCCAGTTTGTATAGGTGTCGCTCCACCCATTTAAGTGAGCAAGTTATAGTGGTAATCCTTGTGCTTGTTAGCCAAGGCAGGGACATAAGCAATTGGCCAAACCTCGATAACATATCTGCGTGTTACCCTCTCTTTACTATTTTCTGGTGCTTGTGTGATTGATTAAATTGCTTTATTTACTTTCTGGTATACATTTTCTTTACTTGCGCTCGATTGACCATAGGGTTGTGAATATACTAGTATTAGGAGATTGACCTAGGGATTAAATTTTTAAAATACCAATTCACCCCCCCCCCCCCTTCTTAGGATCACGGTAAAGCTAACATAATGCAATTAAAGCATATGATTTGCGATGAAGAAACAGCTAAACTTTGGAAATGTTTCTAGGCCCATATCAAAAAGGTAAAGGTGCCCAAGGAGATCATCAACTTGGATTCACTCCAAATTTGATCTTAATAACCACAACATGCATTTTGAGAAGAGTTTATATCCCTAAGAAGGTGGCAAAATTGGTTTTGTTCATGGAGTGCCCGCCTAAGCTATTAGAAGCTTATGTTGTATGCATTTTTTCTTCATTCTTCTTTCATGCCATCAAATCTTAATAATGTATAAAAAGCAACTTAAAAAAAGAGAGCTATGGTATCAAGTTTTTAGCAAGTTGGATTTTTTTTTTTTTTTTTTTTTTTGGATAATAAAAGGTATATTAGATTGAAAGAAGAAAAGGTACAACGGGTGGGGGAAAGGAATCCACCATAAAAAAAATAAAAATAAAAATAAAAAACACTAACCAGAGTGGGGGGGTGGGGGGGGAAGGTCCCAAAACAAAATTAACCAAGAAAACCACCCACCCCCCCCCCCCCCGGGGTTTCAAATCCTTTCCATCATAATTTACTCAACTCTTCAAATTTGCAATTTCCTTTTGGCACTTCATCTTTCGACTTTTACCACTATCCAAGCGCACTTCATTTCCTCCGATAAGTGTAGTAACCCTGAAAAAATTATTATTATTATTATTATTATTATTATTATTATTATTAATCAATTAATTAATTAAATATTATTAAATTAATTAATTAATTAATTAAACAAATAAGAGGAATAGTATGGGAAAAAAAACTAATTAGAATAAAGGTATATATATATATAGAAGCTTAACCTGTAAGCTTCTACAAGATTGGAATTGGAAAGCAAAAAAAAAAAAAAATTATAGAGAGCTTCTACACTCTCTCAGCTTTGCCTATCTCCCTCCTCCACCTTCCCTCTCTCTCTCCTTGATTTTGTCGACCAAACAAGCACTAATCAAAAAACAAAAGATATCACTAGATTGCATTCTCCACCATCAACATTCCTACCAGAGTGGATTTGTCGTAGGAGCGTTGTAGACATCACTTTTGGGGTAAGGTAAACCCACTCTTTCTCCTTAATTTCTCCCAATCTTCAGCTAAATCGACAATCGGACACCACCATGGGATCCTAGTCTTGATCGTCGTCATTTTAGCCGGAATAGATTTTCAATTTGGGTTTCCTAAACACCATTCCAAAGTTAGGGTAAGATTATGGGAATTAAGCAAATTTGTAGTTTTTGGGAATTTAATTATTTATTTGAAATTTATGAGTTTATGAAATGTGGAAAAGAATGATATTTTATTTTCGGTGGTATTGATAAACTAGGGTTCATGAATTCAAGGTTCGGGTGAGCGCCACGGGTATAATATCAGGATCCCTGCAAGCGTAGTTCAGGAAATTAGGTAAGGGGAATAAATTAAGCTAGTAGTTTTGTAAATTTCACCAATTAAAATGAAAATTATTTTTTTATTTATATGATTATCCTGCAAGTATTGAAAGTCAACCGTTTAAATTGAGATTTTTGAGCCAAGGGTTGTGTTATTAGTAATTATTTTCAAAAATAGAATGATTAAAGTAATGGATTTTCTAGATAAATTGTGAAGATAATTTAACTTGTATTATTAGTAAAGCAGATGATAAACATGGGTTGGCTTATTATTTCAGTAGTTATATAGATAGGAGTATTATTTAAATTGTGTGGCATGAGTAAAATGAATATACTGAGTTGAGTTATGATATATGTATGACATGTTGGAAATAATGAAATGTATTTGGATTATACTACATGTGAATTGTTTAATCAGAGCAGAATGTGAATGTTAAATTGCAATGTATGGTTTGAGAACTCTGGTGGACCGTTGTATGCACAGTATTGTTGCACGTGATTTATGAAGAGTTAGTGCACTCACACATCTTAGAGAGAGAGTGGAGACGAGATGGTCGATTGGGCTAAGAAGGGTAGAGTCCCCCTGGAGTTTAGACTAGTATAGGAACAGCCAATCTGACTTACAAACTAAAGAGGTTGTTACTGATGTAACTATGGTGGGCCAACCAGGGTTAAATCCAGCCTACGAACCACACAACCCATCATAGGGGGAAGCATGACAGTGTTTATCCATCTGACAGTGAGTTCTAAATGCATAATTATAAATTTAACCAACGTATAACATGAGAACAATGAATTTGAATACAAATTATATGATGTAAAATGTGGGAACAGATTATGCGATGTGAGATATTATGCGATGCGATATATTATGTGATGAGAAATATTATGTGATGTGAAATACTGAGAAATGTGAAAACTGAGATTATTAAGAGATAAGTATTACAAAGATAACAGGGCGCGGAGTAATGTAACAAAGTAATAAGTGTATTACATATTGTAGTATTATATATATTTGGGGCGAGGTAAACTTTTTGCCCGAGGCTTGCTGAGAAAGGCGAGTACCCTGATAAGTATTAGATGTAACCATACTAGGCTGCATAACGAATTAGGCTAGAGGTAAGCTACTTGTATAGGAAGGTAATCTTCCCTATCCTCGGGAGCCTCCACTGATAAATAATTGTGTGAATGTGTGTGAATACAAAACAAATTATCCACCTAAGGGCTTACTGAGTAAGGTAAGTGCCCTGATGAGTATCAGTTGTAGCCATACCTTGTTGCATAAATTATTAGAGCAGAGGGGTGCTACTTGTATGGGCGGGTAATGTGATGCCCCGATTTTTCATATCATTTTTTTTCCATATAATTAACACATATATCAAATATCGGCCACATCAACCTCTGATACCACAATACATAACCCGACCCGAAGGTGGGTACCGAGTATACAATCATATTCATATACACAACCCTAACAGCGGTAGTCATTTCATAGATATATATACAAGCCACAACAAATACACATACCAGAGTATCAACCATCCATAATACAAGTCTACCACAAAACCTCTAGGGGAATCAAACCTACCTACCTCAAAATACTCACCCTGTCTATCCAGGGTATCTGCTCCCCTCTACCTCGGAGCTCTGTCACCAGGTCTATCTCAGTTTCTTGAAATATTTAAGTGATTGGGTGAGATACATCTCAGTAAGACGGAATAAATTATCTACAGTGTGTGGCGGTATGAGATTCATTATATCATAACATATATTCGTTTCAGTAATAATATCTTCTGAGAAAATATATCATTTTCACAATCATAATCATATAGGTATACAACACAAGTTTTCATATGCTTTTACTTTCATTTCCAAAATGGTACACATGCAACCCATAATTACCAGCAAAGTTCCCGAGAATAGGGAAGCTTACCCGCCCATACAAGTAGCTTTCCTCTGCCCTAATATCGTTTGCATTCTAGCCCGATTAATTCGGGTTATGTTACAACTGATACTTATCATAGCACTCACCTTACTCAGTAAGCCCTCAGGCGGTGTGTTTTACTTCGCTTTAATTATTTATATTATTAACTCACACTATTTCATTTCTCATTTTCTTTCTTATTTCCATTCTCATTCATTTCCATTTTCATTTCATTTCCATTATCATTTCCTTTTCATTTCCATTCCCATATCTTGCTCATGAGTATCCTCGGTAACCAATACATCTGTGCCTGTAACTCATGGTTGCCCTAAGGATTTTTCTCCATGTCTTGCTTCCCCTCATGATTAGGGTTGTGCGACCCAAAGGCTAAATCTAACCGCGGTTGGCCAACCCAGTTAGATCAAAATATCATCTCATATATCTCGTATCCATAGTACGACTGGTCGGCCAATAGCCCTAATCCGAACTCAGGGGGCACAACAACTCTACTATACAGCTCAGTCAACTGTCACGCCACACACTCCACGAGTTTGTGTGGTTGCACTGTCTCCACTAGCAACGGTACCCTGCTCAATATCACAACCCATCATTAGGGTTTCCATATCCATTCATCAGGGTTATCATTACCACATACTCGCAATCATTATGCGGTATTGGCATTTCATCAATCTCATTTCAATATTCATATTGCATAATTTTATGTTGCAATATTCACTTTTCTTATATTCACATTTTTCATAACCATATTTCTTATATTCACATTTTTTCATATCCATATTTCTCATAGTCACATTACAATACTCACATTCCAATATTCTCAATTTCATATTCTCATATCAGTATTCACATATCATTATTCTCATTACAATATTAACATTGCAATATTTTCAATTCAACTTTCAAAATTCAGTATTCACAACTCATTTCATCATTTCAATGGTATTTCATCTGTTCAATACTCATTTGATCTCATAAATACATATACATATCTCATTTCACGTAATTCAATATTTCTCAATAAAACACATTTCCATATTTCACATTTTATCATTTCTTAGAAGATATATATTCCAGCACATTTCACTTTCATCATTTTTCCACATTTCAAATCTCATATATCAATACACATTTCATAAACTCATATTTCTCAGGGTAAATCATTTAACTCAGTTTTAAACATATCTCAATATAAATCATACGTCACACAAATTTTATCTGATATTTATATCATGAATAAATTTTGAGTAAAACATCATAATACCATTTTCACATAATAACTCAATCAATATTTCTCAAAATTGACTGCTATAATTTATTCCCCTTACCTGGCTTACTGAGATTTCGCTAAAACACCCAATTTCTACACCCCTCGGCATTCACAACCCAAAAACCTATAATTCACATTTTTTCCCAAATTATTCAACACAACTCTCAGAATAATTTCCATATAACACTTCGTAGGTTTCGTATACTCCAAGTTAACTTAAAAACTCTAAAATACACCACTTACCTTGATTTTGGGATGGTGCCCCGGAACCCCAAACTGAAAATCTGCTCCACGTACATTGCAGAGAATCTTCGCAAGAACCCCGTGGTGGTTCTTGATCATCAATTCAGGCTAAAATGAGGCCAAAATCGAAGAAAGAAGGAGAGGGGTTTGTGGGTTTGCATAAGAGAGAGAGAGAGAGAGAGAGAGAGAGAGAGAGAGAGAGAGAGAGAGAATTTGTGTGGTTTAATAAAAAAAACACTCGCGAGACTCCTTAATACGCCCACTGCAGAGAAAATTGTCACTGGTTTTATTTGACCCTCAAAAAATCGTCGTTGGTTTTCTATTTAACCGGCCTGATTTTACCATTTATCCATTACCGTTCCACAGTAATTTCTTATAACCATTGACGATTTTCTATCCACTCCATAAAACCATCACAGGTTTTCTATCCACTCTAGGGATAGAGAATGATTTCATATTTGTGGATTAATTTGTAAATGATGATTATATTTTGTACACAAACCTCATGATAGCCACACACTGGTATTAATCTATTCTGTCTTACTGAGATATGTCTTACCCGATATGAATTTCATCTTTTTTAGGACCTCCGCGTGATCGAGCTCAGTAAGCTCGAGGCTAGCCTATCAGTTTAGAGAAAGTGAGAGAGGGTATAACTTTGGATATATTTTTGGGTTGTATTATATTTATGATTTCTGAGTTGTATATTTTTGAATACTGGATGTTGGAGAATACTTTTTTTTGGGATATATATATATATATATATATATAGAGAGAGAGAGAGAGAGAGAGAACTCTGGTATGTTATAAAGGATGTTATTCTATTTTTCCACTGCGTAATTGATGTTATATGTATCTGATACAGGTAAATGAAACACGTGGCACCCAGGCCCCACTTGGCGAGTTCAGGGCGTCACAAGGTGGTATCAGAGCATTAGATTTTAGGTTCTGCATACTTAGGGATGATTAATACCAAAGTATAGGAACAAATGACAATAAGGATAAGAAATGGGTAGATTAGGTGTTGAGAGTTATAGGATTTTGTCTTGTAGCCTGGAGGCGGAAGTACATCAACGACTTTCTGTGATATTTCTGAAGCAGTCGACAGTTTCAAAAAAACCGCAGCAAACCTTAGATGATTTCGTTTCTAAGCTGTGGAAGTGATCCTTAAGTTAGAGATTTGGATGTATATTGGATTTTAGTTTAATGATTGTGTTGAGTAGGTTATGATAATGGAATTTTTAACTCTTTTCTGTCCTATTTTCAGGATGGACCCTAGAGGGAAGATATAGAGGTTGAAGGAAGAGATGACTCAGAGGCTTCTAGTGAGGACGACTTTGATACTTCCACTAAGGATATAGTCCATTAGGTTAGGGCAGATATGAAGCGAGATCCTAGAGAGCAAAACTGCCTATTTGTAGATTAGGGTTGTAGCATCAAGAAGTTCATTAGATTGAACCCTCCAAATTTTGCAGGAGGACCTAATCCAGTGGCTGCAGAGAACTAGGTGCAGAAAATTGAGGAGATAATGACAGTACTTGACTACACAGACGAACAAAAAGTCATATATGCCACGTTTAAGGTGACAAGAGATGCGAAACGTTGGTGGCTTTCAGTGAAGCTGGTAGAGGGACAGAGGTTAGTGAAAGTGGCACTGACTTGGGAAGAATTCAAGGAATTGTTCTTTGACAGGTATTTCCCCTTGTCCACTAGAGAAGAAAAGGTTGAGGAGTTTACCAACCTAACTAAGGGGAATATGACTGTTGGGGAGTATGCAGCGAAATTTGTGGAACTATCTCGCTTCGCACCATTTATGATCCTAAATGAGGTGAGAAATGCCAAAATGTTTGAAAAAGGCCTGAGACTAAAGATCTATGAACTTGTGGTGGGGTTCCAGGTCCAGAACTTCTCGGACATGGTGAATAAGGCCTCAGTACTAGAGAAGAGCTTGCAGGGCAGTACAGAGCCGTTAGGGTAGAGAAAAAGGCATGCACATCCCAGTTTTCGAGCTGAGGCTAGTAATGGTTCGTTGAAGAGAAAAAGGGTGGTGGGATTTACGTAGGAGACAAGAGATCGAGGTTATTATGGTTATTAGAATGATTCATCCTACCCTGTATGTCGTAGATGTAATAGGAAGCATAGGGGTGACTGCCGAATTGGGGGTCCCAATTGCTATAGGTGTAGTAAGTCAAGGCACATTGCTAGAACTATCATGAACTACTACCTAATGCACCTACACCTAATCAAATCCAGGGAAACCAACACGTACCTCAAGGTGGAGGTGGTCCAGTATGTGTGTACACGATGATCCCGACCGAGGTAGATATTGCCAAAAGCGCAGGTACGAGTTTATGTTTAAGATAATGACGATTTTATTTTATTATAGATAATGCAGAAATTCAGATGGTGGTATATACTGGATTGTGTTCAGTATAGTTAATTAATAAATTGTAGAAATGTGGAAATGAACGATTAGCAAAATTTCGAGGACAATATTTTTTTTTTAGGAGGGAAGGATGTAGTAATCCAAAAAAAAATATTATTATTATTATTAATCAACTAATTAATTAAATAAACAAATAAAAGGAATAGTATGGAAAAAAAAACTAAATAGAATAAAGGTATATATATATATATATATATATATAGAGAGAGAGAGAGAGAGAGAGAGAGAGAGAGAGAAGCTTAACCACTAAGCTTCTACAAGATTGGAATTGGAAAGCAAAAAAAAAAAATTACAGAAAGCTTCTGTGCTCTCTCTCAGCTTCTCCCGTCTCTCCCCTCCGCCTTCCCTCTCTCTCTCTCCTCGATTTCATCAGCCAAACGGGCGCCGATCGAAAAACGAAAGATACCACTGGGTTCCATTCTCTACCACTGACATTCCTACATGAGTGGATTTGTCATAGGAGTGTTATAGGCACCACTCCTCGGGTAAGGGAAACCCACTCTCTCTCCTTAATTTCTCCCTAATCTTCAGCTAAATCGATGATTGGGCACCACCACGGGATCCTAGTCTTGATCATCATCATTTTAGCCGAAGCAGATTTTCAGTTTGTGTTTCCTAGGCACCACTCCAAAGTTAGGGTAAGGTTATGGGAATTAAGCAAATTTGTAGTTTTTTGGGAATTTAATTATTTATTTGAAGTTTATGAGTTTAGGAAATATGGAAAAGAATGGTATTTTATTTAGGGTGGTATTGATAAACTAGGGTTCATGAATTCAGGGTTTGGGTGAGCACCGCGGGTATAATATCGAGATTCCTGCAGGCGTAATTCAGGAAACCAAGTAAAGGGAATAAATTAAGCCAGTATTTTTGTAAATTTCACCAATTAAAATGGAAATTATTTGTTTATTTATATGATTATCCTGCGAGTATTGAAAGTCAACCGTTTAAATTGAGATTTTTGAGCCTAGGGTTGTGATATTAGTTATTATTTTCGAAAATGGAATGGTTAAAGTAATGGATTTTCTAGATAAATTGTGAAGATAATTTAACTTGTATTTTTAGTAAAGTAGATCACAAACATGGGTTGGCTTATTATTTCAGTAGTTATATAGATAGGAGTATTATTTAAATTGTATGGCATGAGTAAAATGAATATACTGAGTTAAGTTATAATATATGTATGACATGTTGGAAATAATGAAATGTATTTGGATTATACTGCATGTGAATTGTTCAATCAGAATAGAATGTTGATTTAGGTGTAATCCCAAGAGAGGGGTGAATTGGGTAGTTTAAAAATTCTTTGAAACTTATTTACCACTTAATCCCTATTTCTATGTTTAACAAACTAGATGCAAGAGTTTGAGGCTGATTTAGATTTATTTAATCAATGAATCCTCTTTATCCAATTAAGTGTGTGTGGAGTTATGCAACATGCACATACAAGCTAGATATTGAAATGCGATACGAAAAGTAAAAAGATAAGGGAAGAGAGAAGACAAACGCAATTTTATGAGATTCAGCCAACCCGACCTACGTCCTCGCCTTGAGCAACCCACTCAAGGATTCCACTATAATCCTTGCTCCTTAAATTGGTATGGAACTTCCCTTACATCCACTGCTTACAGGAGGTACAACTTCCTCCTAATCCGCTACTTACAAGAGATACAGCTCTCTCCTCAAACCTGGTTCACAACCCAAATCGTGATTACAATCAAATCTGCAAAACACTCAATGTTGCTTCTAATAAAGCTAGTAAGTACAATTGAAATTCCTAATACATAACCATATGATGAAACTTAAAACTCAGAATGTATGTAACGATATAATCATTATATGCAAGAGTATGATTCACTAACTGTCCCTTTTATCAAATCTCCCAAAAATATTTATACAAGGCAATGCTTTGGAGAACTTAGGTTAAATCTTTGAATAGATAAAAAGCTTTGAAGATTGCAAAGATTTGAAGCTCACTTTGTCACAACAATATTTCTCTCAAGTGCATATAGATAACCTTTAGACTTTTCAATCAAGTAGATTTTGGAATATTAAAAGTATCCAATCTTTGAATGAAAACTCACTTGAATCAAAAATATTTAATCAATAACAAAATCTTTCTCAAGTGGTAATCTTATCAAAATAATTTAATATATGCACACTCAAGATCAACCTCTTAACAAATATTCAAAAATGGATTTTGCAAAGACAAGCTCTTGAAAAAATAGATATCAATCAGCAAATCAGTTTAGATGAATAAGCTCTATGAGAATAGCTCTTAACAAGTAGTGTG
Source organism: Malania oleifera (assembly GCF_029873635.1). Classification (NCBI taxonomy): domain Eukaryota; kingdom Viridiplantae; phylum Streptophyta; class Magnoliopsida; order Santalales; family Ximeniaceae; genus Malania; species Malania oleifera. Next base: position 22,829,229 of record NC_080417.1, on the reverse strand, counting down.
ATTTACCAAACCTCAATATCAAAAAGCTTGTACAATAATCACAAGAAAACCTTTTGAGGATCAAAGTAGCTTTAGCTCAGATGTGTAGTGTAAGATTTGAAATCCAAATCACAACCCCAGTAGTGTGATCTCCCAGACTATGCTAATATGCTCAATCGTATTGCCAAACTTTGATTTTCTTCTTCTTGTAGTTGAGTCTTATCATTTTTCTTGTTCTTGTTGATCTTGATTTTAGCACTAGGGTTTAGATGTTCAATATATAGGTATCTTGCCCTTAGAATAGATCTCAACCGTTGGATCAAAGATTAACTCATGAGTTCTTTCATTAAAAATTAAATTTTTAAACTTTCCCACAAGTTCAGACGACTGAAATTCCTTAGAGTTTCGAAAAAATAACCTGGACACAAGGTCAGACGACTGAAGTTTGGGGTTCAGATGACTAAAGTGTCGGGTTCAAACAACTGAAGTCTAAGTTCAGTCTTCTGAGGTGCTTCTGCCAAGTTATGTGTTTCACCATAAATTCTTCAAGCGACTAAACTTAATCTTTGATCTTCTGAAGAAATTCTTCAAACGACTGAACGCTGAGTTCGGTCTTCTGAAGTTCCTATTTCCTGAATTTTTTCTTTATAGTTTGAAAAACTGCTTTGCTCTCTTTCTTGGCTCTTTTATAAAAATATTTTCTGAGATTTTAAAAATATTTCTAAGTCCATGAATATTCCTTAATGATGTACATGAAATGCATAAGTCCTAAGGTCATTCTAGATTATGATTTGAGCCTCAAATTAAATCATATGAAAATGTAAATACATTAATTCTAAGTATCCATTCCTATGACATTCTTGAACTTGTTGTTTGCATCTTTATTATTATACTCTTTGAGTTCCATGGATTGTGCCAAGATATGTATGCTTTAATCTCCATGGCTACCATGACTTGTTATCCTTCCGTGCATGCTTAATATAGTTTTTGTTCACAATCTCAATGCACAAATCAAATACTAAGTCATTTATCATTATCAAAACCGAATTGGACTCATAGAGTCAACATAGAATGTGAATATTAAATTGCACTGTATGGTTTGAGAACTCCAGTGGACCGTTGTATGCACAATACTGTTGCGCGTGATTTATGAAAAGCTAGTGCACCCACACGTCTTAGAGAGAGTGTGGAGACGGGATGGTCGATTAGGCTAAGAAGGGTAGAGTCCCTATGGAGTCTAGACAAATATAGGAACAACCAATCTAACTTAAAGACTGAAAAGGTTGTTACTGATTTAACTTTGGTGGGCCGACCAAGGTTAAGTCCAGCCTACGGGCCGCACAACCCGTCATGGGGGGAAGTATGACAGTGTTTATCCATCTGGTAGTGAGTTCTAAATGCATTGTAAATTTAACCAACGTATAACATGAGAACAGTGAATGTGAATACAAATTATGTGATGTGAAATGTGGGAACAGATTATGCGATGCGAGATATTATGCGATGCGACATATTATGTGATGAGAAATATTATGTGATGCGAAATACTGAAAAATGTGAAAACTGAGATTATAAAAAGATAAGTATTACGGAGATAACAGGGCGCAGAGTAATGTAACAAAGTAATAAGTGTATTACATATTATAGTATTATATGTATTTGAGGCGAGGTAAATTCTACGCCCGATGGCTTACTGAGAAAAGCGAGTGCCCTAATAGGTATTAGATGTAGCCATACCGGGCTTCACAATGTATTATGGCAGAGGGAAGCTACTTGTATGGGCGGATAATCTTCCCTATCCTCGGGAACCTTCGCTAATAAATAATTGTGTGAATGTGTGTGAATACGAGACAAACTATACATCTAAGGGCTTAATGAGTAAGGCAAGTACCCTGATGAGCATCAGTTGTAGCCATACCCGATTGCTTAAGGTATCAAAGCAGAGGGATGCTATTTGTATGGGCAGGTAATCACCCCAATCCTTGGGAAACTCTTATTAATAAAATACGCTGCATGTGTGTGAGTAGTGACAGAGAATGATTTCATAATTGTGGATTAATTTATAAATGATGATTATATTTTATACACAAATCTCATGATAGCCACATACTGGTATTAATCTGTTCTGTCTTATTGAGATGTGTCTCACCCGATATGAATTTCATATTTTTTAGGATCTTCGCGTGATCGAGCTCAGTGAGCTTGGGGCTGGCCTAACAGTTTAGAGAGAGAGAGGCGGGGAGAGAGAGGGTATAACTTTGGATATATTTTTGGAATGTATTATATTTATGATTTCTGAGTTGTATATTTTTGAATACTGGATGTTAGAGAATACTTTTTTTTGGGATATATATATAGAACTCTGCTATGTTATAAAGGATATTAGTTTATTTTTCCGCTGCGTAATTAATGTTATAATATTAGATACAGGTAAATGGAATGCGTGGCACCCGGACCCCACTTGGCGGGTTCGGGACGTCACAATACGACTCAGCTTTCAATCTATTTTATTTTTTAAGATTTTGAGCTTCCAATTCCTTTGGAATCTCCTCCATTGGTGCAAGCAAAATTCTATCCCTAAACTAAAATTTACTCACCAACCAATCATTATCAAAAATAGAAACTCCCTCCAAACCTTCCAATAGGGTGGTTGGACATAATATAAATCTCGCATATCATTAGAGGAATCAGAACATACCCATAATGTTCTCGAATCTCATCCAACAATCACCCCCACCACAATCAAGATGCCTAATATCATCACTTTCTGAATCTGAAAAACCCCCTCATTTTTTTATCATCTTACCTTCTCTAGTCTCATAATTACATCCAACATTCTTCTTAGGGTAAGGGACTTCCACAATGCCAAACTCTACTTTAGAATCTCTCCTTATAGAACCTTTGTCAATAACTCATCTTAATTCTCTCTTATCTTCAAATGTCTCCATTTCAGCACCCAAACAAGCCACCTTTACACAAGCATAAACGTTCTAATATGTCTTTGGAATTAGACACGATTCTACCAGCACAATCTTGATTTGAATCTAATATGCTCACATCATGGCCTTCCTCCGACTCTTGATTAGTTTGACACATCTTTCTAATAACTAGAGGCTGAATCATATTTCCAATGATTCGAGATTGAATAAATATTCCATTACTAGAGGGTATAGCTTCCTCCTTCTCTATACCCACCTTCTGAGATGAAGCAACATTTTGGGTCTGCTCATTATCTGGAACTACATGGCAGTGGTTGGGTCCCTAATTTCTAAATCATGGGTCTAATTGCCACTAGATCCAAGAAACCCACACTAGGAGAGCCTCCCTTTAGACCCAAACCAAGCCCAAGTCAGCCTTTCCTAAACATATGGCCTATTTAAAACATTTGCCCAATTAAGTCAAAAAGAAATATCTTCTTTTTCAATTACTTGGGCCAAGCCCAAAATGAGCGGCATGTAGCTCAGACCACTTCCTTCACACTCCAATCGATTGAATCCGACTAATTTGTGACGGCCTCAAGTTCATTTAGCTGCAGGCATCTCCACATCAACAACACAACCCTTGTTTCCCAACTTTCAGACCTCGTTTCTCATATTGGACTTGACTACATCAACCATCCTCTTTGCATTTTTTGCCTTCCAACACCACTTGACTCCAAGATCAATGTTGAGAAGAATTATCTGCACCTACACTCCAAGTATCCTAATGAGAAACCTTAGCCATCTAACAGAAGACACTCGAGAAGCTTTGCCACTCGTCGCCTTTTTCACCCCTAAGAATGAAAACTGAGAAACTCTTATCCTTTTCACGGTTCCACCCGAACCCTATCCATCTCCATCCATCTAATTGGCATCCAAAGCTTCGTTATACCCTTACCCCTTTGCATACTACTGACAATAGACATCCCATCCCATCAGCACACCAAACTGCAACCTCTTTGAGAAAACTAACACGCTTGTTGCAAGACACAACGTTGTTGACCACAAGCAAGGATGAGATCTCTCCCACCTCATCTAATTGCAGATTGAAGGATTTTCCTTCGATCTTGATTGATTCAACATCGGCTACTGCAAGAAATTTCATAGTTCGCACATACGAAGGGGGTCCGGTGCTGTAATAAAATCATCGTACCACAAAAGCAAGGCCATGCAATCACAATGTGTTTGCCTATAACTAGACAAACAAAAAGAACCTGCTCATATATACATATGACCTCATTAGCTTCTCTAATATGAAGAATTAAAATTATATCCAAACAAACCTGTCTTATTACAATGATATCAAGACTTAAGACAACTGTCATACAAATTATAAATGTATTCATGTGAAAAACAATGGGTGCAGTACAACAGATGGAACAGGATCATGTAAAATTGATGAATAAACATGACATCAAGGGAGGGTGGATTTTCACCTGTTCTAAAGAGTTTTCACAACTTTTTAACCACCCCTGTAAAGGAGTAAAATCACATTCTACCATAAAGGTATAAAATATGCATATTATGGACACAACAAGCTCATCAGGCATATGATATATATAACTGAGATTAGCCATCACCCGTTTTTCAATGGTGATTGGCTGTAATAATACACCAAATTCTACACGCATTGTCCAAGCTTACTCCTTGAGCAGCCATAAACCAACCCAGAAGAAATACTGTGGCGGAAGCTGTCTTTTGGAAGCCCAGTTTATCGTATAGCATATATCAACTCCCCGCTGCTGTCAGCATCAAGCTCAGAATCATCCTCCAAGTCATCCATGTCATCATCCATGTCATCATCCATGTCCAGGTTGTCCGGCATATAATGGCCGAGAGTACGAAACCCAGCAGCTGGTATGGTTGCCTCAGCAATTATCTGCATGATCTCATCAATGCTCTGCATGGGTTGATCAGGCTCTTCGAACTGGTTACTCATCGTTTTCTCATTCATGAGGTCTACAGGGAGGTTCTTTAGAAACCACTCATGGTTTCTGATCTCGGGAATGGAAATTCTCTGTTGCATGTAGATATCCAAAGACAAGAGGCTTAACAACTGATCAAACTTGGCAAAATTACTATAATTTCAAATGCTTATTAAGACCTAGAAAATATGCGCAACCCCACAGAACGAGCTACAAAGCAAGCAACATCAATATTCAGTCCAAGTTTCAGAAGCCAAATTCACGTAATAATATCTCCTTTTCACATGGCATTTCTAGATCATATTCAAGTATAATGGTTTTGCACGACTGCAGTGATACAAATAGTTAAAGGGCCAGTTCAGAGAGCTCAAAGTACACAGTTACAAGATAAACTATACCTTCAGTTTTAATCCCATTTCCATGAAACACACACAATACATGCCGGCGACACATTGAAGAGAGCTTACAGAGTTTGGACTGAACAAGGAGACATTTAGTCTCCAATTTCTCATATCATATTCTGCTCATATTCCACAATTGCAGTTATTCCTACAAGTACAGACCACCAGCTATAGAAGGAATAGTTCAAGCTAAAACATGTTATCAGCTTCAAATCCTTTCCCAATTGCCCATGGAACAAATTCTGGTGGGACTATGTTATTATGGCAGGGAGCGGATTTGAAACACACAATGCCATAATAACCTTGCATGAAAGCAATGAAGTATTCCAAAGAAAGTAATCATTCAGAAATGACCTGTTCAAAATGACATCGAAATCATGTGGTAGCTATTCCACAAACAAATGCACAATTGTTATAATCAAGTATGCATGAGAGAGAGAGAGAGAGAGAGAGAGAGAGAGAGAGAATAAACTCATAGAACAGTCAAGAGGATAAAGTACAAAATTATTTCAACAGCAGGGAAGGGTCACAAATTGTGACAAAAGCAAAAAAGTTTCCCCATCTTTCATATATAAATCTGAAATGAATTCTACAGAGATAATAAAATTTCTTTAAAATAAAGATTACTAACCAATGCAGGGTCAGCAACAAAAATCCGTGATATTAGGTCACAGCACTCCTGAGATATGTGAAAAGAATCTGGAATGGAATACTGAACACTGAGAATTCTCTGCATGGGAAGGAAACCCATGAAAAACTTCTTTTAGTCAACGGATTTACAGAAACTGGGATTAAGTAAACAAGCATGCTATAATAATGTCTGAAGAACTACCTGTATTGTCTTCCGAAAGTCTTTTGGTTCGCTGGGATCCTCAAAAGGATATGTACCTACCAGCATGACATATAAGGTTACACCACAAGACCACACATCCGCAATCTGCAATAGCAATACACGTCAAATCAGTAACTTATTCTTTGAATAATCGGATTAATGCATTAATATTCGTTTATGGAAGTGATCAAAAGACCTGAAAATATGCATCAGATGTGTATCTGCACATGCATGTGCATTGATCACCAAGAGAAAATCTCTCAATCCTTTTGACAACAGTTAAAAGAAGTAAAAGTATAGAACGATGAAAATTCTAGATATTGAGAGGAGAAGGCCTTATTGAGCTGCCCAAAGAATTTTCTTGGCCATTTCATTTAATTATCAGAAGGACTAATGCAGTGAAGACCAGCTGAAATGAACTCTTGATAGGCCATGCCAGCATTCAGATCCTTGCTCTCCTATGACCATCAGACGGGCAGAGCTCTCTGAATGGTTATTTATGGGACTGCAGTACTATTGCCATGGTTTTAAAAACTGGCTGTTAACATTGTTATGTGATAATAGGATTGGCGGATGAAACACAATTTAGAACCATATTCATAAAATTTGCTAATGCCATAAACGACTTAATGGACGTGCCTATATCATACACATTAAATAACATTTGAATAGACCACAAGCACTAGACCACGACAATTACCATTACACAGGCTGCCATCAGTTTTTAAAACAATGAGAATTGCACATGATATTGAAAAGGAAAAAAAAAAATCAACCTTAAACCTAAATTTAAATATAAACCATTTGGTGCATACCACATGAAAGAACATCAGGTAGCCAGGTTTAAGGTTCATAAACACCTCAAACAGTCTAAGAAATCAGCCAGAGTGTGTACAAGCCTTCTGAAGCACATCTAAGCATATTATATTGACATTCATCTCAATATTTCCATTATTCAATTTGTTATTGAAGAGGGGCTTCTTCAGATGAGAAAGAAGTTTTAATGGTACACATGTAATGAATGTTCTAGAGAGGGCCCAGACTCCAGAGAGGAGAGCTAGGCAATTTCCAAGAAGCTCAATTGTGGATAGTGGCAGGTGAAGGGGTTCTAGTGGCTCAATAAATTCCCTAAGGCCTGAGTGGGAATTCAAAAGTTAGGCAGTTGGAGAAGTACTCTGCATGTCACACAGTTCATTGTGTTCTATGTCTACGCTTTAGCTGGACTTTGTGGTTCGGATAATAGATAGCTCTGGACTTGAAGCAGTCTAGGATACCATCTCACCAAAAGTCTACAGAAAAGTTAGGAGGACTGATCCATGAAGCAAAATTGAAGAAGGGGAAGCTAGAGGAGCAGAATTTGGAAACCTAACTCCAACTAGCCAGCAATCTTTTAAGCCTAGGAGACCAAAACTTTGCCTTACACTTAGCCAGTGTATTTTTTTTTTTCTTAATATTGTTTATGTATGCTTTCTTTTCTAATCTATTGTCGCATTTGGATGACTTATGCTTAATGAGATATATGTGAAGGCATTTTGTATTTTTTTGTTTTATGTATTTTGTTTGAAAAATAATGGAAATTTAAAATAAAATATAAATGAATAATACTACTTAAAACATCCACCCAATCGTATGTCTCAACCTATTTGTGTAAACCATATATGTCTTGACTTTTTTATAGGACAAGCGCCTGTTGACCCCATGCTGAGGAGATAGAATCTCAATCTATCTTAAGGGATAATTTTTTAAATACATTTGGATTCATTGTCACATGATTAAGATTTGGTGAGGAGGAAGATTCTTGTACAATTTCCAAGGAGGCTTTCCCTCAACTCAAGCTGAAGAGTAAGAATCTCCACCCAACTCCAAGGAGATGGTTTTTCAACCCAGAATTAGGGAGAGAGACTCCCTGACTCAACCCAAGGAGGCTTCCTCTGAACCTGGCAGTATAAGCACCATCCAGTGCCTCCTCAGGGACTCTTCATGGACTTCTCCAAGAATTGTGTCTGATTTGACCTCATCATATTGGCACAGGAATTGAGCTAAAAGGTCTGCAAGATCTCAAGATTCGAGAACTCTTGGGAGAACCAAAAACATTTAGCTGTTCTCTTGAAAGGAATTGGCCTAGTGACGAGATATTTTACTTTGTCACAACAAGAAGCCTGTGAGCTAGAAGATATTGTGAGACCTTCTGGGCAGCGAAGATAACTAACAAACAATGCTTTTCTATTGCCTAGTAACTTATCTCGTGCAAGAATTTGCTTTAACAATAAAATGGAGCTCACCTACTTCCTATGCCAGCAAAGGCCCCAAACAGTTCTACGTAAAATAAAGATACAATTCATAGGAAGGTCCTTGATTTCCATTTGGAATGAGATTTGACAGAAGTGGATTAATATAGAGGACCCCAATTAGTGTGGCTTAAGGCTTCGTCATCATTGTCCGTGTTGTCCTTGATTGGTATGGTCATAGTAATTGAGGCAACTAGAATCCTCTTTTAGATTTACTATGTTCCATCCCAAAATCCAACAAGGCCACCTTCTCCTAAGGGAAAAGAAATTTTTTACTTAAGAAAGACAATGAACAATCATATCGAGGACACTAAACCCTCAAAATGAAGATAAAAAACAAAAGTAAAAACTCAAAAAGAAAAAATAAAAGAAAAACAAAAAATCCTAAGTGGAGAAGAAATTTTCACAGAAAAGAGGACAAATTTGATCCTAGGTTTCCACAGGCCCATGTTTAAGGTTTACATACATATAAGGATTTTGAGAACCTTGAGCTTGAGATCATTATCCAATTCATAAACACTAGAAATCTCCAAACACTTCATCAAATGCCCCTTGGCATTGTCGGTCTTGCCATTAAAAAGCTTAAATTTGAAACTCACTAATGCAGGACCAACGTCCACTAACATGAATTCTCAGTTACCATCGCCATTAAATTAATACATAGAAGGCCTTTTATAGGCTAACAATGCTTGGAGAATAAGAAAACTAATTTTAAAAACCTAAATAAACTAAAATATTATTTTCCTAAATAATAATACCCTATAATCTTGTTTCCTAAGTAATAATATCCTAGAATCTTGAAGATATGACCCTAATAAAATTACCCAAAATAAAGCAAACGAACAAATACAATAAAAATTAGGAAAGAAAAATAGATCTTGTTTGCACAGTGCATCACTAGCATAGTCCTTGGGATAAGACATGGACATAAGCCAATTTATATAAGGAAGACTAAAATTCAGCTTGGAAATAGCAGGTCTATCCTGATTCCTCTCCAAAATCTTGAATACATCCTTCTTCATGATGAAGGAGGCAGAATTGCACATGATGGGAGTTGAAGGAACATGAGTAAGGTTCAAAGGAGCATGTGAAGTAGATCCACCATAATAAACTTGTGGGAGATAGACTAGATGCAGACAGTCTCACAAAAACCACAGCCGCTGTCCTCAAATTTTGAACACAACTTTCCAAATACTGAAAATTTCCCAATCAACCCCATTCAAAATCCCTCACATCGCAGTACCGTCTCCTCATATGGCCACCACCATTGGGCTCACCCATAGTAGTTAAAAGCGCGCCTCCTAGGCACAAGGCGCAGTGAGGCGAAGATGCTTGCACCTCATACCAGGTGAGGCGAGGCAACCTACAAGAGGCGACACTAGGCGAGACGAGGCGCAGTGGGGCGCGAGGCGCAGTGAGGCGTGCCTTGTGAATTTTTAAGTCATTTAAAGGAGAGAAATAGCCCAAGCCAGCCCTTCGTGAGTTCGTTTGCAAGCCTTTGAACCAGCCGGAAGCCTTCACGACTTCGTCTTCAAGCTTCAAACCAGGATTGTGAGTTCATCTTCAACATTTTGAAGAAGCACGACCCTGCACGACTTTGTTTCGAACCAGCCGGAGCCTTCGCGAGTTCGTCTGCCTACCTTCAAAGCAATCGTGAGTTCGTCTGACTGCCTTCGAACACGACGTGAGTTCTGCACATCGTCTTCAACATCTCGAACCAGCTGTGAGATCGTCTTTAAGCCTTCGAACCTTTGTAGATATAGTGTATATATTGTTTATTTTAATATTTTAATGGCTTCATTCCTTGATTTTTGAACAGGGAGATTGTTGGAAGCAAAGAGGCCACATTTATATTGGACACCGTGTGTTGCTCATTGCATTGATTTAATTTTGGAGGATATTGGAAAGATGCCTTCAATTCGTGCGACTTTGAAAAGGGCAATTTTTTTGAATGGCTATATCTATAACTGTGTTGGCATTGTGAACTTGATGAGATAGTTCACTAGAGGAAAGGAGTTACTAAGACCTGCAGTTACAAGATTTGCAACTGCCTCCATCACCTTTCGTTCAATCCACCTTCAAAAGAACAACTTGAGGAAGATGTTTACTTCTAAAGATTGGAATATTGCTAAATGGGCAAAGGAGGCGGCTGGCAAAAGAGCAGCTACTATTGTTTTGATGCCTACTTTTTGGAGTACCATCGTCTATGCTTTTAAGTTAATAGGTCTACTTGTTCATGTACTCCGTTTGGTTGATGGGGAAAAGAAACCTGCAATGGAATACATTTATGAAGCAATGGGTAAGGCTAAGGAAGTCATAGCTAAGGCTTTTGGTGAGAGAGAGGATAAATTCAAGGAGGCATTTGAAATTATTGATACGAGGTGGGGATGCCAACTCTATCAAACGTTACATGCAGCTGCACACTACTTGAATCCAGAATTTTTCTATTCAAACCCCAACATTTTGCAAGATGAAGAAATTATGACGGGTTTGTACAAATGTATTGCAAGGTTACTGCCAACTATTGAAATGCAAGATAAAGTTTCAAATGAGTTGGAAAAATATAATGCCGCTAGTGGCGTCTTTGGAATTAGTTTGGCAATGAGACAAAGGAAGCCAAAAGCACCAGGTAAAGTGGCATTTGTACTACCTCTTTCTTTTTGAAAATTATTTTTTCTATTTACCTAGTAGGTATTCATTTAAAATTTATTTTATAACAGCGCAATGGTGGATGGCATATGGATCAACAACTCCAAACTTGCAAAAGTTTGCTGTGAAAATTCTTAGCCTCACGTGTAGTGCTACCGGCTACGAAAGAAATTGGAGCATATTCCAACATGTAAGTCATTAGTATATCATGGATTAATTATTAAAGAACAAGAACTACCAATCTACTGCTTTTTAGAATCATTATTAACCATATTACTTTAAACTTTTTGCAGCTTCATAGCAAAAGGAGAAATAGGCTATCCCAGCAAAGCTTGAATGATTTGGTATTTGTGAAATATAATCAAACTCTGAGACATCGATACGACAAAAGTGACACCATTGATCCCATGATTCCCATCCTCCTAAAGGACAGTGATTATAATAATGAGTGGTTGATTGGTAGGATGGATGGCGATTCTGATAAGGATGATGAACTTGTGTTTGAAGATGATAATTTGACTTGGGATTCTGTTGTTAGAGCTGCTAGACTAAATAACCCCCCGCATCACACTAGATCAAGAATAAGTACAAATATGCCATCATCGTCTAGAGGAAGAGGAAGGGCTTCATCTAGTAGTGCAACCAGTGCTAGGGGTCGAACCACAATGTTGGAACTTGTAGATGAGGATGAAATCCAAGTGGATAGTGCAGAGGAGACGGAAGAGGAAAAAGATGTTGGAGAAAACAGTTCTGATGATGAAGAGGAAGATAATGATATCTTCACCGACTTAGTTGATGATTAATGATGAGTGATGATTGAAGAGGATTTTTAGATTTTATAATTTGAAATCTTTTATTGTACTCTTTTCTTTTGATGTTGAACTATGTTGAATTGTTGATGCTTTTGGGCTTTGTCTTGGCAATTTTATTAAATTTCCAATTTTGTTATTGAATGTTTTGGCATTTTAAATTCTAATATTACTAGATATTCATATGTTCATATATAAATTACCCCAAATAGATATTTTACACCATTTTAATAATTGTGCGCCTCACCTTCGTGAGGCGCGCGCCTTCACCTCGCATCTCGGCTTCAAAGACCCTTTGCGCCTCGGCTCGCCTCGCGCCTTTGACTACTATGGGCTCACCACCCCTCGAGTACCAACATCCAAAATCTCACACATGTGCCCAAGACGCATGCAACAAGGACTACTAGAAACTCTTGTAGCTTCCAAACTTAAGAAAAATTGGTTCAAGGCACAAGATTTTGTCTTTTCCAGAGATTTTGATCTGCAGCATGACATTTTGATTCTAGACATGATATTTTGCAAGCAAGCATAATATTTCAATATGAAAAGCTGGAAATTGGACTACCAGTGGTCCATCAGCACTTTGGAGCATCAATGTCATTGCCAGCAATAAGAATCAAATTACATTTCTGCATTGTCTGAGTTTTCCATGTGAATTAGTTTTAATTTATGCATGATACTCAAGATTAAAGGTGAATTGAAGATAGTTCTTGAAAAAGTGGGAGTTAGGTTTATGGTTTTGCATGAGTAAATTAAGAATTGTCAGCAACTTGTGTTAAAGGCTTTTGGTGATATATGGTTGCAGTGTCCATACATATATATATATACACACACAAAAATATATACGTATATGTGTGTATATACTGCAGCATGAAGATTAATGTTGGGATCGTTGTTTGGTGGGTACAAAACATTCTCCGGTGCTTTGAATAGCCTAAAAAATTTAGGTTGCAGACTTGGTTAAAACATTCATTGATTTTCCTACCAAATAGAAAAGCAGTATAGCGGTTGTTGCTTCTCATACCTTTGAGTTGTGTGAAGACCAAAATGACCATTAAATAATGGAATTAAACTAGAAGTTCTTCAGATTTTAATGGTGATGATTCTCTTAATGACTTTGATGATAAAGTGTATTCTTTGGAGTATTATTTATGATGTTATAACCTGACTGAGGCTTGAAAGTTGTGTTTGGCTAAATCAAAATTGAAAGGAACTCCTCGAATTTGGTGGATTAAATAATAGATCTTCAGAACAAGGAGATTTGGTGATATTAAAACATGGGATGAGGTGAAGCAGGCCATGTAGGAGCAATTTGCACCTTCCAATCACCATCATCATGTTTATCTGCAACTTTTGACTTGAAGCAAAAAGAAAAGACAGTGGCATATTACACTAGTAGGTCTTGTACTTGGCTATTTGAATGGAAAGAAGAGGTAATGATAGCTTTTTATAGAATGGGTTGAAGCCAGCTATTGCCTCCAAGCTTGCTGCATGTCATCTCGCGACAATCGAGGATGCTGTTTGGTCTGCTACTAAGATATAGAAGTATATGCAGTGTAACCCCCCCCCCCCTTACAACTACATAAACCCTTCGGTTTGAGAAGAGTACTAGTGGGGTTGTATGAGAGGAAGTCATCTGAGCAATTGGGTAAAGAAGTTTAGACTAATATCCCTTGGAAGACTCCTGAGCATTCTGGAACAACTTCTAAGGTCTAACCATCAATCGAATGCTTCAGATTTCAATGTTTTGGGCATTGAGCTACACAATCTGACAATGTCCAAACCAAGTCATGGCTACTGCAGAAAAAGAAGATGATGATGACAATTGAAGCTGAAAATGTAGTCCCAAGTAACTTCAATGATGATGGCAACATAAAAAATTGTTTAGTACTCCAATCTATACCCTATGCCCACAAAGCTGAAGAAAAAGAAGATTGGAGATTGGTTGTTGATTATGGTAGTTGTACAAATGCAATTTTTGAAGAAGCTGTGAACAGTGAATAAGTTAAATTCAGAAACTGAGCCTCGTCCTGATTTTTACAAAAATTTCTTGGGTAAACATTACCAACTCGAAGGTCTATGATCGTTGCTTGCTAACATCAAAATTGGTTCAAACGTGGACATAGTGCAGTGTGATATCCTTCCTCGAAAATTTGTCATACATTTTTGGGTCTTCCGTGGTTGTTTTGTAGGAGGGTTAAGCACAATGCCTACAGAAATTATTATTCCCTCTCCATCAACAAGAATAATTCGATGCCATCTCAAGTTCTTTCCTTCACCAAATTGAAGCATACTGCTGGCTCTTTTCTTAGGAAGCGAGATGATCCTATCCACTGTGACGGACTCCATGGTGCTTTCCCCAACTTGATAAAATCAATTTCTTTTCAAAAGGAGGGAATTGATGAAGGATGGGGGAAGTAGATTTTTGGATGGATCAATTGACCCAAACTTGGAGAACAATTTCCGAGAATTGGGTCAAACGATTGTTGGTCCTAAACTGAAATACGCTTTGCTAATTAGCAGTTTATTATGTGTGCTTTAGTTTTCTTGAAATAGGCTTTTGTGTATTTTAGTGGATTGTTCATAATTTCATGTATCTTTAGGGGAATATGTGTAATTTATTCTAGAAGGCTTTGTTAGGGTGTGAAAGTCATGTAAGAGTTGTTTATTGTTGAATTTGAATTGAAGTGAACATGCCTTGTCCCCCCCACCCCCACCTCTGGTCTCCTCTATTTGTCCCAAATTCTCTTCTTTGATGTTGCATGCCTCACATGGTGTCTAAGACGCATGCTTGGGGGCGGGTGAGAGGAGAGGGGGGGGAGGGGGGGGAGATGCTGAGGGTGATTAGGAGAAACAATAGTCATTGCTCCCACTTGGAGGTAATTTGGCTGCAGGGGTTAAGGTAGTCCCTTGAGGCTGTGAAACTTAGGTGGAATCAGGAATCTATAATAATAACTTATAATGAAGGATTTTGGAGCTTCCTTAAAGTGTCTACATGGCATTGTTTTTTTTTATTATTTTTTATTATATTTAAATATGACGTTTATTTCGCCATATTTCTCTCTCTTTTCTTAATTTTCTTTTTTTCCCAAGCAGCCTTTTCATCTTCCAATGTGTGCTCCTTTCACATTTCTTCCTTTGTTTTGTACAAGCACGGTTAACATGACATTGTTATAAAAGATGCAGAAAATAAATAGGGAAATAAATAAATAGAGACAAGATAAAAATTTACGTGGTTCAGTTATGCCTACTCCACGGGCGGATGGCATCAAAACTTCACTATCATAGGAGGAATTACAATATGATATAGAACCGGCCTTGTATAAGATATCTCTACCTTCTCTTTATCTCTCCTTTTCACTAATCCTTTCTATATACTCCTCACTTCAGGCATCCAATGTGTATATATAAGCATGTTAAATGTATGTGTCTTACAAATGAGAGGGGTAGGGTGCCCTTGTATAGGGCAATATGGATACCTATGCATTTGTTAAGGTGAAAACCAAAGTGGTGGAAAATGGGATGACATCCACTTTTCCCATAATCCTATTTTTCATAACACTCCCCGTTGGATGTCACTCATATATTAACTACTTCTGCTAAGATCTTTAAGGTGTCTCATTCTGATGAGATGAACCAATTTCTTGAATGTTGTAGTAGGCAAAATTTTGGTGATCAAATCTGCAACACTATCACTTGATCGGATCTGTTAAACATCTATATCACCATTCTTTTAGAGTTCATGTGTATACAAGAATTTTGAAGAGAAATGCTTTGTTCCATCACCCTTTATATATCCTTCTCTTAGTTGAGCTATACATGCAGTGTTGTCTTCATATAAAACTGTTGGAATATTCTTAATTGATTGAAGACCACAATTTGCTTGAATATGATAAATCATTAATCTAAGTCACACGCATTCTCTACTAACTTCATGGATAGCTAGTATTTCAGAATGATTGGATAATGTTGTTGTAATTTTCTGCTTTATTGATCTCTAAAATATAGCAGTTTTTCCATAAAGAAACACATATCTAGTTTGAGATTTAGCATTGTGAGGATCAGATAAATATCCGGCATCTGCATATCCTGCTAATTGAGATTTGGAATCAAATGAGTAGAATAAACCCAAATCAGATGTAAGTCTCAAATATCAAAGAATGTGCTTAATTTCATTCTAGTGCCGCCAAGTAGGAGCAGAGTTGTATCTTATTAGGAGATTTACAGCAAATGCAATGTCAGATCTTGTACAATTGGTCAAATACATTAGCGAGCCGATAACACTTAAGTATGGTACTTCAGGACCAAATAATTCCTCCCCCTCATCATGAGGTCGAAATGGATCCTTCTTAATATCAAGTGATCACACCATCATTGGAAATCCCAAAGGATGAACTTTGTCAATATAGAATTGCCTTAATACCTTCTCGGTATATTTCAATTGATGAACAAAAATTTTGCCATTTACATGTTTAATCCGTAGGCCAAGACAA
This sequence comes from Malania oleifera, assembly GCF_029873635.1. Lineage (NCBI taxonomy): Eukaryota > Viridiplantae > Streptophyta > Magnoliopsida > Santalales > Ximeniaceae > Malania > Malania oleifera. Next base: position 22,812,875 of record NC_080417.1, on the reverse strand, counting down.
TATTTTATCTTTCCTAAATCTTTTGTTTCAAATTCAGTCATTAAATAATTAGCAGCTTTAGTGAGCTATTCAGGAATCCCAACTAAATTCAAATCATCAACATAAACAACAATTATAGCAAATCCGGATTCTGATCTTTTAATAAAAACGCAGGGACAAATTGGATCATTTATGAAACCTTCTTTCACAAGATACTCACTTAATCGATTGTACCACATGCGTCCAAATTGCTTTAATCCACATAAAAAAAGTTGGAATTTAATTAAATATAAATTTCAGGGTTTTACTTCAGGCAATTTAAATCCTTCGGGGATTTTCATATAAATTTCATTATCCAACAATCCATATAGGTATGTTGTTACTACGTCCATAAGACGCATGCTCAGTCGTTCAACAACTGCTAGCCCAATTAAGAATTTGAATGTGATTCCATCCATTACAGGAGAATATGTCTCCTCATAATCAATTCTAGGTTTCTGTGAGAAATCTTGTGCCACAAGCCTTGCTTTATACCAAGTAATTTCATTATTTTCATTTCACTTGCACACAAATACCCATTTATATCCAACGGGTTGGACATCTTCTGGTGTCTAGACTCTACAGGTCCAAAAACTTCTCTTTTTGATAGAGTTTAATTCTGATGTGTTAACCTCTTTCCATTTTGGCTAATCACTTTTATATCGACATTCATTGACAGATTTAAGTTCAGGATCCTCATTACTTCTGGTAATGTCAGTAGCTAGTGCATATGCAAATGTGTCGTTGACAACAACTTTATTTCTATCCCACATTTCTCTTGTGTAATGAATTGAGATCTCATTATTATTTCTAGGTACCTATCCCTTTTCAAGGGATATCTCTTCAGGAGTTTTCTCTTCAGGAGATTCCTCTTCAGAAGGTTCCTCTTTAGGAGGTTTTATAATAGGGATTTCATTTTCAAGAGAAATGGGTTTGTGAATGTCGAATGAATCATCCACCTCTATAACTATAACTATTTCTAGAGTGTTTACAAATTTCAATCTTCTTCCGAGAGTTTTATCTTTTGCACCAACAGGCCTTCCACGCTTAATTTGTGGTTTAGGTTCATTAGCCGATTGTTGTCCTTCAGGGACATCAATACGTGCTGGAATATTTGCAGCAGGTATAGGAGATTTTAGTATGACTTTGGTATCTGCAAAACAATATGGTAATTGATTTGCAATCCCTTACAAATGGATAATCTTCTGAATTTCAAGTTCACTTTGATTTGTGCGAGAATCTAAATGAGATAAACTCATGGCATTCCATGTGATTTCATATTGTACTTCAGGCACTGATTTAGCTCCCCCCTAATGTAGGGAATATTGTTTCATCAAAATGACAATCTTGAAACAGTGCTTTAAATAGATCCCCTCATAAAGGTTCAAGATATCTAATAATAGAAGGGAAATCAAAACCAACATAGATACTAAACTTACATTGAAGACCCATTTTAGATCTTTGAAGAGGGGCAATAGGAACACATACTGCACAACCAAAAGTTCTTAAATAACAAATATCAAGTTGTTGCCCAAAAACTAACTGCATGGGTGAAAGGTTATTGCAAGCAGTGGGTCTTATACGAACTAAACATGCACTATGAAGAATAGCATGTCCCCAAACAGATAAAGGCAATTTAGTTCTCATAATCATAGGTCTAGCAATGAGTTTAAGTCTCTTAATAAAAGATTTAGCTAAACCATTTTGTGTATAGGTATAAGCAACGGGATGTTCAACATCTATTCCAAGTGTCATGCAATAGTTATCAAAGTTTGGGATCTAAATTTGCCGGCATTATCCAAACGAATTGATTTAATTGGATAATCTGGAAAATGAGCTCGTAATCTAATGAGTTGAGAAAGAAGTCTAGCAAATGCAATATTACGAGTAGAAAGTGGAGAAACATGTGACCATCTAGTAGATACATCAATAAATATCATAAATTATATAAATGGTCCAAATGATCTAAATGGTCCAAATGGTGGATGTATTGATCTGCATGTATCACCATGAATTCTCTATAAGAAACTGGGTGATTCAAGACTTACTTTTGAAACAGATGGTTTGACAATTAATTTTCCTTAAGAACAAGCAGTACACATGAAATCATTTGTTAAAAGAATCTTCTGATTCTTTAGTGGATGACCATGTGAATTCTTCGCATCATTACATCTCCAGGATGTCCAAGACGATCATGTCAAAGTGTAAATAACTTTGGGTCATTGCACTTATGATGCAAGACATTATATGATTTAACTGCTTTAATCTTTGTATAATACAATCCAAAAGATTAAGTTGGTAACTTTTCTAAAATTTGTTTCTTCCCAGAAACGGATCAATAGAAGTAATATAAAGGAATTCTTTACTGCCTTCATTTAAGCCTTCATTTGTAGCTTAAATGTGATATCCATTAAGTTTTAAATCTTTAAAGCTTAACAGATTTCTTATGATCTAATAGAATATAAAGCTTCATCAATTTGTAATAAAGTATCATTGGGTAACTTTATATTAGCTCTTTCGGAACCTTCAATCAAATTTGAAGAACCAGATATTGTATTGACATTTGTTGAAGATATATTCAAGTAATAGAAATATTTCCTATCTCGAAGAATTGTGTGTTGTAGCACTGTCAGCTAAACAAACTTCTTCCAAAGACATCTTAGAATCGATCAAAGCTTTAAGATAATTCACACTACAACAAATATTTTAAAAACACAATACTATAATTGATCATAGCAGCAATTTATCAAAATACAATATTACTTACTATATATCCTAAAATATTACATCATTATTTTCATCTGGATTTACAAGAAAATCGGCAACATCAAGATAAATAGAGTTGGATGGTCCAGCATCTGTTGGAACAACATTATTAGCAAAATTTGTTTCAACATCTTTAGTCTTTTCCTTTTCTTTTATAGATGCTTAGTATAGATCTACCAAGTGCCTAGGCGTACGACAGATACGCGACCAATGACATTTTCCTTTGCATCTGTAACATTCAATTTCATGTTGTCTGGGTTGCTGATTTTAATCATTTACCCGCTTTCTGAGGATCATCCGACTCATCCCTCTTCTAGGGGTTATCGCTCTTCTGGGGGATTATAGTTTCACGTTGATGCCAGTGATTATTTCAACCACGGCCACAACCATGCCCACGACCATGCCTGCGGCCTCGTCCTCGACCACAAGATGTATTCATATTCACTTCAAGGAATGGGGTCGAACCAGTCTTGGTGATTTTTCATCAAAAGCTCGTTATTTTGCTCAACGACAAGAAGACATGATATAAGTTCAAAAAATTTAATAAATTTTTGTTCCCTATATTGTTGTTGCAGGAGCACATTAGTGGGATGGAAAGTAATAAAAGTTTTTTCTATCATGTTTTCATCAGTAATATTTTCACCACATAATTTTAGCTTCGAGCTAATCTTATGCAGAGCTAAGCTATACTCACCGACTGTTTTAAAGTCTTGCAACCTCAAGTGCAACCATTCATATCGAGCTTTTGGTAAAATCACAATTTTCTGGTGGTCAAATCTATCTTTTAAATTTTTTCATAGGATAAATGGATCTTTAACAGTGAGGTATTCAGTTTTTAATTCTTCATCTAAATGATGACAAAGGAAGATCATAACTTTTGCGCAATCCTGCAGGGATGCAGTATTTCCATATAAAATAGTATCTCTCAAGTTCATTGCATTTAGATGAATATCAACATCAAGAATCCATGATAAATAATTGTTGTCTTTGATATCAAGGGGAACAAATTCAACTTTGCTTATGTTCGACATCTGAATAAATTAACAATAATAAGGCAATTTAGAAAACAGAATATAAAAACTGAAATAAAACTAAGATAATAATAAAATATTATTTCCACCCTTCTGGGGTACTTAAATATATCTCTTCAGGAACATTATTTTATTTTTCTCAATTTGTACTCTTCAGGAGTATGATTCCAATTTACAATATTAAATTGAGTAATAATTTAACACTTCTTCCGGAGGTTAAATATACTATTTCATATGGAGAATAAATGTTTCCCCTTTTCAGGAGGTCAAATTTAACATCTCTTCGAGAGGTTAAAAATATAGACGACAAATTTAAATATATTGCCTCTTTAGGAGGATTATCTCTTTGGGAGATATGTATATACGGAAGATTTAAATATATAGCCTCTTTAGGGAGACTATTATACCATCTCTTCTGAGATAGGTAGTTTATATATATAGGTGGTACAAAAATAAAATCAACCAGGCGATATAAACAAAAATAAAATCGTCCATTAAGGCGATATAAATATTTAGAAATATGTCAGTTGGTTAGAGTCTCGTGCTGATAACGTACCATAAAAGATGCAAAAAATAAATAGGAAGATAAATAAATAGAAACAAGACAAAAATTTACGTGGTTCGGCTATGCCTACTCCACGGGCGGATGGGATCAAAACTTCACTATCACAAGAGGAATTACAATATTATATAAAACCAGCCTTGTACAAGATATCTCTACCTTCTCTTTATCTCTCCCCTTCACTAATCCTTTCTATATACTCTTCACTTCAAGCATGCAATGCGTATATATAAGCATGCTATATGAATGTGTCTTACAAATAAGAGGGGTAGGGTGCCCTTTTTTATAGGGCAATATGGATACCTATGCATTTATTGGAGTGGAAACCAAAGTGGTAGAAAATGAGGTGGTGGAAGATGGGAATCATGGGATGACATCCTCTTTTCCCATAATCCTATTTTTCATAACAGACATTGAATTGTTTATTTTTTTTATTATTACTTTATTCAAATGAACAATCCCAAGTGATGCTTTTCAAATTTTATAATTTAACTTTACATTTCACAAACAGAAATTTGTAAATATTTTCCATCGTTTCAAGCAAACATTAATATTTTATTTTGTTTTTATTAATATGTTTACAAATCCAACATCACCATGCATTTATAAAGAACCCCTTCTCCCACTTTTACCACTAGGTTTTTTTTTTTTTTTTCATCTCAATCCCAATACCTCCTAATTTTTATTCTCTTAATTATGGCAGTGTTCTCAAATTTCTTAAATATTAAATTCATCACCAGTAAATTTGCCTATATAAACACATTTTCTTATAAGAAATATATCAATTTGTTACCTTCACTCATTTTGTCAGCTAGATTGAACTATCACTTTTTGCTACCACAAGCCAAGTATTTTTGGAGTTCTTCCCCCCCCCCCCCCCCGGGGGGGGTACTTTTAGGGTTCACAAGTTTGTCACAATTCTTTTTTTACCTAACTTATGTCTCATGGCTATTTTTTTCAATCATGAATTCTTTGTTAATTTTTTTAAAATCATGAACTCTTATTTATGCTACGGACTTCATGCTTACAGCATATAGCATGAGATGACAACATATGAAGTTAAAATCTACTTAACAAGTTATGAATTTTATTTTTATAGTTGATATTCTATGAATTGAAAGCATTTGATTCAAGAACATCTGTACATTCATGTTAGGTCATAAAAAATTTATTGTCTTATTTCCCCAAACACTACACAATCATGTTGTGTGCAGTTGTATGACAAAGTGTATATTATATATTATGTTGATGATGGATATATGGCACAATGTGTTGTGTACGTTGGATTAATGTATTTGCAAAATCAAGAATATATGCATATAGATAATTAACACTATAGTAGTCAATCAATAACATTACTATTTTTAATTACAATTTTATGATGTCACTTGTAAGAACCACCGCATTTGCAATTTTAAGTTTGAAATTTTAATTTGTTTCATTTTTAATTCCATACGTAATTAAAAATTGTAAAATAAAACAAGAAGTATATAAAATATAATTTATAAGAAATTAATATAAGTGAAAATATATTTTGGAAGACAATAGACACTAACCTATTCTATCATATCAAATGCAGGTTTCAAGTTAGAAAAATGAGAAGCAAAATATTGGAAAAAAGTCTATCACTTCAACAACAAATATTGAGATGCCAACAAAAAATGATAAAGATGATACAAGAGGCAAAAAATGAAATTTTGATTGATGTGAAAATAATGCACCACAATTGATGAATTAAGTGTAGGTGGAATAATTTATAATTATGTAAACTACAGTTGATAATGAATAGATCCATGTGTATTTAAATACACAAATAGATAAATACATACATACATACACAAGAGATTAAGTGCTCAAATAATTATATTTTTAATATTTTCTACCGATTTATTCTCATTCTTTACAACTATACTACTAACAATTTATTTCTATAATTTTGAGAGATTTGTTATTTTCACTAATAAAAAGAGAAAGTAGCATTGTTTTATTAAAGTTCAAATTTATAAAATAACGTTTAGTAATCTTTATTTTTACTGCAAATAAATTATAGCAATATTTAATAGAAAATTTTTCTTTTTTTTACTGAAAAATTTTGACAATTAATTTCATTTAGTACTTTTGAAAATAAGAATATATATTTTTTAAAATAAATATTTTTAATAAAATTATGCGCATCACGCGGGTTAATAACTAGTCATCTAACAAATGGGAGCCTTATATATTTTAGTGCTCTCCAAAAGAACACCAAACACCTTGTCTTTTGGAGGACATCTGCATCATCTAAGCCATGCAGGTTGCAAGTTTGGGAATTTCTTGGCACTAGGCAAGATGATTTGAGTTGAGCATTGGAAGCTTCAGGTTAAATACCTCACCTTCTCTTAGCCATTACCCTGCAGAAGCACACTCTTCCCAGCAAAGTTGTCATAATGTAGAGGAGGTTCTTGAGAAGGGAGAGGACTTTGATTTGTATACAAGTGGAGGATATCCTAGAGAGACCTAGAAAGGAGAAAGGGAATTCCTAAAAAGCTCAAGCTTAGATGGTCAGATAAAAGGATTATGATGGTTAAAGAGATATCCTAAGCTAGTGGGAATCCGGGGTTTGGAGAGAGAAATAAAGCCTAATTGCCTCAGTGTCGAAAGATCTCCAGTCAAGAATGATCAAGGGATTTATAGGGGAAAGGTAAATGAGTGTAAGATGTCACCCAAACTCACCCTTCAATAAGAGCATGCCAAGTCACATTTCACAAAACGTGAAAGTGATAAATTTTTGGACCAAAACGTGTCATGATACATGTTCAGGGTGAGAGAAAAGAAAAGGGAACACACTTGACAAATGACATGTGACAAACACTTGAGCAACTAGGAAAAGACTGACACATTTGGTTTGCAAGATGCATATTCCTAGTAATACATTAGTTATAATAGGTTAGTTACAATTAGTTATGCAAAAATTAAGTTGTTACGGTAAAGCAAATAACAATGAGATACTTTTTATAGTCCACAATAAGAAATAAATAAGGAATAACTATTCATATAAATGTTTATTCCTTTCTTACTACACATTAAATGAAATAATTAGGAATATATAAGGAATTATTATTCCCTCTACTCCCTACTTTTACGTTATATTCCATCTTATTTCCAAGAATAGCTCCAAAAACCAAATGTATTGTAAGGGTTCAAGATTCCCCCTAGCTAACCCTAATTTAAGCCCACTAGGCCAAGACTCTTAAGAACATCCTTAGGACTGGACTAGAAATGACCCTATCACACGTCTCTCTGACCAATCCCAAGTGCAGACTACAAATTTTGACCTCCTGCAAGAGTACAAGCACAAGACAATTAACAACTAATTCATAGTTGTGCACATAGAAGTTGGATGTTGGTCAATTTCATAACTTAGGGTGAAGTGGTATTTTCATGCATAATAGAATTACTAAGGGTTGTGAATCATTAATCACCAAGTCATCTAAAAGCTCGAGCTTTTAGATTGATTATAACAATAATATAATACTTTCCCTCATGCATGAGGCCCCATTACTCAACATATGACAATTTTGAATAATGGAGCTTGCCATAGGATTTGAAATTGAACCTTTGAGCCATAATGGATCTGATACCATGTGGTTGGCTTAAGCAGTTAGATTGAGTAGTACTAGTGGTCTAATACTCTCCCTTACATGTACCCTCCCCTATAGAACACATGCAAATTCTAAACAATAGGATTCATCCTTGAATTTGAACAGGACATTGATGCTACAACAGCTTTAATACCATGTTAGACCTCCAATTATACAAAAGAAAAACTTAAGCTTTTAGATGAATTAGTTGTTAACAATTCATATGGCATTAGGTAAGTTCATGGACTTCACATGTCAAATACATTCATGTAGTTTGATTTGAGCAAGTGAGGGGACGTTGGAGTACATCCCACATCAATTAGGAAAGGGAAGTGTCAAGGATATATGTCCTAGTTGTGTCTCTCCAATTATGTTTTTGAGTTGAAAGCATAGCTATAACATGGCCAATTCTTCACAGAACATTTTTTTTCCTATTGTTGTACAGTGGGGATGCCAATCCACACAAAAAAAAAAAAAAAGTGTCGATCTAACCGCAGCCCCATGCAGCACACAGAGCGAGTTTGACCCCCATTTTTGCCCCAACTTCTCCTTTTCAAAATTAAATGTTGGGTCTAACATGTTTGGTAATTAGCTTTTCCAACTTTTGAAAGCCAGCTTTTAGCTTTTTGATAGCTTTTACAACTTACAGATTTGAAGCTTTTAAAACAAAAGGCTAGCTTTTTCTCCAACAAATTATCTTATTCTACTATTGTCCTTTATTTTTTTCAAATATTACAAAACTATCAAAAAATTAATTATATTTCCAAAAAATACAGGTCCATTTTAGTCATTCTAAATATTTTTGGGCACCTTATAACTTTTTTACAAAACACTCAAAGCTAGCTTTTTCTTTCTAATGACTCCTTTTTCATAGGGGGGCAAACATTTCTAGAACAATATCAATAAGTTCCTTTTCATCATCTCCTTCTTAAAATGTCCTTTTAAAAGCAAAAATTTCTCACTTTTACCAGTCAAACAAAAGTTTCAAGAGAAAAATTTGGTGCAGAAATGATAAATTTAATATATTTTATTGCGCAGAAGTAGAAATAATTTTACCTTGCCATCATACTCTTGCCTCATTAGTACTTCTGGAGCAATGTATGCAGGAGTTCCCACAGTTGATTTTGGTTGTGAATGTAGCACTGACGACTGAGAAAAGGGCAAGAAGTTACATATGCATATATAATAATACGTTAATTTTTGCGAATGAAGTGCCAAAGATTGAGAAAAGCAAAGAGTTAGACCCACAAAGATAATAATTATTGCAGATTGTCTACATAATGAGGATTGGGTTCAATGCAACGTCAATGTATTGATCCAGAAACTAAGATAAGTACCCATATATTTCACAAATAAGGGATTTTTTTTTTTTTTCACTTTTGCCTTGGAGTTTATTTTTCAAGTACACAAGTGCATAAATGATGTTGAAGAGAGCAGAACTGAGCCGAACATCTAGTACCTTAGAGTAGCCAAAATCACAGATTTTCAAACGAGGAGCCGGGCTTCCATCCAGCAGAGTGTTTTCCAACTTCAAGTCCCGATGACATACTTGCTACATCATGGGGATAAGACACACGAAGCCAAATAAATTTTTGGTTTGCGGCGGAATGTATACATAACAAACATTCAAACAGAAGTAATATTTTAATACTACCATTGCATGGCAATAGCTGACTCCTGATATAAGTTGTTGAAAGAAGAACCGAGCCTGCAGCAGAAACAAAGATGAAGAAACCATAACAGAGACTGCATTACACAAAAGAGAAATCAATTTATAACATAAAACCTCATCTTCACTGAAGCGTCCTGCTCCTGCATTGGATATTCGTTCAAAAAGCTCCCCCCCAGAAGCATATTCCATCACAATGGCCAGATGTGTTGGCGTCAATATAACCTAAAGAAGAATGCACAGCAGAGCTAATAGTGAATTAACTAACATTCCTCTTAGCAAGAGATATAATTATGAAGGCTTAAAGTCAACAAACCTCTTTAAACCTAACAATGTTTGGATGCCTCAGAGATCTATGATTAATGATTTCCCTCTTAACATTTTCATCAATCTGCAGCCGAGAGTTCCATATTTAGACAACTCAAATCTTCATAAATCCCAATTTAAAGCTGACTCGTGAAAATACTAAGGTTTAAATTTTCTAATCACAGTTTACAGAAAGTAATTTCGATTATCAACATAGTTTCACTGCATGGTTATTACAAATGCTAAAACCCTAGCAAACCACAAACTGGTACAAACATTCTGAAACGTGGTACATTTTCATTCCGAATCATTAAATCTAGCGATCTAAAGTCGTAGTTCAATATTTTTCACACAATATTTTTATCATTTAAGATCTGGAAAACTATCACTTTGTAATTCTATTTTTATTCATTATTAGTCTATTTCACGAAATAAAATCTCTTATAGATTTAGAAACACCATAACACCCTTTCAAAAATATACAAGTGTCATCACACCTTTTTCACCAACATATCTATATATAAGTATGCCCCTAATGTACCACTTAGAGCATGTGTGGACCCCGATTTGCCCCCCTAATGTACCAATTTTTGTTCCTATTCCATGAACCCGAACATTCCGCATTCTATATAACGTTGGTTTGGTGAAACAAGTGCTCCAATTTATTTCAAACCTAGTGTTTGGGAGCTTGGAGTTTAATTGTGAGATTTAAACAAAACATAATGCAAAATTATATTGACTTTTGCCCAAAGCCACACAATTGAAATCTGAGGCTTGAAATTCATGTTCCCAAACATTGTGTAAAACCATCAAATTTACCAGTTGAAAATCCACCTTCTTAAAGTGTGCAAAATATAAGCAAGTTTATTATCTCCATATACACAAGATGAACCATACCGACAAGGTGAAAAAAAAACGCTGTGTTTGGAAATATAGATTTAGAGCCTTGAATTCGGATGTATAAGGATTTGGGCAAAATTAAATACAAATTCTTGTGGAATTTTAGAAAAATCCATACATTCTAAATTCAGAGCCTCAAAAAATCAATGATCTATTAGATAAACTATTTCCAATGAAAACAAATTGAAAAGCTCACTGCATCCATTGGCAGCCTATGTGGAAGAAATTTTCAATCATAATCAGAACAAGTTCCATTCAGTTTCTGAGAAACTAGTCCGCCTTCATGCGAGAGAGAGAGAGAGAGAGAGAGAGTGAATTTGAAGTAGGAAACTTCTTTGTTGTTTTCGATAAAAAAGAAGAGAACTTAATTAAGCACAGTTGAGTTGATTCCCTTTTTTTCAAGTACAGAATTGATTCTTTCTCACCAAAAAACAGGAAAACAATGGAGGGCATACGGTTTCAAATTTCTAAGAATTTTTTAAGTTCTACCACTTCAGTAAGCAAACAGAACGTAGAAGTTCACCGTGTTTCCATTTTCCGCCCACAGTTGTGCTAGTTCACTAATACATCACATTTTCGGGTGAAATTAGATAACGTTCCCCCAAAAGAAAACATCAAGCGATATCAACAATAATGGTATTTCCAAATTTAAACCGACAATAAATCACAGAACTACACAAGACAATCCATCAAATACTTGGTTTCAAAAACCGTAACAGAGAGTAAATAAATAGCAAAAAAATCCCAAAACCACCGACCTTATCGCCTCTCTCGATGTACTTCACAGCCACAAGCTCCTTAGTATGCCTATCCGTCATCAATCTAGCCACGCCGAAATTTCCCGACCCGATATCCCGGACGAAATCGTAGCGGTCGCTGTCGTGCATGATCGGCATCTCCGTTCCCGGACCCATCGTCGGCTGCACCCGATCCATCGGCATGTCCGCAGAGTCCAATCACATTACCAGACCAACGACGCTGGTAGATCCCCAGTCGGCTTCACCCGACTCCCCGACCGCTTCCACAGATCGCACCCGATCCAAAAACTAAATCGGCTCGGAGACTGCTCTCTCCCCCCTACACTGCACCTCGGATTCTAGAGACGGAAAGAGATTGGTTCTGCGATCGGCGACTGATTGATGAGCATCTTACTGGTGCAACAGTGGATGGAGAGAGCTTAGAGGAAGGAGGAGGTGATATTGCCAAGGAACGCGTTGGTGGATACGGGGCGAGCAAGAGAAACGGCGTCGTTCCTTACATAAGAAGGGTGACAACGACGACGTTTTGACACGGTCCACCTGATCTCATCGAGCTCCGGCTTTGTCCTTGGCATGTTCCGTTGTCTTTTTCCTTCTATTTTTAATATTATTTTTTTCCGCGTGGCTTGTTCCACCCTCCAATGGCTTGCACTTTTGCAGGAAATGAGATAGGGTTTTTTTTTTTTGTGTTCTTGCATGACCAAAGTATCATGTGTCCAATCCACAAAGAGCTCAAATTTAGTATGATGTAATATAAAATTATAACATTTAGATTAATATTTAGGTGCTCATCCACGGTCAAAAAAAAAAAACGACATCCTAATAATCGTTTCAGCTTAAAAGAAAAGAAAAAAATCATGCATGGAGGATAACTTCAAAAAAAGAATATTCTATGTGAATATTCTACTTTTAAAATATTTCTTGATATTTTCTATTCATATTTCTTTTTAAGAATTTATGTTGTAGCTATGAGCACGTCCAATACCGAATTAGGGAAGGAGGGTGACCACTTGAGATATTTTTGGTTAGTTTTGCATGTAAAATGATTTATGAGTTGAATCATTTATAGGAGTCCAAAGCTTCCAAAAAGTCCCCACTTTCCCAAAAAAATGTAATCGATATTTAGTTTAAAGTCACCTTCAACGTCAATCGTAAAGATCTCCTATTGTTTGTTTATGTTGCTGATGCGTAATATCTTGTACTTTACCATTAGAATTGTAGCTGAACTTTTGTTCTATATTCCCGAATTAGAGTATTTACATTATATATCATAAATAACAAAATTTATAATCTCAAATTCTAATGCAACAAATTTATCAACGATACACTTAACAAAACCTAATTCCGCTCACAACCAGCTAATATAAGTAATATCCTTCCTATTATAACAATTAGAAACAACTCCCATACAATATATATATATATATATATATATATATATATAATGTCAACCTATGCGCATAATCTTCTAAGACTTAAGAGTAATATAATTACTATAAATTACAATTTGTAATAGATGATGATGATAATGTTGATTCATTAAAATTCCATCCCTCAAATTTCTATATCCAATCAAAAAAGCCATTTAGAATATATAAGGGCTACAAAATTACAACTTGTTTTAATGAAACATCGTGATAATAGATGATGACCATAATGATGATTCGTTATAATTTTACCTCTTAAATTTATATATCTAGTCAGAAACCCGCTACCTTTCTTGCACATGTGTCATATTGCAACATTATTTTTGTAATACGCACACAAGGAGTATTGCATGATTACAATGATGGTAACAATAACAGAGATTTTGACGAAATCATTTTTATTAGGTTTCATAATTCTTGTATTGCGAGCAATGTCTCAAGCACTCACATAAGGAAACATCTAACCATGGGTTATTTGTATTTCTTGAATGACCAAAATATCATATAGCAATGTCCATTGTCGCGACATTTAGTTTCTCCTAACGAAGAGCTCAAATTCAGTGTGATGTAACATAAAATCATAACATTTAAGCCAACGATAAGAATGACTATGTAAATAATCGCTTCATCATAAGAGAAGGTAGAGACAACATGCATTGTATGGAAGACAACACCATAGAAGGAATATTCCATATGGATATTCCACCTTAAAAACGTTTCTTAATGTTTTTATTTAATTTTTGAAATTTATAATATTTTTTTATAACCTGGGGACTCCAGCCAGCAACACCAAATCCAGGGGGAGAGGTGAAAGTCGCCAGCCCATTGACGCACCCCTGGTAATTCACCGAGATAAATTCTCAAGAGAAAATTGAACCCGTGATCATGGGGTCACCAAAATCACTAGTCGTCCTTACCATTTGAGTCAACCCGACTGGGCAAAATTTATAATGTAGTTATAAGCATATTGTATAGAATAGTGAATTAGGGGTATATTCGAGATTTTTTTAAAATTCTTTTGTGAAAGAAGGCTTCACTCAAAGTTTAAAAAAAAAAATGCATCTAAAAACATGCAACATTAAGGTTAGGCTAGCATCCTTTACAATAATTTATCCACCACAGAGAGAGGAAATGATATTTCAAAAATGACAACACACAAAGTGTGACCCAAATTAGTAAGAATAACATTAATCTAGACCTCTCTAAAAACACTGATTAATAGAAATATAATTTAGTTGCTTATAATATCTCATATAAGAGTCCAAAGCTTCTAAAAGATCCTTGCTTCCCTAAACAATACAATCAATTTTAAGCTTAAAGTCACCTTCAATGTCAATCTCAGAGATCTCATGTTATCTATTGATGTCATTGGCACAACCTGTAACGTCTTGTACTTTACCATTAGAATTCTAGCTATTTAAGCCTTTATTCTATGTTTCTGAATTAAAATATCTACATTATTACAAATAACAAAATTCATAGCCTCAAATCCTAAAAGTTGTAAAGCAAGTTTGTCAATGTTACACTTAACAAATCGTAATTTTGATAATTTGACTGCAACCAATTAATAATAAGTCATGTCTGTCCAATTCTGATGGTTAGAAGCAATTCTTATACAAAATATTTCATTTATTAAGTCTATCCTCAATAAACTTATGCACATAATCCACTAGGACTTTCAAAAATCTATTAAGAATAATATAATGGCTATAAAGTTAAAATTTGTTTTGATGGAACAAAAGTGATAACTATTGTCGATGATAATGATAATTCATTAAAATTTCATCTTTTATATTTATATATCTAGTCAAAAAAACCATTAAAAATAATTTAACGACTATAAAATTATAATCTATTTAATGGAATAAAAGTGATAATAAATGATTACGATCGATAATGATGTTTCATTAAAATTTCATCCCTAATATGTTTTCTTTATGTTCAATCGAAAGAACCCACTAACCTTCTTGTGATTGTTAATTGCTTCTTTTCACATTCTATTTTACTTGTGTTCTCTTGTGTTTTGGGCCAAGAACCAAAAAACATTGCACAACAAAATGTTGAATGTCCATATATAAGAAGCAGTAGATAAGGCCTTTGAGCTTAAGAAATACAAATAATAAAACACATGCTGGCTTCCATCTCTTTTGTAATAATGATCCAAGTTAAACCTAGGTCACTATATGGACATCATTAAAAAATTTCGAATCATTCAATTCTTTTTCTATTCTGGCAATAAAACATATGAGACCAAAATTTTGGACATATGACAATATGCAAATTGTTTCTAAAATGCACACAAAGATTTTTGCATGGCAACAACGATAATGACAATAATAAAGGTTTTGAAAAAAATCATTTTTTTTTTAATTTTTTTTCAGGTTTTATTAGGTTTCCTAATTCTTGTATCTAAAGCAATGTCTCGAGCATTGACAGAGTGGAACCCCACATCTAGGTATGGGGTGTGGAGCCTACTCAAGTTAGCGTCTATGACTATATTATCAAAATACACGAATCAAGAAATTAATTTTAAATTTTTGGCGTGCATATAATATATTTATCTCATTAATTAACAATTTAATGGATGTCCTCAATGAAGTTCATATGCTTAGGAAATTTAATTCCTTTGTAGTGGAATTTTTTAAATGGTTGGTTCAAAGAGTAGTGTCATATAAAAACACTTCACAACTAGTAGACTTGTAAATGATGGTTAGAATATATTAAGTTATGTACTTTTGATAAAAACCATCATGGTTCATTCCGCTACTTCACACATCCCACATTGAAAATGAGACGGGGCATTCCTAAACCCTCAACCGTTTTTACTTCCCAACCCTCTCTCATACCTCAAGCAAACATGGTGTTAAATTTCATTACATCTCCTCTCATAGATGGTGCACTGCAAACTAAAAGATAAACTTCTTAAATTAATTTATACCAATTGGTAAATTACGCCAATCATCGAACTTCAGCACAGGTTTAATGTTGCCTTACAACTTTAATTTGTATCAAGTTTGTTTCAAATCGTTTGACTACTTACAAAATTTGTCTCAATTGTCTAAAGTTTATTGAGCCTCCATTATTTCATTCTCTAACATCTTCTATTGTCTATCTTCTTCTTTTTTCTTTTTTTTTTTAGTGGAAATTTTAGATGTCCATTTTTTTGCACTTTTATAGTAAAGTAGGGGTGGGTCATATTTGTTAAAAGTTAATTATTGCAACATTAGTGTGAAAAAAAGGCTTAAATTCAGTGCGGTGCACATATCATAACATAAGAATGTCTAAACCACTAATTATTTCTCCTTTACATAGTCAATTATGATAGGAAAAATCCTATATCTCTTACATTAAAAAAAAAGATTAAGATATTTGAATAAAAGAGTCACTACAATTCATTTTTAGGAACTTTTGTTTGATTTCCGAGGTATTGTTTTAGGTCTAATGTAATGGACAAACTAAAAAAAAAAAAAATGCATAAGCATTAAATTTTGGAAATGAAGTAGTGTAATGATGAGAGATATTTTGGTCAAATTTGATTGTAAAGTAAAATGTCAACAAAATGTCTTCAAGTTGATTTCTCCCTATATTTTTATTTTTAAATTGATTGGGAGGTTTATAAGACCCAAATCCCCTCCCTAATTTACTCAACATGTCATTTTTTTTATTTTTTAGTTATTAAAATTTTATTTTATTTAGTTGAAGCAAGCATGAATGGACATTGATGATGCCTTTGTTTCTCAATTGATCAAAAGAATCACGACCTTTCTTGAGATTTTGACTTTCTTCCATTTTGTGATTTTTCGCCTTTTATATGGCCTACTGAATTGAGGTGCAAAATAATAATGATAAAATATATTTGACTTAATATTGCATATTTGTATGCATAAGTAGCATCAAAGGCTTGCAAGCCTAATAAATTCAACAAATAAGATACATGTACCCTTCATCTTCTTCTCATCTCTTAGGAAATTTCTCATTAGCTAAAACGTAGGATTTCTTGAGGTTTTTATTTGAATCCTATAGAGGCGAGAAGCAAAATAGGATGGGAGATTGGTTTACTTCCTATCTTGTAGATTAGACTCAATATAAGCCTCCAATTGACTGATTTTAAAAATTTTAATCTTTATCCTTTCTTCTTTTGGATATTATTTGAGTAATACCTTACAAACACTAAATTTATCATCAACAAGTAATGACCCTAATGTATTCCCACTTGAGTCAAAGAAATTATTAGATTAAGTTATGTAATCACATTAGATTTTAAAAAATAAAAAATCAAATACAAGTGGTCATATGTTCAAACCAAATGGACCGCAATTCCCTAAAACATACTTATACCCTCATTATTTGTTTGATTACTATTTACAATTTAATGTGGTAGATAGTCTAACATAATAATTACACATATTCTTGAGTTGGTCTCATGTAATTCGAATAGAAAATTTTCACAGACTTAGAACCCCAATCAGTGGCAAGTGACCAAGAGAGTTCAATGTCTGGAATGTACGAATAGGTATGCAATAATTTTACCCCTTAGAAGATATCTCAATGATCAAAGTTTGAGACTTTTAGAAGTTTTTAGTTCCAATATTAGAATGGGTGGCAAAGGTAATGAAAGAGATGCTTTATCTCTTATTGTATGACCCCAAAAAAAAAAAGGGTTTGCAATTGTTTTGCTTCATGACCCAGTTAGCAACATAGGCACTAGAATGACCCTATTCTTACTAATTTATGTAGGTATTATAGACTAAGTATGGAATGACATTGTTGATACTGCTATTTCTATAACATCTAAGAAGGAAAATGACACATGAGCATTCCACCATGCATGCACGAAAAGTTGTGGATTAGGGTTTGAAGTCTCCATATTGGCGACATTGAATTGGATAGTTGGAAAATGGAGGGAAAGGATATGAGATGACATATAAGTTACCTTCCATTGTGTAGCTTATGATGCATACTGAACCTTCAATATACCAAATAAATAAATAAATCTTAGCCTATGATATTAACAATATAACCCCAATTTGAGTTCATTGCAATGAGTCAAATAGTTATGGGACTTGATTGAAACAAATTGAAGTCCACACCACAATATAACAAATAGTTATGAGATTTTATTTAAACAAATTAAAGTTCCATGGCCAACATTGAAAAGTTTGAGCAAATTTAGACATAATTATTGCAATTTACCATCCAAATGTTGACACCCCAATTTTAACTAGACCTCCCCAAGAAACTCGGCCAAATAAATTAAACTTAATTTTGAATGCTGAGCAAAACCCCTTGTTTTGAAATTAAGACCCTGAATCCCCATGATTGAGTTGTTTTATTTCAATTAGATAAGTTTATTAAAAATTTCAGTTAATTGTTTTTAGTTGAGTCTTTTTGATTTTCAGTATAATGTTTCTTAGTTGCAAAAATCGTTAGTTAGAATCCCGTAATCAACTGCATTTATTAGGTCTAGTATTGAGGTTTGGAATCCCGAAATTTAAGTCCTCAATGTTAATTTGAAAATAAATTTATCAACTAAAGTCACCCTTGAGTTTTCAATTTCTAGGGATTGGTGATGAAAATCTTAAATTTAGCCTTTTTAAGTTAGGACCTCGTAATTAATGTCTTCCAAACTTTTAGCCAAAATCTTTAAGTTTTAGAATTTTGAGAGTCCATTTTTCCTAATTCGAGTTTAGGATATTTTTTAAATCAAGTCCTTTAAATCGAAGAGTTAAATTTTAAACTGAGTTTTGCAGTCCTTGAGTCAAGTCTTTGATTTTAGGTCTGATAATTTTAAAACTGGAATTTTGTTCGGATATTAAAATCAGGTTCAATGAACTATGGTTTTTTCGTTCAAAATTGGTCAACCCTAGAGTCACGGTTGAAAAAATGCATACATCATAATTTTTATTCAAGAGAAGACACGTGTGTACACATTCAGAGAATGTTACAGGGAAAGTAAAATAAGGTTGAATATGAAAATACAAAAAAGAAAAGTTACAACAGAATAGTACAGGGAAAGTATGCACAAAAGTGCTTATAAGGGAATGTTACAAACAATAGTTGTAGGAAAGGAGAATCAGGGGTACATCAGAATGCAAAGGAAATTCAAAAATTACAAAAAAGGATAACACAAGAAATAAATTAAAAGCCCTCCATCCCTGAGATGCCACCTGGCCAAGATTCCAAGCCCTCCAATCCCTTGCTCCCAGGATCACCTGTGCACAAAGAGAAATTGCACATTAGTTAGCAAATGAAATTCAAAAATAAAATAAAAATGCAGTTAACAGAAAATTACATGTGCAAAAGAATATAAATATTCCCTACCAGGTTGGTTGGAGGGGAATTCTGTTAGAGCTTTCGGCGCCAAATCACCCCAGAGCCTCCCTATAAATAGGGAGTCTCACACTGTAGCTAGACACCCACTAAGAGCACAGAAGCACTCTACAAAAATTGAGAGAAAAATAGAGCAATTGAGAGAAGTAAGGAAACTCTACAAGAAATTGCAGAATTCATAGAGGAAGGGTGAAACTGTATTGAATTGCAGAGCCGAGAAGGAGAAGAGGAGAAGAGAGAATCAAAGTTAGAGGAACTCTGCAAGAATTATTCTACCGAATTGCAGAACCTCAGAAAGGAATAGAGATTATAGATGAGCACAGTAGCAGACTAGCAGAGAAGCAGGACTCGTCTATTCACCCAACATAGACATACCAAACCAGACGTTCGAAATAGACACAGAAAGACAGGAGAAGAGAGAGGAAGAGGGTAAAATTCGAAACCATCAGTCTTGTAATCATTCAATTCATTTGAATAATGGTGTATGAATGTGAGAGCCGGAATTATTTCTATTAGGTTTCATGCTCATGCTTGAATTTGAACTCTAGATCAGACTCGTATCCACTTCCCCATACCCGAATCTAAGTTCGGGTTCAACCCCCTTAAACCAAACCCATAGATCCGTTTTGAAGTCACCCCCAAGCCCATTTTGGTTTATAGATAACCAGGCTGAACCCTATTTAACCTTTTAATCCAGCCCATCTGTTTTAAAATCTCCGAGGCCCAACTTCATTTTTTAAAAAACCCCTAAACCCATTTGAAAACTTGACCCTAGGTCAGCCCTTTTTTTTAAATCTAACCTGGGGCTGTATTTTTTAACTAACTCGGCCCATTGATTTTAAACTAACCCCCTAGGGCCCATTCTTTTTTTAAACACTCAAGCACGTTTAACCAACAACCCCAAAAAAAAGCCTGCATGTGACAAAACCCATATGTGACCCCCACGTGGCTCACTTGGGGATACTCGAGTTCACACGACTCACCTGGGTTGACTCGTGCAAGTCAACCCTAGTTTGATTCACCCCAACTCACTAATTTGAAGACGAGTTGACTCATCTTCAACCTTAACCCTAACCCTAAGACCTGCAACTGAAAACCCTAATCGGCAGCATTCATACATAAAACCAAGATCACAGAGGCAACCAGTATTTGCAAACGAAAATGATGATGATGATGATGATGATAATAATAATATCTTTCTTAGTTAGCCCATGAGACTGTATATCAAACATTCATTTACTTATTATTATGTTCATATTGTATTATTTATATGGTAAATTCCATCATATTTTTTATTGTGTTGAACATCCACTCTTCTAGTCTTAAATTTGATGGTAGCCTAAGGAAATAAAAAATATGCGGCATCAAATGCCTTTTCTTTTTGAAAAAAAAAAAGAAAAAGAAAAAGAAAGAAAAGAGATGATGCATTTAACATTCAAATATACAAAAATAAAAATAAAAATAAAAAGTTCACTATTATTATTATTATTATTATTATTATTATTATTATTATTATTATTATTATTATTATTGTGTTTCATGTGTGTGGTTTTGTGTGTGTGTGAGAGAGAGAGAAAGAGTGGAATCTGAATCAGACGCCATCAATTGCCACGTGTACTACTAGAGAGCTCTTTTATAACTAATTTAAGGAGAGAGAGAGAGGTTTTGCAATTTACAATTCTAATTTGATTATAATTTCAGTATATATAAGTTTCCATGAAAAAATGCTTAGAAAGAGATTGCACGTTTAGCACAACTTTAAACACACTGCTGAAACTTTTGCCTGAGATTTCAAAGTTCTTACGTCGAATCTGAGCTAAGGTTATCTCGTTTTTCAAAATACAATTTAGCAATCATTGAGGAATCTTTTTGGTATTGAGGTTTGGTAAATCGATCTGTACGTTAATATTTCTTCTCATAGAGTTCTTCATATAAACTGATTTGCTTGATTGATATATATTTTTCCAAAGAACTTCTCATCTCAAAATCTATTGTTGAAATAAGTTGAGTGATTGATCTTGAGTATACTTTCATATAGATTATTTAGATAATATCACTACTTGATAAAGGTTTTCGCCATTGGTTAAATAGTGTTGATTCAAGTGTGTAAACAGTTAAAGGATCTATATTTTAGATATATTAAAAACACTTGATTAAATATCTTTGTTGTTCATAAATATTTATTTTATTGAGGGATATTTTTTTGGGAAAACTTTATATTTAGTTTTTGATCTTTGGAAATCATATTTTATATATATATATATATATATATATATTTGCATATTCCAAAGATTGTATTGTGATTGAATATTTGAAAGGAAGTTGTTTGATTTTGTTTGATATAATATTCAAGACAAAGATATTGATAAGTTCACATTAGATATTTGTGCATTTTTGCAAAGTGAACTAAAACCCTAATTTTCTCCAAAACTTTTAATTATATCATTACTTGGGAGTTTTGATAAAAAGGGAATTTGTGTGTTGAAGCATATCATTCCTCTAACGATTGTATCGTTACATACATATTGAGCTTCAAGTTTGATCATATGATTATGTTTTAGGAATTTCAATTGTACTCACTAGCTTTGTTAGAAGTAACATTGAGTGTTTTGCAGATTTGATATTATATTGTAATCACGGTTTAGGTTGTGAACTGGTGAAGAGGAAGTTGTGCCTTATGTAAGCAGCGGGTGAGGAGGAAGTTGTGCCTCTTGTAAGCAACGGATGTAAGGGAAGCTCCATCCCAATTTAAGGAGTAGGGATTTTAGTAGAATCCTTGAGTGAGTTGCTCAAGGCGATGACGTAGGCCGGGTTGGCTGAACCTCGTAAAATCGTGTTTGCCTTCTCTCTTCCCTTATTTCTTATTTTTCGCACTGTATTTCATTACTCGTATTTCATGTGTGTATGTTTGAATAATCTCACACGCACTTAATTGGGTAAAAAGAATTCATTGATAAAATAAATTTAAATGAGCCTAAAATTCCTGCATTTAATTTGTTAAACATAGAAATCGGGATTAAGTGGTAAATAAGTTTGAAAGATTTTAAAATACCCAATTCACCCCCCTTTTGGGATTACACCTAAATCAACACATGTGTTATAGGTGTGGTAGACATGGCCACGTAGATCATGATTGTTATGCTCCACTGAGCAATGCACTCGCTCTTGATCAGAATAGGAGGAACAACCTGGTGCCTCGCGACGGCAGTGGCTTGACGCGTGTTTATATGCTTGGTATGACTGAGGGGTACAATGCTAGTGTAACGACCTGCTTAATTTCCATGCTATATTTTTCTCTTTTCATACTATGACATATAACATCTCTGATACCATTCTAGGAGTAAACGCAATCATTAACCTAAGCAGCGAGAAGCATAAATCAAATAAACATATTCATATACAACTATATACAATACCAAAACCAGAGTGCTAACATGTTTTCCCCAAAATATACACATTTATATGTTTCCCAAAAATACCCTCAACTATACTGGGATATACAAAAATCCTCCACAATACTCACTTCGTTGACAAGGCACTACTGAAACCCCTCTATCTGCGAGCCTGGTTTGCTCGCCTACCTGGATTACTTGAAAAATGAATCAACACTAGGATGAGCTAACGCTCAATAAGACGAAATATGTTATTACTAGTGTGTGGCAAATGAGCTATAATATTATGAAAATTTGTTTTCATATAGTCATGTATAACTGAATATGTAAATATAGTTTAAGTAATAAAATCCACCACCCCTTTCCATGTTGCTTAACATAACAGAATTGAAGATTGCTATTCAAAATACTTCTAGTATGAGTAAGTATATTCCCTGTTTCTGTAAATCTGTACATATGTAATAGTAACAGAAAACTTTCCCTGTGGATAACTGTGTGTTATGATTTAACCCCTCATGACAGGGTTGTGCGGCCCGTAGGCGGGATTTACCCTGGCTGGCCAACCAGGAATAAATCACTATACTCCATCGGTCTGATCTGCCCACCTCAACCCATATTTGATAAGGAGTCTGTCCACGTCAAGGGCCCAGGTGATCAACCTACTACCACGTATTATCTAAATAGGTGGTTGCACTCATAACTAACATTATATGTAGCAATGGTACCGTACTCTGTAACTGCATAGTCCAACAGGGTCTGATACTATATAATATATCTCTATATACAACTGTCTGATTTACCTTGATTCTGAAATAACCGTAATAACCATGATATTGCATAAACTGTATTGTAATTCATATATCATAATACTGAGAACTGCATAATCATAATACTGAAGACTGCATAATCATAATACTGAAGTTCGTATAATCATGGTATTAGAATTCATATAATCATGATACTGAAATACGTAAAATCATGATACTAAAATTCGTAAACATAACTCCGTAATATATTCATATTCTCAAGTCGCACCATACTTTAATACATAATTTTCATAATTTAATAAACTGTATAATATTTCAAAATTTCCTAGCATAACATATTTCCCTTACCTGACTACTGGAAAGCCCCTATGGTACACTAGCGTAACACCCGTAGGGCCTTCTACATAACACCCTGAAAACAACATTTGTTAGAACAGAATATCAGTATTTCTTCGTCTACATCATTTCCTATAACTGTCATAAGGCCAAAAATAAACTAAAAGGCCTTACCCTGTGGGATAAATTCCAACTCGATCCCACTGACGATCCGTCTTAGCAAACTTGAAAAGAACTCCGCCAAGAACGTCGTGGTGGCTTCAGATCTTCGATCCGGTGAGCAATAGGCCCAGAAACGAAGAGAGAAGTGAGAAAGGGACGTAGAGAGAGAGAGAGAGAGAGAGGAGAGAGAGAGCGGCATCGAAAATGGATAAAAATCCGGTTTTTAGCTATTTATAGGGCCAGATTCGTCGACGAGACACGTCACCTCGTCGACGAGTCCTTCATTAAATTCATCAACGAGACCCTATATCCGTCGACAAAATTCAGAGCAGCCCATCCTTCGCTTGGTAGTTTCTCGTCGACGAAATCTTGCCTTCGTTGACGAGGTACTGAAGACCTTCGTCGACGAAACCATGTATTTGTTGATGAATTTCCTTATGTACTCGTCGACGAATCCCTGTATTCGTCGATGAGTCGAGGCAATTCCTTGAAATTATTATTATTATTATTATTATTATTATTTCCAAAATGCGATGTTGTCGATGAACGCGGAGCGTTTGCCTCCTTCTGTTCCTTTTTCCATTTTCCTCCCTCTTTATTATTAAAATAATATTATTCTCTAGGTCACTACAGCTAGAGGCGCAGGTAATATATTTATGATTGCATAAGTGATAGTTTTGATTGATTTTAAATGACTTGATGGTTTATATGTTGATTTTAAATGATTTGATGGTTTATATGTTAGAATAAATTGAACTGTGTAAATATGGTTAATTAGCTTTTAAGTTGTGAAAAATGATAGATTAACAAATTTTGAGGATGAAGTTTTATAAGGAGGGGAGAATGTAAAGACCCGGAAAAATAAAATAATAATAAAAATGGGAAAAATGAAGTTTTGGGGCCGGTTAAGGAGAAAACCGGTGACGATTTTCTAGAGGAGACAGAAAACCAGAGACGGTTTTCAAGTTACTGTAGAATGGTAACGGGTAAACGATGAAAAATGGGCTAGTTATATAGAAAATCGACGACAGTTTTCTCCAGGTCTAAGAAAACCGGCGACAATTTTCTATGTAAAGGGGATATGAAGAAAATCCTGCGAGCATCTTTCAAAGGAAAACAAAATTTTCCTTTCTCTCTCTCTCTTCCAAACCCTACGAAACCCCTTCCATTAATCCTTCAATTTCGGCTCCATTAAAGCCCTGATTGATGATCAGGAACCACGACGGGGTTCCTGGGAAGATTCTCTACAATCTACGCGGAGCAAATTTTCAGTTTGGGGTTTCGGGGCACCATCCCAAAATCAAGGTAAGTATGGTATTTTAAGTTTTATTGCTAATATGGAGTATGTAAGGTCTAGGGAATGATAAAATATCGTTTTATTGAGATTTGAGTTGATAAACTCGAGTTTTTGAATTAGGATTCGGGTGAGTGCTGCAAACATCGTTTGTGGTCCTTGTGGGCATAATTTAAGAAATCAGGTAAGGGGAATTAATTATAACAGGTTTTTATTAATTTTAAACTGGTTAAATTCGATTATAAAAATTTATATATATTTAGATATGATTTATCTAAATAGTTAGACATTTAGGAAATAATGATTTTTGATATATAATATATATGGGATAAAATTGCGTGGCAGAAATACAACTTTCATAATTTAACTGGATACGATTATGAGCCGATGTGAGTGCTGATTGGTGAGTAATAATATTTGATTGTGAATATTGGCTAGTTGTGAATATGTGAATAAAGATTGGTTGTGAATACTGGTTGCTTGAGATTATTGTGTGATGAACAATGTGATATGTGTGAATGTGTCATTTTGTGTGGTTATTTGTGTGTATCACAATATAACATTGGCAAGCCTGAGGAATTTGTTATATTGCCTAGATATAATCACGATATACGTTGCCAGGCCCAAGGAGTTTGTATATTGTCATTATATATTGGGGTAGAGCAATGGTAGGCCTAAGGAGGTTGTTCTACTGATATACTACGGGTAGGTCATAGGGACTGGTACTGGTTATTAGTGGTGCATGTGTAGGCCACATTATATCTTGTGTGGATGTGAGTCCTGTGTGGACCATGTTTCCTGTGTGGATGTGAATCATGTATGAATAGTCCTGTGTGGACCAGGTATCATGTGTGGATGGGAGTCCTGTGTGGACCGTGTATTATGTATGGATGTGAGTTCTATCTAGACAGTGTATCCTATGTGGATAATTTATGTGGAATGTGGTCTGATAAGATAAATGGTATGTGACTTTAATTATATGTATATTTATGACAGAGTAAAACTTTCTACCAAGAGGTTGCTGAGAAAAGCATGCACCCTGGTAATTTTCAGTTTAGTATTAGAGCAGAGGGAAGCTACTTGTATGAGCAGGTAATCTTTCCTATTCTTGGAGACTTTACCTATATATATAGCCTGAGGGGTTACTGAGTAAGGTGAGTGCTCTGATATTAGTATTAAAGCAGAGGGAAGCTACTTGTATGGGTGGGTAATCTTCCCTATTCTCGGGAATTATCATTAAAAATATTTATGTATGTGTGTATGATATCGAATGTATGTGTTGTTAATAATGATGTGTTTTCTCAGTTGCTATTGATAGTGATTTACAAATGAGTATATATTTTGTATTTATCTAAACTCTCTGCCACACAATGTTATGATTTATTTTTCCTTACTGAGATATGCCTCACCCTAGTGGATGATTATATTTTTAGGTCCATTAGGTGATCGAGCTTAGAGCTCCAAGCTGGATTGTAACTTTGGTAAATTTTGGGGTGAATAAAAGAACAATTTATGTATAGTATATGTTTTTAAATACTATGATGTAATATAAACAGATGGATGCAATTGTTTTCAGGGTTTGTAGATAGACTCTGGTATTTAAATTGAGGTTGTATATTTATTTCCGCTGCATGACTATGATGTATGGTATCAGAAACAGGTGAATGAAACATGTAACCTTCGAGCTCCACTTGGTGGGTTCAGTGCGTTACATGTTGGGAGCACACTTTGTACTCTATTTTCTCAATTTTCATATCTTGATGAATTCAAAAGAGAGGCATGAGTTCTTCGGAGCGCAGTATGCCCCAGTTTTGAGGGAATATCTATATAGTATTGATTTTGAGCATATCTTCACACTTTTTGAAAGGGGAGTTAAAATAAGAAGGTTTATTAAATTAACTTTTGGATAATTTTCGATTAATCAGGTACCGTTCATAAGAACAGGGTGCTAATAACTTTCTCTTGCGTAATCAAACTCCCGAGTCTGACTTTGGTAACGCAAACCGATTCTACCCATAATTGGGTAGTAATCAAGTGTTCTAACCATACTTCAAAAGGTTAGTGACGACTCCATTACACCATTGTTTTCCACGAAAATATATTTTTCAAAATCCACACATCACGTCATTTTTGAGTAGTTCCAAGTTTGCGTCTAGGAACATCGCGACAATAAATAAGAATTTTATTATTTAAATAAATTTTAAAAATTAATTATAATCAAAATTTAAATTATTTCAATTTTATCTTATTGACGAACTAATACTAAAACTTTTAAAAAAAGAACATAAACAAAAATGAAAAACCAATATCAAAGCATTGAAGGTTGTGGGATTAGGTTCAAATTATGTATGTATGTATTATTATTATTTTTAATGCTTTAAACAACCTTAGCAACTGCTATTAAAGGCAAGCACATCTTTTATCAAGAATTTAGTGATAAGTTTCTTGGAGATATGTTTTTTAGAGGTAAGATTTTTTTTTTAATTTGTTTTATCCATTATCTAAAACTAATATCAAAATTGTTCATATGTTAATAAAGTTTAAGGAATTAAGGAAATTGATTGTGGGAAATTCAAAGAAATAGTTACAGAAAAGAATAAAAAATAAGACAACTTTTCCTAATTAAAAAACCAAAGATTGTAATTAGCTAAGTTAAATTTTAAATTATTTTTAGTTATATTAAAAACTATACTTTTCATTGTGTGAGAAAGTACATAATGATAAAATTTAAAAAATATTTAAGAAGAAAATAAAAAATAAAATAATTACAAGTTCATAACAAGTACCAAAATAGGTTTCAAGCATGTACTCTTGTACTTCTAGTAGAATGTGAAACCAAGGTGGATTTATTGTTTGCCAAACCATGAAACCTATTTTTCAACTTTTTCAAAAACAATCATGAAGTAAGTTCCAAAAAAAAATTTAAATATAAAATAAAGTATTAAAAAGTCACAAAATGTAAAGATTAGACACAAAAATAGGAAGTATTTTTTTTTTTTTTTTTTGTGGTTAAAATCGAAACCTCGTTCAAAATTTTTTCCAAACTACTTGGCTGACTTCACCTGAGTAGAATTCTTTCACGGGATTAACTACAAGTGTAGGAAAGCGAATATCTTCTTTACCTTAAAAACGTTGTCAATGATCTATACTTTAGCTCGACCACAACTAGAATAATATAATAACATCATATTGAAGTGGGAGGAAAACAAGTGGTGTAAGAATTGCATTTTTAATATTTTGTTAAATGATTTCTAAATGTATATTATAAGTATGACTCGTGATCTAGCAAGAAAATTTGAGAACTTTTCAATAAGAACTATGTTATTAAAGATGTTGGAACCAAGAAATTTTCTTGCAGCAAATTCCTTTATTACATGATGACTTATGAAATAATAGATCCCCAAATTTGAGAATTCGAAATTGTTGCATAT
The DNA here is from genome assembly GCF_029873635.1 of Malania oleifera. Classification (NCBI taxonomy): domain Eukaryota; kingdom Viridiplantae; phylum Streptophyta; class Magnoliopsida; order Santalales; family Ximeniaceae; genus Malania; species Malania oleifera. The sequence goes on along the minus strand of NC_080417.1, from coordinate 22,784,106 downwards.
TGATGCGTTTCAAAAAGTCTTTTTAATTAATAAATTGACACCATCCTAGAACGAGATTAAGGGAACATTGATGCATAAAAATAAAGACAGAAAAACTCATTGCCTTAGAACGAGTTGATAAAAATATAGTGGTTCAAGATACTAAAATGAGGGAAAGGCGAATCCAGTGGAATATAATGAGACTAGGTACAAAGGGAATTTCATATTGAACTAGAAAACAAGTTAACAAGAGCTACAAAAACTATAGGTTCAATAATAAAGGAAACGACTAGAGGGTCAATCGGCTACAAAGTTGAACCAACAACTAGAGAGAAATAATGGAAGTAACAACCAAGAGAGGTACCTGTTATGCTTACAATAAGCTTAGATATTATACACCTTAATATTGGTTTCGTCAATGTGGTAGTAATAGTAATGATAATAATAATACACCCAAAGCCAATATTATGGAAGATGAGGTGATCACTGATGTGGTAACCAAGGTAAGTTCGGAAAACTTCGCATGACTGGATAGTGGATACTAGGGCCACCCAAAAAACATTTTAAAAAAGGAAGCCCAATATAATGTTTTTTTCTCTTAGCTTCTACCCATTCCCTTTCTTCCCCATTAAACTTCCTATGCACCACCTGAAAAAGAGGAACAAAAGGGCACAAGCCACATATCCTTGTTTCAACCCTCATTTTTTGAACCATATATAGGAGCTTCATTTTTCCTTGTTTCTTCATCTTATCTATTTTGCATTCTTACCTGTCCATGACTCACCTCCCCATTAACTAGTTTGGTAACCTACTGCCTCCTTACTAGAGGGAAGAAACTATCTTCACATTGAGTCCCCTAGCATTTAACTGTCATCGCCCTACTTGTTGGCAACATTGTTCCCTTTTAGATTTGTTAGTCTCTTCCTTCAGGACTCCTCCCTCTATTTCCTCCTTTTTGAAATATTATATTATTATTATTATTATAAAAAAAAAAAAGTAGCTCTATTTTTGTTATGATGTTTATGAAATAGATAGATAAATTTTTTATACACATACATTTTAGTTTGTTTAAGTATCATTATCATCTCCATCATCGTGACATGAAAATTAAAAAAGCAAAAAAAGAGAAAAGAGAGTTAGTAGAGTTAAGTTTTGATGAGTGATAAAATGGGTTGATGAGCATAATTGATTACATATGTTTGATAGATTGTGCTCTGACGTTGTGATAAGTGCAAATGAGTTTAGTGATACATTTATATACACATTTACAAAAAAAATTATAGTTGCATTTACAAATGAGATTACAAATGCACTACAAACTAATGTTCAGTTTAAGATGTTCAACAATCAACTTACTAAATCGTTGGAATTTAAATTATTTCCTATTTTATGAATGTTGATTAAAATCTTTCAACAAATGATGTTCGACAATACTTAGCTCAAAATCAAAGCTTGCACCATGTGCATGAATTTTTTATGCATGTTCGACAATGATTGTTGTCAAAGGTAACGCATGAAGTGGAACTTGTTTTTTTCTATAAATGCAAACACACGCAACACAAACAAGAGTGGATCGAATTACACAAAGTCAAAGTTTATCATGCAGCTACTCTTTTGTTTGTGGTTTATTGTAATTATAATTTCGGTTCAATAGTTTTTAGCATTCAATTTTGTTTAATAGGTTGTGTTCTTGACAAAAACTCTATAAGCTCACAAATTCTGATATACATATTGTGTGTGTGATTTAGAAACAACCGTAGAGGTTGGTGTTTACATGGTGTTCATATTGGATGCTATCCTGATGGGATCAGTGTCCTAGGTGCTAAGGAACTTGATTTTAATTGTTATTTAGGTGGGACTGATGTGTCCGAAGTGTTGCAACACTAAGTTTGGCTAGAGAATCATGTTGTATTGGGATTGTGTTATCCTAGGGCTGAAGCATGTGTTATCGGTGGTTGTCCAACAACGAAAGGACTAGTCTCTTGGTGATTGTAATACTTAATGTATTAGGGAAAAAATTTAAACTATTTAGTTTGAGGAGTGGATGTAGGTCAAGAGACCGAGCCACTATAAAATATTTTGTGTCACTTTATTCCCTTCACTATCTTTGTTTTGATCATATGCTTTAGTTTCATTTTCTCATCAACTGGCTTTATGTAAGATTGACGTAAATATCATCTTTCATTGATTATATTATGAATGTGCGAATGAGTAAATTAATCTACAACAAAAGTAGAAAAGGGAAACTATAAAAATGGAGCATATATGGGGGATATTGTTCGTGTCATCTTCATGCATGCCCTGGAGTATGACTAACATCGTTTGGGTACGTGGCAATTGCACCATTGACAAACAAATTATTGCTAGACCTGAGGAGCGACAAGTGATCAACCAAAAGCAATAAAGGTCGCCCATTCATTAGGTGATGGATAGGTGCCAATCTTGGTCATTACATAAAAAGCTGCAAGTAGCCACCTAAGTGAGACCATAAGGAGTCAACTACAAGAATTATGTAAATTAATGTGTGGTAACTCCTTTGATTAGCATTAATATTAAATTTATGATTTGTAACAATGTAATTTGAGGGTAGCAATGACTTAGACACAATTTAGTTTGCAATCATAATTCCAAGTTTGACTTGAAGTGGGTATAAATAGGTATATAGTCTATCTTGTAAGATATCTCTCAACTAATTAACGTACATAATACAACTAGCCTTGTAATAAATAGGCCCGAGTGCCTTCTACCCTTCTCTCTATCTCTTTCTCATTTCTTTTTTCCTTTATTCTCTTCACTCTCCATCTCTCCTTATCTCTTTTAATATGAGTTTACCTCTCTTTTTCTTGTCCTTCTTTTACAATTTCTCTTATATCTACAATGATTACCATCTCAATCTTTGCATCTCTGAGAGGTGTTAGCATAATGAGTCCATTCACAACCCATTCACTACCAATCCATCCAAATTCACACCACTATTTAAAAGCTTTTTAATTTTTAATCAAACAGGTGTCAACATAATTTTGTACATATTTAATTGTAACTAACCTATTATATATAATTATCTATACCTAAGAATAGATATTCTATAAACTAAACATAAGGGTAGTATTCACATTTTCTTTGCATTCATTGCCTCTTATACTAAATTCAACACTTATTTCTTTCTTATTTGATTGATTCTTTTAATCAATCTATAATGGCACATATAATAAGTAGGGGATTTCAATAGTCACTCTCATTTATGATATCTTTTGTAATGTAAAATTGCCTTGAATTTCATCTAAATTCACCAAAATCTAAATTTAAGATCCGAAATCCATACTCCCAAATATAAGCAGATAGTTTTCTTTACAGTTTATTTGAAACTAAAATGTAAGGGGAATATATGTATAGAAAGGAATTCAATTTTTCATGTTTAGTTATAAAAAAAAGTGGGAAACAAAATAAAATATATTGTAAATCCATGAATATAAATTTAATCTTATACATAATTAATATTTAATTTTTCTTATATTTTAATCATATTAAAATAAATTTTCATTTTCAATACTATCAATATAGAAAGAACATGTAGGGAAACTCTTTTTTCTTATTTTTCTTTTTATAAAAAAAATCTTTCACCCGAACATCTCCGTAAAATGAATTTTCGGGAATTTGAGGACCCTTAAAATATTATTCAACAGAACAAATAAGATCTCAAGGTCTTTCAAGTACATTTTAACAATTTCTCATTTCTCTAGGACTCTCACTTGGCCAACGATGACACTTGTCATCAACAAAAACTTATTCCTCTTGCATTTGTCCTTTAACAATTTCTCAATCAAAAAATTTTCCCCAATAATCAAGCCATACAATGTTGAGAATCAAGTATGCAAGCAACATCTGAAATCTAGGCCGTTCAATTGTAATTTTTTTAAAAATTTAAAAAAAAAAATTACCTTATTTTTTAAATTTTCAATATTCACATTAAAAAAGTATAAAATAAATAGTTTGCGTAGATGTGAAAAAAAATATTATTTTTATATTTTAAAAATGTATATGAGGTAATATTTAGAATCATGGGTTTTGAAACTAAAATTTGAATTTGTGTGATTTAAAAAAAATAACTATATACATAATCCATATAAACTAAAATTCAATATCTAAGTTTCATGTATCTATAAGTAAGAGTTAGAAATTTAAAAAAAAAAATTTATTGAAAAGAAGTCTTCCAAATTTTTATATAATTTGAAAAATTGAAAATAAGGTGACTTTTTTGGTAATTATTTAATTATTGGAAATAAAAAATAAAATTATTTTCACAAGTAAATACCAACAAAACTGTTAATTTTTGTTCACTTATTTTATACAAATATTATAAAAATTAAAAAATTTTAATAATTTTTTTTTAAAAAAAATTCACAACTAAATAGACCCAACTTTCAAATTAGTTTTCACAATTTTCTTTTCAGTTTACCAATATATTTAATATTTTAAAATCATTTCTTTTTTATGTTGTTCACCTTAATTGGAGGTCAACCCTTGCATACTTTGGATTTGCTTAAACAAAGATGAAATATCTATCAATTGATAAATAGGGAAAAAATTTAAATTTAATAATTCTTTAGATCTAATCGACCATATTAATGACATTCAATCCACTCACATCATCCAAGAGCAATGCACTTTCTAATATTTCTTTACATCTAATAGACCATATTAATGATATTCAATCCACTCACACCATCCACGAACCATGCATTTTCATAAATGACATTGTTAGAATAGAAAATTATACAGATTATTTGCCCATCCACATTGTTGGAGTGCCTATCCTTTTCTTTTTTTTTTTTGATTACATAGGAATTCCATCCACCAACGAGCCCTTCAGATCCCCTGGTGCGGTACTAAACCTACAGATCAGCGTCTTTCGCTCCCAAGTCTCGCTGATCAAGATAAAGTCCAGATGCGAACACGGCTTCTATGCATCAGTTAGACGTTCGGCCAACTTGATTCCCGGGATACATCTCCATTATCATCCACGGTCCTCGCTAGCTGACACAGAACTCTCACCATTCACGGTTTCCGTTGGCTCATAGAGTGAACTCTCACCATCCACGGTCCCTGCTGGCTCATAGAGTAAACTCTCACCATCCACAGGTACCGCTAGCTCTATGAGTGTACCTACTTGAAATTAAAGCCCCGATGCTTCTTCTTACTTGCTAATGTCTTTCCACCGCGCCATGCCGTGAGGGCTTGTGTGCCTATCTTTTAGATGTTAAACATGTGGTATGTGAGTTTCAGTGTTTTATAGGTTTCATACTTTGATATTAATGTTGTGTAAGACTTATTTATAGTATCTAAAAAATAGGCACATGGGCATATAAAGGGAAAATTATTTTTTTTTTTAATTTTTAATAACATTTCAATTTTAGTATTCATTATATAGAGAGAAAATGTAATTAGAAATGAGTTTCCTTCTATTTTTCTTTCCTTTCTTTTGCGCAACCAAAATCGTTTATATAAACGAATTCTAGTGCTTGTGAATTTGTTAAAGTTTGAGAAGTCCAACAACAAGAAGGGGCTTTGAACTCATCAAAATTGACAAATTTCTTAAACCAAGATTAAGAATTTTGTTGAAGAAAAAAAATAAAAATTAAAAATAATCTATTTTTCATTTTCATTGACTCTTGTTGGTGTAATTTTAATTTCCTCTCTCTACCCTTAGCATTTACCGACAAGAATTGGCATGGAAGTCTTTTTCTTTTTAATTAAGTTCATATATTAAGAGGGTCTTATAAGTCTATATCATGAGCCTTGGGACTCCATAATGTCCCATTTACTCTTCATTCCAAAGTTCAAACTTTATATATAATTTAAGTTTTAGAGAGTTTGACTTTTAAAAGAAAAGTGTTTTGTGGATAGAACTTTAGACTTTTTTATTTTGCATATGATTTGCGTGTATTGTACAATTTATTTTGGAATTTATTAGGCCAATTAATGCATTAAGCCTAAAAGAATAGGACTTGAACCTCCTTAGACAATGTGAGATTTTTTACGTTTGAACCACGTTAGATTCATATCCTACTCTAACATCTTTGTTATGTATTTTCATATATTTACACATTTCAAAACAATTTTTAAGGAAATCCATTTAAGGTGAAGCCAACACTAAAAAAATCTAATGAAAATGTTAGAAATTTTAACATGAAATTTCATTTCTAAGGGCGTCCTTATTATCGCAACGTCCTAGAAGTGTCCTCTCCCAAAATGAAAGGGTTGAGTCTTCGGATCACCTCGATCGAATGGCAAATTCAAGATTATGTAAAGGGGGTAATGCATGTGGTGAGAAATGGACCACATTTTCTTTCAAGGAAGTCGCCACTAACCTATTTAACTTTAGATGAGGTTAGAATACCTATTTAATTTACTATCAATTTATTGGTTTTTACGCTATTCTTGGTCAAAGGAAACAGATAGTTCATAGTCTGTGTGACCAGGTCAGGTTAGGGAGTATAGTTATGTAAAGGGAAGGTACTGGCACTCCTTTACACTTATCTCACAATACCTAATTAGCCTAGGGACCTTTGAAATTAACCGATTAAGACTCAACTTCCTCCATTTTTATTTTTATTACCAATCTAGTATATTGGGCAGCCTTGTGAAAGATTACCCTTACCTCGGGATCCCTAGAGGCGTGTGAAGACATAACCCCCAACGATCCTTATAAGGATTAATTATTTATCAAGTATATCCCACGTTTTAGGTGTTTCCTTTACCTAACCTTTAACTATTAGGAGGTCTTACGAAAGAAAAAAAAAAAACTCTCCTCCCACCTTCGATTTCTCGAGGGCATGCGAAAACATAACTCTCAAATTCAGAGGAAGATTTATTAAGAAATTTTATTTCAATAACATGTGCAATCAATAGAGCAATTTATTCAAAGCATGTAAACAACAAGACATACAAGAGAAGTATGCACGTAAATCAGTGACGTGTATTCCTCGATAGTTGGAGTAATGTCTACCCCTTCAAAAGTAAATTAGTGATAAGAGGGATTCTAGAATTCCACCAAAACATTCATCACTTCTAAATTCACTACTACATGTAGTAAGAATCCAATGTGACCATATAGCTGAGAGAATTTCAAGCGCCTTTCAACTGTCCAACCAGCCCAAATGATCTTTAACTCTTTCAGAGAATTCAATTGAGTATCAACCCTTACCCGAGCCGGCAGTACCACATTAGCCTCTTTACTCAAACTATCTCCTTGCTAACTCTACTAGCTTTCAGAATATAACTCAACTACGACCTCTTCCTCTTTATGCACCACTACTGAGTTATTTATGGGGTAATTTTGGAATACTTCGGAATTTTGATAAGGTAATATGTATGCCTAATATGAATGCAAAAAATTTGTGACAATATATCAAGGAATTTAATCAGACATAATAAAGATTAAACCAAGTTTTGTGAAGAAGGATGAAGTTCTTGTCCTATCCCTAGGTGGATTTATCACTTATAGGTTTTCACCAAAACTCTATTCTAAGGGAGGAAGCTAAAGTTAAATATGCATAGTTCAAACTCTATTCCCTATTAGCAAAAGGTTCCCAACATGTCCCCTATCCTCACCCAATAAGCTTGGACAAAGTACAAACTAAGCGGAGTAGTTCACATGCCCCCAAAGACCTTGTCTCATGAGAGCTAATGACACTACACCTGTAGAGACCCGAAAAATATAATAAATAAAATAAATAAGGAAAAGAGGAAGAAGGTTTGGAAACAGCCCAAACTGTCGACGGTTTCATGGGGAGGTAGAAAAACCGTTGACAGTTTTCTTTTTATCGCGACAGGGTAACATGGTAAACGGTTAAAAAGATTTGGTTAAAGACCAAACCATCGACGGTTTTTTCTGGCTGTGTTGAGGTTATAAAGATCCTGCGAGCTTCACTTGAAAATTTAAAAAAAAATAAATTGCTCTCTCTCCCTCCCTCACCAAACTCTATAGCCCTACCTCCATTTTCCTTCGATTCTCGCCCCGTTAAGCCCCGTTTTTACAATTAGGAACCACCACGAGGTTCGTGGGAAGGTTCTCAGCAACTTCACTCGAGCATATTTTCAATTTGGGGTTCCGGGGCACCACTCCAAAACTAGGGTAAATGAGGTAATTTGGAGTTTTATTGTTAATTTGGAGTATATAGAGCCTATGAAATACTGAATGATAAATATACTAGGGGTTGAGTTGATTAAATTTGAGAAATATGAATTTCATGGTTTTGAGTTTCAAACAATGTGGGGCGTAGATTTAAAGTTTCAGCAGGCTTATCAAGAAACAGGTAAGGGAAATATGTTATGTTAGTTAAATTAGAGATTTTTACCAGTAAAATATAGTATATGATTATAGGTTTCTAAAGTGAGATTTTGAATAATTTAGAGTAAGAAATTATGTAGTTTTACAGATCATATTTAATGAGTTTTAATTATTGTGCGGGCATTAGAATATTGGTATATTACAAAATTTTACACAGCTTTTTCAGAACTATGATTATATAATTTTTACAGAATCATGATATACAGATTATACAGTTTTATTTACAGAGTTATGACTATACAGTGTTTTACAGAATTATAGTTTACACGGTTATACAGAACTATGATATACAATTTTCATAATATCATGATATTCTAATTATAGAACCATGATATTCAGATTTCAGAACAATAACATACAAATATCATAGCTTATACAGATCAGTTTATTACAGCGTTATGGTTAACATAGTTTATTACAGAATCATGGTAAAATAGTAATATATATATATATATATATATATATATAATAGTATTATATAGTATCAGAACCCTAATGGACTAGATCAGATTATAGAGCACTGTACCATAGTTATTAAAGTTCAGAGTGCAACCACACATTTCAGATAAAGTGTGGAATTTATGAGTAGCTGATTGTGCCTTGGGAGAGACGAAGACTCCTTGGTAGTCTAGGTTGAGGCGGCCAATCTGACAACAGAGGTTTTTTGTTGACTTATCCTAGTAGGCCAGCCAATGTTAAGTCCAACCCACGGGCCGCACAACCCTATCATGAAAGGTTAAATCATGACATACGGTTATCCATCCAAGGAAATTTTCGTAGTTATATATATGTTTATAGATTTTCAAAAAACAGAAAGTATATATATAGTACCTAAAAGTATGATTAAGTAGAAAGTTAATAAACACTTGTATTTTAAGTGACATAAGTGTGAGTTATGATGTATCTTATCTTTATATGTTATTTTAGTTACAGCCTGATTAATAAATATATAGCTTACGTAGACTCTTTTGCCACACACTGGTAATAACATATTTCGTCTTATTGAAAGTTGTCTCATCCCAGTATTTATATTTCAGGTGATCCAGTTAGACGAGCAGATTAGGCTCGGAGATAGAGGAGACCCTTGTACTGCCCTCTTTGTAGGGTAAGTGATTTTGGGAGATGTATTTTTGAGTAGTTCCTGGGGGATCTGGTGGATGATTTTGGAGAGATGTGTATGTATGTTTGCGAGATGAATGTATCAACACCCCTACACACCCAATCTACAAACAGTATGTAATTAATCATGAACTTTCCCTAAATTGAATGCAATGGTCTTTAATTAATTCCTTAAAAATAAATAAATAAATAAAAATTTAAAAGGAAAATGAAAGTCATAGTGCAATTTAGGAATGTCTAATATGACCTTTAAACGAGGGGATCTTGTTAGATAGACCGCCTTTAGAACTAATATAAATGAGGTCTGAAATATTTCTATACCTTTTTTAAAATCATTGGGACGCACACACACAAAAATCAAGCAAAAGCATCAAATTTTAAGCAAAAGTGTCTTTAAAAGCATTCCCAGATTTTTTCAAACAAAAAAAATTTGTGGAAATTTTTGTAAGAACCTGAATCGTGATAAGTGGTTTTTAAATAATTAAAGAGAGGGGCATTTTGGTAAAAGAGCAGGCCTCGTCGACGAAGCCAAATTTCGTCGACGAAGTCTGCGTCCTTCTCGTCGATGAGGGAATGCCGAGTGGTTCGGGGAAATTAGAAATATTCGGTTCATCGACGAGGCCATCGTCTCGTCGACGAAACCAATGGCGGACTCATCGATGAAACCAATGGTGGACTCATCGACAAAGACGCTAATTTGTCGACGAATCCACCCGGGTCAAAGGATCTTTAAAAGGATATTTTGAGTTGATTAGTAGTGAAGTAATGGTTTCTCTCTCTCTCTCTAGGAACTCAGGATTCACTCTTTCTCTCTAGATTTCTTCGCAGTTCGTCACTAAAATCGTGAATCTAAAGTTACCACGAGGATCGTGGAAGGATTCTCTACAAGTTCTGCGGATCGGAATCCCATTTTGGAGATTTTTGGGTTTTGGCGTAAAATCGAGGTAAGGCTCGGTTTTCATTCTAGATCCGGTAGTTTTGTAGGAAACAGTCTTGTGAGTATATTCTATACTGTGATTTGTAGGTTTTGGAACTCAATTCGTTGTTTAGGGGCCTTGAAGTTCGGGATTTGCTATTCAGGGAAAAGGTAAAGGGAACTGTGTTTATATTGGTTATTTTTGAAATCGGACTCGATGGAACTGTGGTTCACGGTCCTATGTGTGTTTTGGCTACTCTTTGGGGGGATATAACGGGGAAAACTATGAGTTTTTCAATTTTGGAAAAAAGGGGATGACGGGCTGCATCCCTGGTTTTGTTAAAAACCGAACGTATATGTTGATTTATATTGTGTTATTGGGATGGTCGTACCTTGACTTGTTTAAACTATATTTATTTGGAAAACCATGATTTAGATTACCAAATGGGTGTGGTTTGTTTGGTTATATAAGCATGCATGTGTGTGTGACTGTTGAAATTCTAGTAGGAACGGGGTTCCGAATTGTTCCAAGTATTGAGATTGTCCGGCTCTATATCCAAGGGCGTGTGTTTATCGCCTGCTACGTAGGCAAGAGTGTCCGGCTCTATATCCGAGGGCGTGAGCCTATTACGATAGATCAGGCCAAAGGGTGTGGATCCACCAGTTAGCGTTGGTACGATGCCATGGGAGTCGAGGACTAGGCATGTGCTGGTGGCGCCGTGTTCGCGGGTTGGCTACGGTTCAACGCCGTATGTCGCGGGCCGGCTTCAGGCCGAAGGGTGTGACGATACCAGGATTGCTGATCATGTGTATGTGTGCATGTATGCACTGTGTAAACTAGTACTGGAATGCATTTAACTGCGTGTATGTTGCATCATGATAACACTCAAATGTCATACACCGATATAACCTGTGTTCTTCCTTACTGAGAGGTGTCTCACCCCTACTGTACATACATTTTTACAGGTCTTTCGAGTAACCGGAACTAGTGTCCTGGTGTAGGGAGCGTAGTGACCGGTGTACTGCAGTTAGTGCTTGGGTAAGTGCTAGGACTGTATTTTGGTGGGTTGCCATTTTGAGATGTATTTGGGCACTCGTTTGTACGTTTTGATAGAGTATATTTCTACTCTTATATAGACTCTGGTATGGTACTGCATATGTATATATAGAATGACATTTTTTCTACCGCGTATATGATTGTGTCTGGATGTGTTTAGGGTGCCTGGGAACTCCACGGGGTCGAACCCTCATCCTTGGTACTGTATCTGTGGATGATTTGTATGATACAGGGACATGTTAGGTTATATTTTCACCCCTGGGTCCCATTTCAGGGTTTGGGGCGTGACATTTTATGAAATTTTCCAATATCAAATTTTTTTTTTTTAGATTTTTAAAAGATTTTTCCTCATTTTTTTTTGGCATTTTTTTTTTTTTTTCATTTAAGTCAAAATGACTCAAATATTTTTTTTATAATTTTAAAAATATTTTCCTGATTTTTCTTTGATTTTCCCTATTATTAAAAATTAAAAATCATTTAAAAATTAATAAATAAAATCAGTTCAGGAAATTAGAACGATTCAACCGGTTAGAACCGGGATCAGCTTGGTTGGCCTTGGTCTGCAAGATTTAACTCTTGACATTAAACCATCGATGCTTTGGCTGAAACCGTCGACGGTTTCGTTAGGCGCAAGTCACGGAATTTGAATCGGGAGATCAATAGATTGAGGGTTTTAGAGGATTGTCCTACGGGGATTGCTACAGGAGTGATTTAGACAGGTTCTAAAACTTTTGTACGCATAAGGGTTCATTTATATACATTATTTTGTAACCCTTGATGTATGCTTGATATTGTAATAGTGAAAATTCAATTGCTGCTCCTGTGGACGTAAGCACATTGCTGAATCACATAAATCTTGTGTTTTTTTTATTGCTTTCGTTTATTCTTTTTGTGAGTGATTGCTTATTTTGTATATTCATCATTCAGTGCTTGCATTACTAGTTCCAGATTCAATTGTATGGTTTTTGCTACACATTCGCATCAACAAATTGCAAAATTAAAAGGGTTTTAAGTGCTAATCAATTTGAGAAGGTTCTAAAATATTAATTATTATATTTATTATTTCACAAATTAATTCAATAACTATTTGTAGATAAAAATTATTAAACTAATTATTACTAATGGTTGAAATTTTGATAATTCAATTATTATTAATGGTTACAAAAATAAAATTATAAATTTATGGGGATATAAAAATACTAATTATTTTATTTATTAGGGATTTTAAAAATATCAATTATTTTATTTATTAATTCATAAATTGTTTCATTTAATACAACAATTATAAAGGTCTATTAATTCAACTATTGTTAAATTATTATTTCAATTATTAATACAAGTTTAAAAATTAACTTACAAATTGAAATTAAAAAATTAATTATTTCAATTATTAATAGAGATTACGAAAAATATTAATTCAAATATCATATTTTTTGTTTAAGAAATAAATTAAAAAATTTAAAGATATTTACAATTTTGATAGGTTTATTTATAGGATTATTTTAAATATTAATTATGGTTATAGAAAATTATTGTTTCAACTATTTAGATAAATATAGTTATCCCTTAAATTCTTAAAAGTATACATATTAGTAATTTGTAATAATTTGTGGTGGTATTCTTAACATCATATAATACACAAATATTATGCAAATGAATGACAACACTAAGAACTTTTTTTGTTTTTTGTTTTTTTTTCAAAATATTGTCTTTTTTTTAAAAAAATATTTTTATATTTTAATGCATTTTCTATATAAGAAACTCATTCAATATACAACAAATAATCAAATTTCTCTAAATTCTTTATTTAAAATTTATCTTCCATTTACTCCTATTAACGTTATCATGAGGGTTAGATACACTTATTCTCAAAACCTAATCATGCAAGGCGACAAAAAAACATAATGAGAAATTGTAACAAGCACATCCATATGATAACGTATGATAATATATTTTATTTTATAATATAAGACCGAGTGGATAAAAAAAGAATAATAGAAAAAAAATGATAATTTACAAATAAAATTAACATGTTTTGTTATTGTAATTTTAACCATGAATTAACCACAAATTTCTTTTTAATATATATATATATATATATTTTAAAATAATTATGGTTCGCTTATACTTTTTGAATGATTGAAAAACATGTTTTTGCATACCCAAGGAACATTGGGGCTAAAGAAATTAGTTTTATTTATATTTGAATAATGTGTATGGATATGATATTTTGGTCGTTTTGACAGTGGACATCTTTTCATTTTATGATTTAATATTGTTGTTAGTGTGTGATTTGGATAATAGATATAACATTTCTTTGATTACTTTCACAATCCTCCTTCTATTATGTTATCAATGTAAAATTGAAAATTGTAAAGTATCTTTATTATGTTACATCGTGCTGTTAAATTGAATATATTATTTGAAAACAAAGATATAGTCCTAAGAGGGGGGTGAATTGGGTTTTAAACTTTCTTTTAAAACTTTTTATGAATTTTTAAACTTAATTTAATTCTTTCAACGAATTCTTAATTTCTTGTTGATTTAGCAATCACACAATAAAAGTTTAATTCTCTTTATCTAATCCACAACCACAAAACAAATAAACATTCAATCAACCACTCAAACTAATTAACCACAATGCAACTAACCAATCAATTAGTTACACAATATTCAATCAGGATGTTTAGTTTGTTTGCAGCCCTGTGGTGAATGAAATTGTAATCCTTGTAGAGAACGTAATTTGTTTCTCAAATTGATATTTAACACAACATCCAAACTCTTCCCAAAAATTCAGAATCCAAATAAACTCTTAGTTAATTTATCTTTGGGTGTTAACCAATCAACGTACTCCCTTTGAGGTTTTCGCAAAGTATTAATCAACTAACGTACTCCCTTTTGGTTTTCGCAATCCCAAATCAAAATTAAACTTTAAGTTTACTTAATTTCCAAATTTACGTAGTATATATGATTTAGGAATTTAAAACATCGACGCAGTTAATATATGTGCTGAAAATAAAGAGCAAGGGAAAGAGAGAGTAAGACCACGACTTTTAAGAGGTTCGGCTTATCTCTAGCCTACGTCCTCGCTTTGGCAAACCACCAAAGGATTCTACTAAACCAATTCCTTCCCGGATGAAACAAAACCTTTACACACTCCTTCAGTAGGCTAGAGCCCGCCTCTTTAAGTGATACCCCACACTCGGTCACTCCTTCAATAGGTTAGAGCTACACCTCTCTAAGCAATACCCCACGCTTAGCCAATGATCCAACAACCTGAAATTGTCAAAAAACAACAAGAAAAAAAAGAAAATATCTACGTACAAAAACACTCTCTTAAAGAGCAAATTAGTACAAGTTCAACTCTATATACTTCAATGTAAAAATATCAATATGAAATAAAATTGAAACTCAAGTATAGAATTCACCAATATCCTTCTTAGATGAGGATTAGCAGTAGGAATTTAGAGGAGGAAGGATCAGCACTTCAGAATATCTCAGCAAAAGAGTTTTGCATTGAGTGAGCAAGAGAGAGCTTTGCAAGAATAAGAGTGCTTTCAGCTTATCAATCATATTTTTCAATTCTTGGTGTGTTTTAATTTGCAAAACCATGTATTTATAAGCTTTCAAAAGTATTTTCGTATTACCCAAGATTACTTGGAGTATCTTCCAAGTTTATAGAAAATTTGGTGGCCAAGAAATATGAATTTCAAATCCAAATCTTTTAAAAAATACAACCGTTAATAGTGTTTAGATGTCTGAACTTTCGGGTTCAATTGTCTGATGTGGTTTTGCCTCTTTAGAAAAATTTCAGAAAAATCTACAAAAGTCTGAACTTAATCTTCAGTCTTCTAAAGAAATTTTTCAGACGTTTGAAGTTACACTTCAGTCGTCTAAAGTGATTCTGTCTGTTGTTTAGTCCTCTAAAGTTCTGCCGTGAACAGTGTTCAGTTTGTTGACAACTTCGACCTCACTTTAGTATTTTGGTAATAACTTTTTCTATACAACTCCAAATTAGGTGTTCTTAGTGTCAAAAGAAAATTAAGAGAAAATCCTAAAACGTTTATGTTGAACTTTTTTTAAAATAAGTAGTGATTGATAGTGAAAAATGTACCTTAATGCGGATGTAGAAAAAATGATAGCATTTGAAAAAACCTCTTTTTAGTGCTTTTCATTCCAAAAATAATTTTGACCTTTTTGAAACATCTTTTAACCTTATAAAAATATTTTTCAAGTATTTTAAAATGTATTTAGGTCAAAGAAATTAGCCTAAGAGCTTCAAAATATTTCAAACGATATTTAAACATTAAAGTACGTACATAAAGACTTTTTTCACATTTTAGGTACTTGAGTTTTCATGTTTTGTCTTTCTTTGAGCTCTCTCACTTTGCTTTTCTTTGACTTTTTTGACTTCTAACTTTTCTTTAGCTTTCAACAAATCATCCATGTCATCATTTTTTTCAAGCTTTAAAATATCATCTTTAAATCCATGTTTCGACTCTTTTAAACTTCATTTGATCCTTGTGGGTACTTTGACCTTACTTTCACATATGTGATCCATGAGATATCATTACTCACACAAATATGTTAAGTTTCACTTGTTTGTTAGCATCAAAACAGGATTTTAAGCCAACAATCTCCCCACCTTTTTTATGATGACAAACAAAGAGTAAAAATTTGAATAAGCCTTAAAAAGGTCCCCCCCTCCTTTCAATAAGCATTATCTTAACAAATTTTGCAATCTCAAGGTCATTTTTAAAAATATTTTCACGTATCGTGCTTATATATCAAAATCACATTATTCAAAATTAATATTAATCAATATCAAATATTTATCCTCCTTTTGATATATATATATATATATATATATATATATATATATATATATATCATGGTCATAAATTTTTAATATCATGCTCAATTTTTGCCGCCCAAAACTTCTCCCCTTTTTGACATCAATAAAAAAGAGTAAAACTTTAAGTACTAAGGCTATGAGCAACCATAAAAAGTATAGTACTTTAAACTTCAGCATGCATAATAATTAATGATACCAATTTTATTCCATGATTCCAATTTAATAATTAGGGAAGAAACATAATACAAGCAATAGGTCATAATACTCCCCCTTAATTTAGTACATTCAGATTTGATACCAACTATGCTTTTAAGTTTATTATCTGTGCTTTATATATTGATTCATATCCAGTATGTTCTCATGAACACAATCATCAAATACTAATATCATGTTAACATCATCAATATCATAACATGCTCATGAGTTCAATTATGCTTATCATTCTTAAATATCAATTTGTGATACCAATTGAGTCTTTTAAATTGTGATACCAATTAAAATTTTTAAATGTGATACCAAAAATACTTTATAGATACCAAAGTTAATATCACTTCATGCATTGTTCATGGATATCAAAAATATCATTCATAGCTCATGGATACCAATATAAAGAGCAGCACAAGACTAATTTATCCAATTAATTCATTATTAGCGTGTATAGTCAAAAATTAATTTTATATCAAGATTCATGCTAATGCTCAATAATCTCATGCTCAAATTTCATACTTCTTATATCCAGATTTAGCTTCATAATCATGCTCAAGTTTGCAGTATAATGAGCCATACATTATTAATATAAGTCAAGTCATGATCACACATGTAGTATATATAGCAAATTAGCACAACATGTATTTCATTTTCATTTGCTTTGTCATATTGCTCAAGTTGTCTTCAAGTATCTCTCATTTTTAAAATGTTTCTTATCAAAATATTCATGTCATATTTTTGATTTTTGCTTTCATATGAATTATCTTTCCAAATTTTAAAACTCTCTATTTTAAGCTTGTATGAATCATCATATGATTTTGGCCAACAATGTTATTTGTGTTTTTATTTGTTCTAATAAATTCTTTGAGATTTTTAAGGCCTTTTATCTAGGTACTAGGTTTCATAAGTGATGTTTCTTTTATTCTCCATACAATTTTTAATTCTTACACCCTTTTTCTTTAATGAACATTCAAACTTTATATGGTGTTAGTGTAGGCTTTAGAAGATGTGCTAGCATAATCTTTAAATGTTTTTGAAAATTATCCTATGTAAAGATTCTTTTTCTTTTTCTTTTTAATCCCATTAAATCCAATGCCTTCTTTGTTTAAGGACATCCTTTTTGTGCCTATCATTTTGTCAAAGTTTTCCTTTCTTTTTGTGAAGTTGTAAATAATTTTTTCTTTATCTTCAATTTGATTTTTGAGATCATTTATCTCAATATCTTTATTGTCATCAACCTTCTTTTGTAATTTCTCTAATTCTTGAAATAATTTTTTGATTTTATCATCTAATTCAAAAATATATATATCTTTCTCATATTTCATAGAGGATGGGGATCGAAGATCTTCTATCATCTTTTCATTTTTGCTTTCTAGTTTCTTGATTTTTAAATCTTTTTCATTTTCAGCAAAATTTTTAAATTCTAATTCCTTTGTCATAACTTCATTCTTACTTTCAATTTTCTTGATTCTTGAATCATTTTCTATTTCAGTAGTTTTAAGGAATTCTAACTCTTTCATTACACCTTCATTCTTATTCTTCAATGAAGTATATCGTTTAGTCACATCAATTGACATTTTATGTACCTTGAATAAGTCATTTTGAAGTTCTTCATAAGATGACATGCTCTCATCATCGGATTCATTAGATGAATCACTATCATATTCATTATCTGATTTGGTTAAGGAACATTGTTCTTTATCATCGATGGTTTAATGCTAAGAGCTATTTCCCTTGCAGACTGAATCCTGAAACCCTCAATGGTTTAGGTCTAACCGTCGATGGTTATCTTCCTATAACCTTCTCTCTTGTTCTTCACTTCACCATGCTTTTTTGGTGCATGCGTTCCACTCAATATGAGCCATAAACCAACAAGATATTAACTTTTATTCGAAACAAATATTTGAATAAAATTTTTTCAGTAAATATTAATTCCTATTTGCTTCCAATCAACATTCTTTCTAACAAAATTTCAACAAATAATTATTTTCAAGGTAGTTAAAACAATTATTTTCACAATAATATATTGAGGTTGAAAAAAATAATTTAATGTGCAATAAAATAATGCGAAATGACAGTGCAATAATAAATATTATGATTAAATTACAATAATATCAAACAAATCTTATTTCAAATACATAAACCCTAATCTCACAAAAATATGTTAATATAAATACACCATCATCATACAAATAACTCAATATCACAATGAAACCGATGCAAAACATCAAAACACAAACTCTAAATATTCTTAGTTCTACTACAACAATAAACAAAAAAGTGAAGAAAATTTTTACTTCACATGTGTAAAGGAGAGGATTTTTTTAGGATTACCTAATTTGAATATAAGTATTTATACTGGTGATCCTTCTTCCTCTCAGTGAAAATGTTCACTGGTAGCTTGCTTAGTCACTGTTGAAATAGAGGCGTTGGAGGAGATCAGTTGGAGGAGCAAAAGGGGGAGGGAGGATGCAACTTTGGTAGAGGGAGGCTAGAGGAGGAAGGAAGAAGACGGAAGGAGGAGGGAGGAACGCGCAAGAGGGAAGGAGAAGAAAAGGGGCGCGGGAAAGGGGTTTGAATGAAGAAAGTCAATTTTGGCTTGGAATGACTGTTGCTTTATGGGGGGAGGGGACAGGTGGTAGGGGGCTTGGGAACCGACTTTCCTTGGTTTTGACTTGGACAAGATAGGTCGCTGACCAGGGGGCAGAGGGTAGGAATCTGAACGGAAATCGACTTTCAATATTTCAATAGTCGATTTTGGTTGAAACCAACTATTGAAAAGTCGGTTGGATTTTTTTTTGTAATTATTCAGCCAACTACCATACAATTCTATTTATTTTATTTTAATTTAAATATTTTTGTAAAAAATTTACAAGTGTAAAGATAAGGGAAACAAAGGTTGAAGCACAAAAAAGTGCTTGCTATAATGTATATGTGACTGTTGAATTATAGAGAGGGAGATTGATAAATGCATTGCATTGAATGAGTTTTTTTTTTTTTAAATTAATAGTTTCTAACACATATTTATAAAAAAAAGAAAAACAACCAATAGGATTGAGGTGTCCAAACAAACAATTAGTGAGATTTTCAATAGGAAATTTGAAATTTTCAATTTTTAAAAAAAATAAAGAATGAGATTTTGAAGGTCTCTTACGTTGAATTTGAGAGTATAAATTTCAGATTTTGAATTTGACTGGATTTAGACAAATTTCAATATAATTTTATATTACGTCTTATTCAAATCTAATATAAATCCAAATCCAAAATCTTTTCGAACATAGAATTATTATTTTTATCTTATTTTAACATTTGCTAATATATATAGATACAAATAATATTTTAGTATTTAAGTGAAGAAAGATTGATCTATTGTTCGGTGAATTTGTCAAATATTCAAACAGTTTAAGATACCATCATTTAAAAAAGTTTTTTTTTTTTTTGAGAAAGTGAAAAGTTTAGGATTGTGAGGTTCATAGTAAGTGTAAGATAATAATAATAATAATAATAATAATAATAATAATAATAATAATAATAATAATGTGTCTAACCCTTGAAATTAATTTGTTACTTTATTTGTGTTTTGAAAATGAGTTATAAAAAATGGGCAACAAAAAATAACATCTGGAAGTTGTTATTGGTTTATTTCACTAATAGTATCAATATTGATAATCAAAAATAAAATATTAAATGATGAATAACTTAAAGAATGAATAGATTTATAAATAATTATTAAAATATATATTTATTTCTTACTAGCATTTTTATTCACAATAACGATAAAGCTATTTATAATTTATTAAAAATAGAGCATAAATTATATAAGCAGTTAGCATATACTAACTAAAATTTTTGAACATAATCTATACTACAATAAATGATATCTTCCTATTTGGTGTCATTTTTCTAAAATCCAAAATTAACTCATTTAAAAAAATTTTTATTTATTAAAAATTAAATACTTAAGGCTATAAGTGTAAAAAATATATTATAATTCATGTTTAATCATTCCTCAAAAATTGGATTTAATTTTCCTTCCCCTTTAACCTCTTTATTCTGTTTCTAAAATGCCCTTTATAATCTACATTTAACCATTCCTAAAAAATTAGGAAGTACTTTTCTTCCCTTTTAACCTCTTCATTCAGTTTCTAAAATGTCTTTATATTATTTAATTTTTAATATTTTTTATAACTTTTTACAAATTTTAAAGGACAAAAGACACTAACCTTCTCTAAAATTTGATAGAAAGACAATGACCTTGAGGTTTCAAAAATTCCAGAAACATCCCCTAAAGTTTAAAAAATTCCATAAACTTCTCATAAGATCTATCAAAAAGACACAAATCGTCTATTGTATTTTACAAAAATACAAACTTTTCGAAGGAAAATCTATATTTTTTGACAAATCTCAGGAGATGTCTGTAACATTTTTAAAACTTTAGGAGAGGTTAATGTCATTTTTGACAAACCTTGATAGAGGTCGTTAAAAGTTTTGAAATCTTAGTAAAGATATCTTTTTACCAAATCTTAGGAAATGTGAGAGTCTTTTATTCAATTTTTAAATATAAAAAGTTTGTAAGCAAGCACATATTGTGCGCCTATAATAGATAATATAATAATTTCTAACAAAATCTTACATTTTAAGACAAAAGGCACTGATGTCCTTTGAGGTTTGTAAGATAATATAATAATCTCTAACATAATCTTACATTTAAAGGTAAAGAAAACTTATTTCTCTTGAGATTTGTAAAAAAGACAGAAACCTTTGTAGAGGTTTCAAAAATGTCTCACACCTCTTATGAGGTTTTAAAAATTTTAGAGACTTTCATTTACCAAAATGATAGAAACATTTTTTCAAAACACTTGTTTATTTTATACAAAATATAAGGAAATATTTGTATTTTTTAACAAATCTTAAGGGAGATTCTTGAAATTTCAGGAGAAGTCTATAAAAATTTTGAATTCTCATGGAAGATTATTATTATTATTATTTTTACCAAATATATGAGGAAATTCTTCAAAACTCAAGAGAGGTATTCTTCAAAACTCAAGAGAGGTGTCTGAAAATTTTGAATTCTCATGAGAGATTAATTTTTTGCCAAATCTCAGAAAATATTAATGTCTTTTGGCCAACAATTTATGGATGCCGAACCGTTCGAAACGCACCCTAATCGGTTTGAAACGCGCTACCCACCCACGATTTTTGGGTTAGACCGTCTATTTTCCTTTTTTTTTTTTTTTTTGGAAAAAAAAAAAAGCTATTTGAAGTCCCAGAAAGGACGTTCCGGACATTTCGATAATAATGTGAGGGCAAATCAGGAATACAAATTGCTTCTAAAGGCCACCGGTCACAACTCACAAGTCGCTCCGACGGGTAATGAGAAACAGGTGACAAAAGGACCCTTTTTATTTATTTCCAGAAATACCCTTCTCCTCGCAACCCCCATCGATCCATCCATTCGCCTCAAAACCGTTCTCCTCCGCCCTCGGCCACCTCTTGACTCACTGATAACAAAACCTAACTGCCCCAGTAACCGACCCTGCCGAGAAACCCGCCTGAAAATGGTATCGGATTCGGAGCTTGTCGGTCGGCTTCGCGAATTTCTCCGGACCTCCGACCTCGACACAACTACCACCGGCACCGTCCGTCGCCAGCTTGAAGAAGATTTTGGAGTCGATTTATCCGCCAAAAAGGCGTTTATTAGAGAGCAGGTGGATTTGTTCCTTCAGAGTCAATTCGAAAAGGCTGGGGAAGATGACTATAATGAAGGGGAACGAGAGGATGAGGAAAATCAAGAGGCGGAGGTGAAGTTAGAGGGAAGCGAAGGTAATGGTTCAAAGGAGGGAGATGAAGATGAAGAAGAGGAGGAAGAAGAAAGTAACGGAAAGAGTACCGGGAAGAAAAGGTCGGTATTATTTATTTATTTATTTTTGAAAGTGTCAGCGATTTAATTGATTTTCATGATGTGAAATTATGCATTTGCAGCTTTTATTTACGGCGACATTTCGGATTTACATGCATGGCTGTTTGGGAATTATATTGAAGAGTTTGGGCCTTCAGAAAGAAAATATCTGTTCTTGCTTCTTTATGACTGTATTTTTATCCTATGTTTCAATTGACACTTGAAATTTCTGTTAATGTTGCATGCGAAATGGGTAGGGTTGATGTTAATTTGTTTTTTCATTCATTGCATTATGGATTTGTTTGACTTGGGACTTGGAATTCCTATACCATCACTAGTCGCATTGCCGTGTGCAATCTGCTGCCACCAAATGCAATCAACTTGATATCTTTGAGCAAGGATAAGTTTTCAAAAACTAATTTTTGATAACCTCATTTTTGCGCACTGTAATATTCAAATGCCTATAACATCTTGTTGCGATTTGTCATTTTTTGTTGAATATGTAATTAGAGTTTCTCACTGTTTGGTTGATGCAAAAATGCTTTAATTTTGACTTCGTGCATTTGTTTCACCATCCCTAGTTTTCTACTGTCTTTTTAAACAGTGGTTTGCTGTACAGTTCATATTCTGTTATGTTGGCCCTGCTTTCTTTGGGTCTAAACAGAGAACAAAATTATCCGGCCCAACACAAGAGGGGAAATTTGTGAAGAGCGAAAACTGTCACAGTTCCTCACATTTCTGCAAAATGCTGCTACTGAGAGAAATTCATGTTCTTCTTGTAATTTTTAATGATTCTCAAATTGGGACTTCACTTGCTTTTATACAAAAGCTAATCTCAAACTTGATCAGTGATACAGGATGTTTCATGTGGGTTGGTAGGTTGCTGGCTTGCCTCATTGCTTGAACAATTAATGATAATAATTTTCCCCCTTGTATATTGGTATGCATGATTACAAGTACTGATAGAATTATGGATTGGAGTTTGCGCTGGTTAATCTTGTTAAACAAATGTTTGCTTTATCGTACTAATCAGGTCTAACAAGCAGAATAAAGAGGTCAAGAAAAGAGGTGGTGGATTTAATAAATTATGCAGCCTTTCTCCCCAACTCCAACAATTTGTCGGAGTTCCTGAGATGGCAAGGACTGAGGTGCATAAAGAAAGTTCTCAAGAAAATTTTTAGGGTTTTTTTTTTTTTTAGCATTTCATTTTTCATTTTTTGATCTTGCAGATCAAAGGGTTCTTAGAGCTCTAATCTACATACTCATTATCTTTAGGTTGTCAAGCAACTTTGGGCCTATATTAGAGAGAAAAATTTGCAAGACCCAAGCAATAGGAGGAATATAATTTGTGATGAGGCACTGCATGCTGTTTTTGGGGTTGGTTCTATCAACATGTTCCAAATGAATAAGGCCCTGTCAAAACATATCTGGCCACTGGAAGCGGAAGATGGTACTACTTTAATCATTCTCTTTATTTCTGTTTGGATGGTTAGTGCATCAGATATCCATTGCTTTTATCTCTTTGATATTTTGCTTTCATTTAATTTAGCAAGTTGAAACCTTGTTACAATTTTGGCCCAATAATTTTTTTTATTAGTTGTTCAGTAGTTTGTTTGTGAAACTTGGGTTAGCCACTTAGACCTGATCCTTCAGGTACTTACTAAAGTTGTATCTATTTTGCTGCATGTAAAGTGTAGGTTAGATGAAAGCATAAGGTAGCTTATCCATTTATTTTATTGCTCTTTTTCTTTCTGATTTGCATTTGTTTGTTTCTGATTTACCTTCTTTTTGTGGAGGATAATTAAGTCTTGACAGCTGAAGTTTTTGTATGTTGCAGAGTACACTAACTTTACATATGTTAATAATTTGTAAGAATAATTGGCTTCAGTGGTGGCTACTGTGGTGACAGTGGCAGCTGTCATTGTTATTTACTTTTTCCTGAGGAGTAAATTTACATTATTTTATCTTGCATTTGATTATGTAAAATTAGTACTTCTGTGGGGAATGTGGAACCTTCCCGAGGAATTGAGGATGCATCCTGGAATCTTCCATCCTGCTAAAATGGACAGTACTAGTTAGAAGTTATTGGTATGAAATAGTAGCAATATTTGTAGTACCAATACAGTTGTTTTCAGTGTCAAGATTTCCGATGTTGGAAGAAAAATGTTACATAAAAATGATTTTATAAAAAATTCATCAAGATGTGCTTTCTCGAGGATGTGTAAGTTATTTTATTTTCATCTACAGCCTGTCATCCTGATGGCTTCCAGAGCTATGTTTCTTTAGAATTGATATCTGTTGTGGGAATGCTGGTATTGACACTGCATCTGTATCTCTTATTTATGGGTATAAAAGAAGGATAATCTGCAAGAGGGGTGGTGTTGAGCATTTAGAGTTTCATTTCTTCTCGAGGTACCCACACCATCTTCCTCATCTCTTGTGAGCCATGGCCTTTACCTCCCGAATCATATGACAACGTGTAAGTAGAAGTCTCCTATGATATAGTTGGGGTCAAAGCCTAAGTTTTCAACTCCGCACAGTGCACCTTTACCCCTTTGTTTTTCTTTACTTTCTTCTCATTCATGAATTATGGCACTCGCAACTCTTTTTTTTCTTATTTTTTAAATGATCTTGATAGGAAGGAGCTTCAACCTTAGGCCTATCAGGAGCATCATTGGATACAATTTTTAACACAATATTTAAGTTGCCTTGCCTGTGGCATTACTTTATCTAGACTAGGCTTATGGAGAAGGTATTTTTTCCCTTAAAAGTCCTAGACCTTTTAAGCTTTAACAGTTTAGGAAAGGACCTTCATTTATTAACTCGTCTCTGAAGTATTGAGTGGTAGTGGCATTTGACAATGTAAGATGAGTTTATGAGCTCACTCACGTTATGGAGTTCTGGGTTTAATTCTTTTCTCTGAATGGTATAGGAGCAATCATTAAGGCCGGCATTTGACCCTGCAAGATTGTGAGCTCTCTTACATAACAGAGTTCTAGGTTTTCTCTCACTGAGTTCCTTAACTTCCTTTTTGCCTTTTGAAGTCTCTAGTTTGGCGCATTTCATATTCTTGTGTGAGAGGCCCAGTTTCCCATTGATCTTGAAGTTCTTTGATTTCTAAGAGCTTCACTAATCTTCATCACAGTTCTGGACACACTCTCTAGGAATCAAAATCCTTTAGTTCTTCTCCTTCAAGAGTTGCTGGCACAATCCATTGAGGACAAAAACAAGGGCAAAATTCAGATGACGCATTAGAATTCTTAAAAAAAAGTAAGAATACTCATTGCATGTCCTCTGAATCGCCAGCATTTCTATTACTGACTAGGCAATAGGCAGCATTATATAAGATGAAGCATTTAACTCAGTCCCCCGAGGGACATAAAAATATGCCTGAGGTTTGTTGACATATGTAATTCTGTCAGGTTAATATGTCCATGATAGAAAGAAAGACTTTGAGCCAGGAAATAAAAGTCCAAACTCCTTGTTTAAGGAGGGTGATGAAACATTTTGAGGCTTGGAGCTGAGTACAAGAAGTCAGGAGAAAGAGGGGAGGAAGGACTAAAATGAGAAAGAAAAAGAACTGTTGCTACTGGAACTAGCATAGCCTCCTTTACTTACTGCCTAGTTTGTATGATGTTTGAAGTAAAAGTAAGAGCCCATTCTCCAGATGCTTCAATGATTCAATGACACGTTCCTATTGAGTATTGACTGGGAGGTGAATATGCTCCTTTCCTCTGTTTCATCAGCGAATAACATAGTGCATGCATTTTACTAATCCTTTTTCGATCTGGACAGAAAAGCTTGGCAGAGCGTGGCAAGAATATGCCTTGAGTGGACTGTGGACCAAATTGGGAATAGAGTTGATAAAATTTGGTTTTATCAGAGACCTAGAAATACCTGTCCTCCAGTGGGCCAAATAATATATCAAAGAACTAGCTTGGGAGAGGGTATGGGCTGGTGAGGATTGGACTTATGCCCTTTATGTGTAATTGAGTGGGTGCAGATGTGAAATTTGAATTATCTCCTTGGTCAAGAGAACAGTGGATGGATAACAATTGTTAGTGCTGATGTCTTTGTTGAAACATGTTGTCCACCACATCATCATCCCTAACTTTTGGACTCACTTTTAAGTATTGATTTCCATGGCACTTGATTCTCTGCATTGCTTTGATTGGAATCTTACCTTTAGTGTTGGAGAGGATCCCTGGAGAATGAAATGACAATCATTGGCGAACATAAAGAGACCAATGTGATTTATTCTTTGATCAATGTGATCCTCGTGTTAAGTGTACAGATGCTGTTGTGAATGATTATGGGGATCTCAAATTACTAGGAAAACTAAGTCCAAGTCAGAGAGGTTCGATAAAAAGATCTTGTGCTTTCCTATAAATCTCATGCAAGAATTTAGAGATGTGTTCGTGAATTAATAACTTTATTAAGTGATTGGCATTTAGCATTCGGCTGATGACCCCTAAATGTATCATTTTGAGTCAGATACTAGATTGTGTAGTGATCATGCACTCTTGAACTTCTGAATGAATGTGCTGAGCACCTCTCAGGGATGTTATAGTTCATGTATAAATTTCTGTTTGAATACTTTCTGCTTGTCACACTGTTACATTGCTGTCGCTTTGAAACAGCTGTGGGATCTGGATGTTGTTTGAGTTTGCTAATGACTCTTTTGTGAATCTCAGCATAAAAACCAATTTCCAACTTGTAGTTGAGTCAAATTCAAAATTATGCCATCTAAGAATGCTCCATAAATTAATATGAATTTTTTTCAACACACTTTTGAACTGGTAGTGCCAAATCTATCATTTCATGGTAATTTTATCCCTAATCTGCCACAAGTATGTTCTTTGGTGATTTGGATGCTAGTTTTGAGTCAATGTTTCATGTTCATTTTATCCATTGTTCACTCGAATTTGTTTTATGCTATCACCAAATTAAGGGGCTCTCCTTTTTTCTTGCAGTGGTAAGTGTTAAGATGTTTCTTTTAATGCTTCAAAATACTATTTAAAATAATTTTCATGATTTAGCAGCTCCAGCCAAGTCTACACAGAAGGAAAAGCAGCGGAAGCAAGAAAAACAAGGTGGGAACTATTAGGTCTCATTCTCAGTTTGCTTAGTTTGAAAAGCTGCTTGGTTTTCATACCAATTTTAGGTTTCATCAGTCATTGCCGTACCCACTTCCAGTGCCCAAATCTCTTCTACATGTTACGTGTGTGTGTGTGTGTGTGTGTGGTGTGCATATGTGTAATTATTATATATAGGTAAAAGGCTGTTAGACTGTCCATCCAACATGGTGCTGTCTTTATCAGAGTCTTGGACTGGCAATCTACGGGTGTTTAGGGAGATGATGACATTTATGCTATGTTATCCATAGATATAATGACATTCTATTGCAAGAAAATAATATAGAAAATGTCCTTTATGTCTCCTATCTGGGGTTGGTTATGTAAATTTTGTTTCACCATCATCTGGATTTCATATTTATGCTCCATTGTCCACCTAACACCATTGGGCCTGGAACTGGTAGTGCAATGGCCTTTGTGGAGATGATGACTCTTCATTGCCGGGAAATAGTATGAAACGAACAGATCAGTTCATATTACTGAATTTTGGTAAAACCTGTATCAGTGAATTACTTGATTGTTTTAGCATCCTTATCTAGTTTACTGCATCCTGATCCCTGTCCTCTTTCTAGTTTAGATCCAGATGATGAGCCAAAACGAAAGGAGAAACGGCGAAAGGGAGGAAATTCAGGTGGTTTTCTTGCTCCACTTCCACTTTCAGATGCTCTAGTAAAATTCCTTGGTACTGGAGAAAAGGCATTGTCACGAGCTGATGTAGTAAAGAGAATGTGGGAATACATAAAACAAAACAACCTCCAGGTATGTGATTGTTCTCCTTCATTGTATGACTCATATTCGATAGCTGGCAGTCATATTTTATATCATTTACTGTACATGGTATAACATATGATAATAGCACATTTTGACTCTTTTTGGCAGGTTTTACTTGAATGATTTGGTTGTTTTTATTTTGATGTTTAAATAATTTTATTTTTGTCTTTTTTCCATAAGAGAGAGAGAGAGAGAGAGAGAGAGAGAGCAAGAGAGATTATGGTGCTCAATTTTTTAATGGTGTTTCTTCACTCAAATTTAACTACATTCTGTAATAATATTAAACCCCTTCAGCAAGCGACTTAATTTGCTATAGTACAAATAAGAGTTGCATGTGGGTATGTAGTTTTTTAAATATCGTAGGATCATCCTACTTTGAAAAAAATGGTTTAGTTTCTATATAGAATTGCATATTTGTACGATTGCAGTAGGACTGTAGTAGGAATAGTGGGATGTTTAGGATAGTAGTAGGATTTTCATAGGTAAAATTCTACATTACATTATAATTTATAGGTCCGTAGGATCAGTTGTGTTGAATGCCCTCCTAAAATGACTTTCTTTGGCATCTTATGCCCAGGAATAGGATTACTATCTCAATATTTTTGTTCAGCTGCTGCTGCTGCTGCCGCTGCTCTTACTACTACTAGTCATTGTAGTGTTGGGGGTGGTAGAAATTGTAGCAGCAGCAACAGTAGTCATCATGTCAGTGACAGCAGAAGTGGTAGTTGTAGTCATAGTTGTAGCAGTGATGGTAGTGGGAGTGGTAGTCCTAGTCATGATGGTAGTGGTGCTGGTGGTACTGGTACTTTTAGTCATCGTAGTAGCGGCAGCATTGAGAATACTTACTAATAATGAACACTATTAATAATCATAATGTCGAAAACCAATAATAATAATAATATTAAAGAAGTAGTATAGTGGGCCTGCAACAGTTGCAATAGGTAATAATAATAACTTAATGACAATTATTGGTAATACTTGTTAATAATAATAATAATAACTTCTATTAAAAAAATATGATAGTAGTAATAGTGGCAATCATGTCCTAGAGCGATGAATGTAAGGATATGTTTGTGTCATTAAGTTGGGAATCTGAGATTATTGAAGGGAACAAAATGGGTATTAACTACCCATGTTTTTGGGAATATCAGCTGCAAATGATTCCCATGAGTGCCCAAACATGGCCATCCAATGTTCTAAAGGCCACACTCCCTAGAATCCTTTGGGATAATCTATGCCGAACACCCCATATATTTTTAGATCTTTACTATATTAGTATATCACCTGCATTATATTATAGGTTTAGTGTTTGTCTTGTATAACTTGTACAAGAAATGAACCAGTTAGGAACTGATTTTATATATTTAATGTAACAGGACTCTGTAACGGCATGATATACTGTTGGTGCACAACTAATTGCTTAAGCTTTTAGGTAAAAGTGGTAATCTAACATGTTATTAGAACTATAGTTGCCAGGAGGTTCTAGGTTCTAGTCTTTTTGCCTGCATTTGTTGTGTGGTGTTTAAAATTATTGTTTCCCCTATAATGGGTATTATTTATTGTTTGTTTATCTCTCCACGTGCAATTGGCTGCATGTGTGGGGGAGTTTTAAGGTTTGATATACATTGTTGGCCCACAAACTAATAGTTTTTCAGCTTTTTAGATAAAAGTCGTAATCTTACGTGGTATCAGAACTATGGTTGCCAAGAGGTCCTGGGTTCTATACTTGTTGCCCATTTAATCGTTTATTATGTGGTGTTTAAAAATTATATATTCCCTATAATGGATGTTATTTATTGTTTTTTTATCTTTCCACATGTAATCCAGTTGCGTGTAGGGCAGTGTTAAGGCTTGATATACATTGTTGGGTCACAACTTAATAGCTTAATCTTCTAGGCAAAAGTGGTAATCTAACATGGTATTAGAGCTATGGTTGTGAGGAGTTCCTAGCTTCTATTCTTCTTGTCCGTTTATTGTAAATTATTGTGTTCCCTATATGGGTGTTATTTATCATTTATTATCTCTCCATGTTCAAACTGGTTGCATGTGCAGGGTGAGTGTTAAGGCATGTTGTACCTTGTTGGCCCATAACCTAACAGCTTACACTTTTAGGTAAAGTGGTTGCTTAAGACTCAAGCATATATTTCCAAATTGATGTTAATTAAGTGGTTCAAACTACAAACATGAATGTTAGGTAGAGGATGCAGGCAGATATTTAATGGATTAATGCATTTCATGATAATAACGATAATGGTGACGATGGTTTATTGATAGGCTTGATGAAGTTACCTTTGACGATCTCAGTGATACTGATGAAACAAATTGTGGCTTGGATGCTGACACTAATGTTAAGGAGCTAGCTCAATAGTTTCGATTTGGCTGTTTATTTATTTATTTTTTATAAATTTTATGTGTTCATGTTGTACAATTGCTTGTTGAACAATTTGCGTTAGAAATTGTGTGTGTGTGTGTGTGTGTTTTTTTTTTTTTTTTAAATTTTAATAAAGTATTAGCTTTGTTTCATTGTGAGCTGGTTTGATTTAGGAATGCAACACTTTGAACACTTTATCACTTTGTTATGCGAGGGCTGTACCAGATAAGTTACTTATTTTTTTATTGTGCATGAATGCGTTTTAGCTAATTTTTTAGGTTTATAATATTAAAACTTATGAAAAATAACATACAAATGCATTTCTTATATTCATTTATATTTAGTAAAATCTTACAATCCTTGATACGATCATGCTAACCCTCTTATTGTAAGATCATGGTTTCAACAACCTTTGTGCATATAAAGTGAGTATAGAGATTAGAGACTGCTCTATATATATAACAGGACTATATAATTGTCTTGAGGAAGAGGAACGTATTGAGAACATGTAGCTAGAGTCCATTATAAAAATATGCTATGCTGTCCTGGCTGAAGTCTTAAATTTCATAAAATTTGCTGAAATTTCAGTTGAAATTTTGGATTTTGGGAGGTTCAGAAGGAAATCAGGTTTCAATTTCCATATTTCAAATTTTTCTGGAACGTTAGGAATTTCTAGAATGTTGTCTCAAAATGTAGATATTTTTGGGAATTCCAGCTGAAATTTTATACATATAGTTCAAAATTTCAGAAATTTAAAAAAAAAAAAAAAAAAAAAAAATTCTAAAAAAGTAAAGACTTCTGTGTTTTTCATTTGTTTCAAAACTAATCACAATCATCTATTTGGTATTTCCTGAAGTCATTCATAATTTATGGGTTCTTCATTTTGTTTCTAAACTAATTGCAATCATCTATTTTGATATTTCCTGAAGTTTCATTCTTAATTTCCAGTGTTTTTTTTAACTCGAAATCAAATTTCTAACGAAGTCAAAATTTCTTTAAATTTAGACCATTGAAAATTCTGTTGAAATTGAAATTTTTGTCCTTTGCCTTGCTGAGTTGTAGTAGTACTTTTATTGGGCGGGCCCCTAATTTATATTCAGAGTGGGATTTCTGATGGTATTGTGATTTAATGGTGATATAAGTAATGAGTCTTGTTATTATTAGGAAGGGGAAATTGTTAATTTTTTGTCACCATGAGGAGTGGTTACTGCCACATACAACAATAAAATCGAAGCCTTAAGTCTCACTAGATGGGGATTGTTAAGTGGTGTGCTGGCAGCTTAGCAAAAATATCAAGCCCATTTTAAATTTTATAATCTTGTGTTTGCACGGAGTATCCTCGGAGGCCGTATGTTGGAACTTCTAGCTTTTCAGATGAGCTGGACAGATAGTTGGTGATGAACATAATTTTTGTGATCTGATTGAATACTTATTAACGAAACTTCACCTGGTCTGTTTCTTAGCAAACCTATTGTTGAACTGTCCCCTCACAAATTTTCTCTTTGCTTGGCTTTGAAGGATCCATCTGATAAAAGGAGAATAATTTGTGATGAGAAGCTGAAAGAACTCTTTGATGTCGACTCCTTCAATGGCTTCACTGTTGCAAAACTCCTATCCACTCATTTCGTAAAAACAGAACAGTGAGTTGCTTGCTTCTATATGTTGTTCTTGTTTAAGCCCACGAGGGGATTTTGCACGTGAGTTTATTTTTAAAATTTCAACTGTTCTTTCCCCCCTCTGCTGGGCATGCCAACTGTTTTTATTGTCCTCTGTTATGTATCTTTTTTAAATGATCGACCAGAAGGGCAAATAGATAAACCTTCAAAAAAAAAAAAAAAAAAAAACTAATCATGTTGAATTAATTTTTCCATGCAATACTGAAGTTCAAATTTTTTTTTTTTTTCCCAAAAACTGAAAGCTATGAGTGTGGGTGTGAGAAAGAAGCAGCCCACTACGGAGCATTGGGTACTCAGTATGCCTGCTGAAGAGACATTAGGTTCTGGTTAGGATATCTTCATTGCCCATTCAGTTCATCGTCAGCTATGTCAAGGATCTTCTTACTTACAAAATGAGTAGTCTGTTCAATTGCGAAAAACAGTTCTATTTTTTGTTTTCAGTTTTTTTTTTAAAAAATTAAAAAGAAATGTCTTCTTGTTTTCCAACATTTGTGTAATAAAGTTGGAGAACATTTTTATTGTTTCACTTTTTTCATAAAAATGATAGGGGAACTTAAAAATAAGGTAGTGTTTTGGTAATTATTTAGAAAATGAAGAATGAGAACTGTTTGTCATTAACAGGCCTTAAGGTCGCTTGAAGGTTTTCTCAAGTACTACTTTTGCAGTAAAACACCTGATATTTGTTATTCGTGTTTCATTTATTCACAAACCAAGCCAAGAGTCATTTATTTAGTTATGAATCTTTTACTTCTCCCTAAAATCTATTCTACAAAAACATTTGTTAACAGGAGTATGGTTGTTTTACTACTCAAAAAGAAAAGATAAAGATGTGAGTTATTCTTAGTATATGCATGTGTGTGTGTGCCCGTGCGCGTGTGTGTGAGAGAGAGAGAGTTGTAAATGAGGGGGACAGGAAATCAAAGTCTGAAAGGGAAAAGATTTAAGAAAAAGAAAACCGTGGCTGTCAAATATTTGTTTGTTTGATACTGATGGTGGATGAAATTGTAAATGCCATAAAGATACTAGTATATTTTAGGAAGCATCCGACAGTATCAGTAGTTAAGTTTCTACCACCCACCTAAACCCCACCAAAACGATCACAATGACCACAGCACGAGGGCCACAATCAATCATAGCTAACCCCCCTCAACCACTATCACCATGTCACACCCTGCCAATCCACACACAGTAAACTTTGTCACACCAACATTGCCAATGCTACCCTCAAATGTCGTTTTTTCTCATCTTTCCCCATTTCCATTCCGCTTCCCACGACGCCACCTTAACCATTATGTTCTGCTCACATGCTTTTCATCTGCTCCATTTTCTCTGCTGGATCATGATTCATGAACAAAGAAAATGGGCTCACTTTGATACCCGAACAAATCGTAATTCAAGAGAAATATGTTTTAAAATATTGAAAAAAGTTAATTAGATTGAGAAGTGTAAGCTTTCTATCATTATAGCATATTTGGGCTGCAAATGAGCCGAAGCGAGTTGAGTTTATCATGTTTTAACTTGTTCATTACATTAACCGAGCTCAAGCTTGAGTCAAGCTTTAATATTTATGTTTGTTTATTGTGCAAATGAAAGAGTTCACAAGTACTTATCGAACCAAGTTACCGAGATGTTTATAAATATTTTTCTTGTAAGAAATGTCTATATCTCCAGACTTGATTACAGTTCATATTAACAGAAGTAGTAGTGTATTTGAACAAGACTGAAGTAGTTAAATCGTTTGTTATGGAAATGTTCAGAGGAACAAGTTTTTTAAAGTGGCAAGACCTGCCATTGTTG
This sequence comes from Malania oleifera, assembly GCF_029873635.1. Lineage (NCBI taxonomy): Eukaryota > Viridiplantae > Streptophyta > Magnoliopsida > Santalales > Ximeniaceae > Malania > Malania oleifera. The sequence continues at coordinate 22,749,974 of NC_080417.1, read as the reverse complement.
CCTGGGGGCATAGTGTTGGGAGCTGCTTGTTTGTGTTGGTATAGAATGTTGAATAATTTATGAGATTTGTAAAAACAATACTCTTGTTGCTGTGAACTTGAATTCTCATAATATAGGAGCTCGCTTTTTCTTTTTCTTTCGTTCTTTCTTTCTTACTCATGAATTCCCCACAAAAGAAAAGGAGCTGCCTTCTGTCTGCCTGGTTCATTTTGTTACCATCTGCTTTATAAATTATTCCCCTATTTCAGCAGTCTTTTAACACTGATGTCTTTATCAGGCGTAAGATGTAAGTCCCCCTCTCTCTCTGGTCATATCAATGGATGGACTCTTAAAACCTCTGTTAGGCGTGTTGGAGCTTGAGGATTGTGTGTGACTGAATATATCCTTATCTTTTGTTGATATTATCCCCCATTTCTCAAGCTAAGACTTGTCTCAATCACACATCCTGACCTCAAAGCTCTGTTCAAACTGGGGTTTTGCTAGTGGCATTAACGTTGGGTTTTATCATCCACGCAGATTCCGACTCTCTGCTTTTGTTTTTTAATGCTAAGGGTCTGACCCGTGTGCCTTTCTGAAAGGCCATTGTAGAATTCTTACCGTCCTTTGAACATTGCTTGACTGATCTTGAGCAGTGTAGTTAGTTGGATACTATCTATTTATACGATGGATTACCACCCGTACCGCGCCCCCCCCCCCCCCCCCCCCCTCCCCCCGCCCCCCTCCAATCATGTTATTTCTGTGCGTCAAAGAAGCAGGCTGTAAGTTGCTCTGACTAGTTTTCTTCGTGTCCAGCAGTCCCATCATGCCAAAACAAAAGATCATCATATTGCCCCGCCAATTGAAATCAATTTTGATTTTTTGTGTTTTTGAAATTTTATGGTTAAGAAGGATGTCATCTTCATTGAAAAATGGAAGAGGCAAGTTGAAGAAGAACAATGGTGGGGTGTGGAAAGAAGTAAAGGAGAGTTGAGGATGAGGATGGGCAAAGTGTGGAGAGTACACGGAGATTTGGTAATTGCTACCGCGTGAATGAAAAGTTGATTTTACCCTTGTGTAGAGATTGTGAACCCATGGTGGGCCTCTTGCCTCTTTCTTTTCATTATTATAGGCGTGGGTTGGAGATTTTGTGGCCCATTGGTGCATATATATATATATATATATATATATATATAAAAGAGAGCAAAATACACGGACCCTTCTCGAAATTTTGTAAAAAGACAATGACCTTCTATCTTATTTTATAAAGCTTAGGAATTCCTCCTAAAACACCATTTGGATTAAAAATTTTACTTGTGAAAAAAGAAGAAGAAAAAGAGTAGAAAACTTATTTTTCATTATTTTTTTTCTATATTAAATTTTATTAAAAATAAATATTTGTTTTAATACAATTAAAAATTTTAAAAAGGCAAATATAAAATATTAATAATACGTATAATTAAAATTTTCTTTGTGGATTTGTTATATATTCTTTATTTTCTTTCTCATTGGATAACCAAACATGAAAAATATATATTCCTTAATATATATTTTTTAGTTTCAAATGGGATTTTAAGATTTCAAAATTTTGTGAGGCTTTTCAAAGACTCTAAGATTCCCTTGCATTTTGTAAAAAAGACGAGTTCTAAAAGATTGTTTTGAAAAATTAAATGTCACGGGAAGTCTGAGCTTTGTGAAGACCTCTAGGATTTTCAAATGATAGGGGAGGTTAGTATCTTTTTGTTAAATTTAAGGGCACAAGGGGTCTATCATATCTTGCCAATATTTCAAATATAAAGCTGTGTATGTCAATGCTGTGTTTGGCACTAGGAAAAGAAAGAATATAGATTTCAGAAAAAGAATTCTACATTTTCCCCCTTTTCATATTTTCTTCAATCATATCTTGCTATCAATGCAGCCTTAAGAGTTGGATGCAGTGTTTTCAATTTAATTTATTATTATTATTATTATTATTATTATTTGGTTCACACTACATTGGGATTAGACAATAAGATAATTAAACTTTTTAAGGGATGTTTTGTTTATTGTTCTTTATTAAAGGTAGTCATTTAGAGCAGATTTGATAGTTAGAAGGAATCCAAGGAAAGCTACTTGATTGACTAGACAAAGACTAGCTCAAAGTCCCGGCAAAATATCCAAACGCTCGAGGTGCATGAAAATTCTTTCGAAAAACTTAAAATCATTTCGAATAACTTCAGGAAAAATACTTTCTTTTGGGCCAAAAAAAATTGAAACTAAAATAGAAACAAGATAAATTGTGTAAATCAATCGAGGAAATAACGATGTCGAAAAGAAGACGGGGATTCTCTATATATAATGACACTGTCGATCAATTGAAAGGGACGTAGCGCAGAGAGACTGTGTGATCCAAGAAAGGCAGTTTCAGGCTACATTTGGATTAGACAATGAGATAATTAAACCTTTTTAAGGGATGTTCTGTTTATTGTTCTTAATTAAACTCTACATGTGCTGGTTTAAACCTCTTCAATTCAAGCATGGTCCGACTAAGGCAATGCCAAGCATAGCACAGTGATTGTATCCATTCTTATTCGTTCATTGGTACCATTTCCTCATGCATAAAATTATAGGGAAGTGCTGGTTTTGGTGTGCCCCCCTCTTTGGACCACTCCTTCACAAAGAATAGGCATCCATTAATCAGGACAATTCCATTTTGAACAAACTCAAAATGCATGTGCTGAAATTTAAGAAATTTGTACCCCACATTTTTGGATGGCTATACTTCATAGAATCATCTTTAAATTTGAAAAATAAAAAATAAAGGAAACTGATGAAAGGCTTTGTATGCTAACCAATCTTCATGAATAGGATGTAGAACCGATTTTATAGGGGCCGATAATTAGAGCTTTTAAGGTAGTATTTGGAAGTACGGATTTTAACAATTTTTATGTGGATTAGAAAAATATTCAATATAATTTCAGATTATGTTCTACAGAAATTTATATAAATTTAAATTCAAATTCTGAAATTCGTTTTCCTAAATGTAAAATAAGAAACAACAAAATTAATTTATTATGTAAAAAATCAAAAAGAAAAAATCATAACATGACATAAGAAAATGGTTTATTATTGTGTACACATGGTTTGTGGCTTACTCCTCCATCACCATCTTTATTCTCTTTATGAAAATTTTAAATTGCAGTTAAAGCTTATAATGTTTTGATTATTGATGAATAAATTACATGATTAGTCCTTAAAATTTTATTAGATTGTACATTAAATCACGATATTTAACTTTTTGAACTTGTGAAAACTGAAGTACTATGTTAGAGCAAATATTACAGTTAATCATCCTAATTTTCATTAAGTCACGTGATTAGTGCGTAGTTTGTGAAATGACTGATTTGCCATTTATAAGTTTTCAAAATTAAGGTGGCACCGAAATGAACTTTATTATTCATCCCATTAGATATGAATGACTAATTTGACATAAGATCGTACTATTTTGTTTAGGATTCACATAATATGGGTATGTGTTAATCATCGAAAATTGAAAGAAGGATGATTGATGATTAAATGTGCTCAGGCATGACATTGTAAATTTTTTTTTTACAAGTTTAGGGAGTTTAATGCTAAATATAAAATTTAGGAAGCGATGTGTAATTTACTAAATTTAGATATTAATTGTGGAATTTACACTCTAAATATTGCTATTCCCTTTTTTTTATCCCTCTCTAACCAAAATTCTTGGCTTCATTGCTGCTTGCATGTGGAATTTTTACTAATCAATATTAGGATTCATTATTCAATTTTCATTATTTTATTAATCACATTTAAACAAAAGTCAGTGATATACCCAAAAGACATCCCGACATTAAGCTCGAGATTAACTTATGTAAGATTAAAAAATGAAAAGGTATAGAGGATTCAATGAAAAGGAGGTAAAGTCCATTAATTAAAGTAAGTGATTACCACATCAATTTTTACTCCCCAATAAGATATATAAAAGATAACCCTTGCAGTACATTAGTAGAAAAATCAATAGGGAGGTATCCCAAATGTCTATAAAAAAAATCCTCCCTAAGCAAGGTAAGACATTTCATCTCATCCTCCCTCACTTTTTTATTGTTGCGATCCTATAATCTTTCCAAATTCCTTAATTTAGGTATCAGAGTGATGCCTCAGAGTACACGCCGTGTCCTCCAAGCTATTCTTCTCTCATTTTTGGTAGGTGATCAAAGTCGCGATTTATCCAAATTCTTGCGGACAAAATTTTGACAACAACAATTGGTGCCGTCTGTAGAAAACTTGGAAGGGTGTTTTTTTTTTTTTTCTTTCTAAAACTCAATCACGACTGCATCACATAATTTCAAATTTGAACATGTTGTTGGGGATCAATCACTCCAGTCGGTTCACTCCCCACCACTAGACAATTTGCCGCAAATTGTGCTTTAGACCAATTTTTAGCCTTCCAAAAGAGGGTGAAGGACATGTTTAGCATGATATTATGAATAAAAAAAGATTATGTGAAGCACGGCTTCAAGCATAAATGACACCTAACAATAATGTGGTGGTACTACATGAAGCAGTCTTAAAAATTTCATATTTGACAAAGTATAAGGAGGCAATAGTGTCAGCATTAATGAGCAAAGATTCTAGGAATTTGATGAAAAATTCAAAAAAAAAAAAAAATGATCAATCGGAAAAGCTAGTGGATGAAGTTCGCAATCAACCCTTAATAAGGGAAACCTTAGCTAGACTTCTAATTCCCCCTTTACCAAGGAAATAATAGAGGTCCCTCTACAAAATAAATTCAAAATGGCCATTTGATGAACATCGTTTATGATACAAGAAGTGATGAGTTTTACTTAGTAAAAAATTGGCTCATTTGACGAGCACCGCTCATGAAATGCAAAAATTTCCTTCTTATGTGCACTACTCATGAGACAACAAGAACCATGTACTGCTCGACAAAGTATTGTCCCATTTGATGAGTACTGCTTATGAGACCAAAAATATCCATTTGATGAGCATCGCTCATGAGATGACAAGAAACAAACATTGCTCGGCAAAATATTTACTCATAAGATGAGCACCACTCATGAGGCCCCAAAATGCCCTTTTGATGAGCACCGATCATGAGGTAATAAGAAATAGACATTGCTTGACAAAGTATTGGGCCATCTGATGAGCATCACTCATGAAGCGCAAAAATACTCATTTGATGAGTTCTGCTCATGAAGCAACCAGAAATGGGCACTATTTGACAAAGTATTGATCCGTCATATTAGCACTGTTCATAAGGCCAAAAAATGTCTATTTGATGAGTATTGTTCATGAGATAACAAGAAATGGGCACTACTCGGCAAAGTACTGGTCCATCTATTAAGCATTGTTCATGAGGCCAAAAAAATGTTCATTTAATGAGTACCACTCATGAGGTAACAAGAAACAAGCATTGCTCGACAAAGTATTGACTTATCTGATGAGCACCGCTCATGAGACCCAAAGATTTTCATCTAATGACTTAATCCAAACTGTGTGATAATAAAAAGACATAGTAATGTAATATACACTGGAGCTAAAAAGGTAATTCTAAGATTCGAAAGTAAAGGCAACTGTATAACCTAAAAGAGATCTTAACATTAAACTTTGTTTAGATATTGATCGAATAAATAAGATGCACAACAGAATAAATACAACAAGTAAATGAAACACAACCAGAATAAGAACAACAACCAGATTTAGGTGGTATGACAAAGCCTACATCCATGGAAGCAATGACACAAATTTTACTATGAAAATCACAAAGTACGCAATACACTTATGAAATGATCACTCTCCAATCAATATATGCCTAGAATGACATATATAATAGTCCCTCAGAGGTTTCCCTCCGATTACCCAACCACCCCAACGTTCAAATTCAAAATTAAAAAAACTGCTCGCAGCCTAGAACTTCTCGTCGATGAGAATAGGGGATTCGTCGATGAGACCAAGAAGAACACTCATCGACGAATCATTCCACTCATTGACGATCCCATTTTTCTACTCTTGGTATTTCAGAAACTTTGAACTTTTGGGCATCTTGGGATCTTCTCGTCGACGAGCATAGGACACTTGTCGAAGAGTCTTTGCTGTCTCCTCGTCGACAATCACAGGGCACTTGTTGACGAACCCCTACTGTGCTACCCCTTCATGTTTTTATTTCTTATTTGTTTATAAAATCCAAAGTATAAAAGCCACACCATAAACAACAATCTCCACCTTGGCGATTATATGCTCTTTAGAAGGATCCCAAAAAACATGTTTAACTGCTCCACCTTGAACTTGAAATGCTTGGTTGGGTATGTTTCCCTTCTATCACTTGGAGACATGGAATAAGTCCAAGCAATGCTTGAACTTCTCAGAAGTAACTAATTTTGTCAGAATATCCACTGCATTTTCAGACATGTGAACTTTCTCTAACACAAGCTCACTCGAAGCAATAAATTCCTGAACTCTGTGGAACCTCACATCAATGTGCTTGGTTCTAACATGGTATATCTAATTCTTTGCCAAGTAAATGGTATGTTGACTATCATAATGTAGCACCACTACATCTTGTTATAACCCCAGCTCTCTGACTAAACCAATAAGCCATAAGGCTTCCTTTGCAGTTTCAGTAACTACCATATATTCTGCCTTAGTCGTGGATAATGCTACCAGAGAATTTACCATGGATCTCCAATACACCGATCCTCCTATAAGGGTAAACACATATCTCGTTGTAGACCTTCTATCATCCATATCTCTAGCATAATCAATATTAACAAACCCCATAACTGAAGGACAACCCTGTTGCTTGCCGAACATAATGTCATATCCCGATGTACCCCGTAAGTATCTAAGTATCCATTGACGGCTTCCCAATGCTGCCTCCCTGGATTAGAAAGAAACTTACTTACCACGTTCACCGCATGAGGCAAATATGGCTTTGTACACACTATGGCATAGATCAAACTCCCCATATCACTAGCGTAGGAGACCTTTGACATGTCCTGAATTTCCTCATCCGTACTTGGGCAATCTGCAGTAGACAACTTGAAATGATTCGCCATAGGTGTACACACCAGTCTTGCATTAGCCATGCTAAACCTCTCAAACACCTCTGTACATAACCGCCCTGAAATAACCATAACCTCCCTACAGTTCTATCATGACGAATCTCCATCCCAAGTATTTTCTTGGCTGAGCCAAGATCCTTCATGTCAAATTCCTTATACAGCAGGTCCTTTAAGTGACTCACCTTAGTCAAATCCTTTGCAGCTATCAACATGTCATTGACGTACAATAACAAGAAAATAAGAGAACCATCTTCAAGCTTGTTCACACATACGCACCAGTTATACTCACACCTCTTGTAGCCAATCTTGATGATGTAAGAATCAAACCCGTTTATACCATTGCCTTGAAGACTGTTTTAGCCCATAAAGAGATTTTTTCAACCTGCAAATAAAATTTTCTTTTCCCAGTTCAATGAATCCCTCTAGTTGTACCATATAGATTTGTTCCTCCAAGTCACCGTGAAGAAATCCATTTGTTCCAAATGAAGATCATAATGGGCTACCAACCCCAACACAATTCTGATAGAAGTATGTCGAACCACTGGAGAAAAATCTCATCATAATCTATCCTTTTTTTTTTTTTTTTTTTCTGTGAATATCCTTTTTTCCACCAATCGTGCCTTGAACTTCTCTCCTTTATTTTCTGAAATTGCTTCATTCTTCCTATATACCCATTTGCAACCTATCAGTCTCTTCCCATATGAAAGCTCCACCAAATCCTAAGTTTGGTTCTTATGTAGTGATTCCATCTCCTCAATCATCGCACTCATCCACCTATCTTTCTCTTGGCCGTGCACTGCCTCTTGAAATGTGATTGGATCGCTGCAACTAGTAAGGAAAGCATAAGATTCTAACTCTTCAAATTCATACCTTGGTGGAGGCCTAATAGTGCATCTAAATATTCGTATAGGAATATCGTCGACATGCTAGTTTCCCAAGCTAAACTCCCTATAACTATAGCACCATGATCATTTCCGTTGCCCTGTGCTTCCAACTTCACCTGCACAACATGTTCATCACTGCCCCAGCTTTTTGACTCCTGTTTTTGTTCATCATATTCTTGAGTACGCTTCACCATAGCCTTTTCATCAAAGACTATATCCCTACTGATCACTACCTTGTTTTCCATTAGGTCTCATAACTTGTACCCTTTCACACCTTCTGGATATCCCAAAAGGATGTAATGACGAGACTTTGGGTCAAGCTTAGACCTCTCCTCACTAGATACGTGAACATAGGCCGGACACCCAAATACCATCAATATGGAGTAGTCTACTACATTTCTTGTCCAAACCTCTTTTGTGACTCTACCCTCTAGTGATGCCCTTAGTGATTGATTTATTAGAAAACAAGTCATATTCACTGCCTCGGCCCAGAAGTTTTTTGGTAGCTCTGTATTTAATCTGAGACACCAGGCCCTTTCATTAAGAGTCCGGTTCATCCATTCCGCCACACCATTTTTCCGAGGTGTCTGACGAATTATAAAGTGTCTCTTGATGCCTTGCTTCGCACAAAAATCCATAAACCGAGAATTAGCGTACTTGGTCTCATTATCTGACCTTAAGTATTTGATTCTCCTCCCTTTCAGGTTTTCCACTTCAGCTTTCCAAATCTTAAACTTGGTAAATGTACTTGATTTGTGACGCATGAAGTAAACCCAAACCTTCCATAAGTAATCATCAATAAAAATCACATAATACACATGTCCACCCTTGGATGAAACTCTAACCGGATCCCAAACATCTGAATGCACATAATCAAGAATACCCTTTGTCTTATGTTTAGCTGATCTAAACTTCGCCCTGTTCTGTTTTCTAAGAACATAAATCTTGAAAAATTCCAACTGACATGATTTCAAGCCCTTCAAAAGTTTCCTCTTATGTAGTTATTTTATGTCGTGTTCCCCCATATGCCCAAGACGCATATGTCACAAGACAGTCTCATCTGATTTAGAATCTATGGCTGCAGCTTCACCTACAACGGTAGTTCCTTGCAATGTGTAGATATTCCCATCCAGTTTTTGCCCTTTTTGTTGACACTATGGGTCATACCCGATTTCGATAATGACAAATACTCTTTGTATTTGATGGCTTTCGAGTTTGTGTGCAGGATCAATTGGAAGTATCATATGGTGCACATACATAGACTTGAATAAAGACCTAGAACATTTATTTGTTGTAATTTAATTGATTTTTATTTGAGTATGTAATAGTAAATAGAAAATGGTCTGTAATAATTAATGCCTTACCTGCATGGTAAGATAAATAAGTTCAAGACCATAGATGGACCTTAGGGATCACCCTTCGGTCGACCGACACCAAATTTTTAGGGTATATGCTCAAAGGCCTTAGATCGACCATAGGACCCACAATATTGCATGAAAATGGCCTCCATAATCTTAGTGTTGATTATCATGTGAATAGGGGTAACTTTATAAGAAGAAAAAGACTGAAATGCACAAAAAGGGCATGTTCGGTTGATTGAACTTCTACATGCAGAACTCTTCGGTCGATTGAACCTCCACCGGATCAACATTTTGACCCTTTAATTGACCAACCCAAAATGTTCTCCAATGCCCTGGTCGAATGAACCTCCCTGTGGTCAACAATTGACTCTTCGATCAACCGACCAGAAAATGAACTCCAACACAATGGTCGACCGAACATCCTTGGGAGAAGCCCTAATCGCCTGATTGACCAAACCTCCTAGTTCAAATTGATCCGGTTGACCAAATTGCGCAGATTTGGAAAATCGCCTTTGAAACCTTAAGTACGGTTGATCATCTTTCTAGTTCAAAATACTCCCGATCGACCGAACCTAGACACTAGGTCAACCGAACCTTAAGTATGGTCGTTCGGTGCTCTCGAGTTAGCGAATTTTACCGAGGTTAAAAATGTTGTTATTTTTATTAATCTCACTTAAACTTTTTTAAAAAATGACTAATATGTCCTGAACAGTTATATTTTTGGGGAATTCTATATATTACCCCCTTATTTGCAAAAATTAGTGTGAGATTAGCAAACATAATTCGCAAATATCCTCCGAATTTCAAAAAGCCTATTTTTCATATTCAAATTTTATACTCCCATTCTTACTTATCCATATTATAAATACCACTTAGTAAGAGTGCTCTTGTGTTCATCTCACAAAACTTAAACTCTCACTTGCTCGTTTTGATTGAGATTAATTTTTATTTGAGAGTGAGCTTCTAGTTTTTCTATGGGACTTTGTGAATAAGCCTTCCGTAGGAAAACTTCTTAGAGCTTCTGAGTTTTGCATTTTCATTACTCAAGAGTTCATATTGTGTTTTGATTGCGAAAAATATTTTAAAAAATCGTTCTCAAATATCTCTTATACTTATCTTTGAGAAATATTTTGAGAAATTTGCTTGCATGTTGAAAATCTTTGTTGTTATATCTTTTGATTGATATTATAATCTTGACACAAAGATCAAATAATTTTTACAAACTATTTTTGAATATCTTTTGTGGTTTATTTTGAGAAAAATATTTGTTGAGATATTTGAACTGTGCTTGTGATCTTTGTTGTTACATTGTGATTAAGACTATTATTTTGACACAAAAATCCTATCACTTACACTCTCACGTACTGATTGCAATATTTGCATAAATCTTTGAGAGTAGATACTAAGATTACATTGAGTTTATCATATCTTATCATTTGGTAGTGTGTTGATTATATTGGTACATATCAGCTTGTGTAAAAAACATTTTCATGTACGCAAAATTTTGTACATATTTATTGTATTCCAGGCGTGGGTTTGAAGAGGGAGACGAGCACTGTTGAATAGTCTCAGATTGGCTTAGACCCAATTAGGAAAGTTAAGTGCATCATTTTGGTAAGGTGTAGGTTGAGATCAACCCCATTAATTGACCTGGTTGTAAACGGTGTCACTTCACTCGTTAAGTGAGCTTATAGTGTAATCCTTGTGTGAGTGTGTCAAGGCGGGGACGTAGGTAGTATTGGCCGAACCCCGATAACATATCTGGTGTTGATTTTATTTTTTGTAATTTACATTCTGCACCTGTATGTTTATGCTTATTATTTGAATATTTGTTTGGGATTGTGAATATGTAGAAAGACCCTAAGTTTGTGAAATACTACCTACTAGATTAGCTAAACCTAGGAAGAATTTTCAAATACCAATTCACCCCCCTCTTGGGATTGCACTAAAGTTAACAATTTCATTACAGTTAGATTACCCTTCCATACCGTCAGAATTTCACCTTTGGACTTGTAATTAAAGCCATTACAATCCACAGTATCGAGTGATATCAAACTCTTCCTCGACTCTAGTATATGTCTTACATTACACAACGTTCTTACAACACCATCAAACATTTTTATCTTTACATTTCCTATGCCAATGATCTTGCAAGAAGCATCATTACCCATAAGAGCTGATCCAAAATTCACTAACCTGTAAGTGCTGAACCACTCCTTGTTCGGAATCATGTGATAAGAACATGCCGAGTCAAGTATCCAAGAGTCCATTAGATTATACGACTCCGCTGAAACTAATAGAACATCACCATCACTGCACGTTGAACCTCCTTCTTGAATAATATTCACATATTTTGAAGTACCCTCATGTTTCTCAGAATTTCCATTCTTTCAATCCGGACACTCCGGTTTCACATGCCCCTTTTTACCACATTTATAACACCAGTTTTATTTCTTCTTCTTGGATTGATTTCTGGATTTCTAACTTGATCCATGTTTAGATTTTCCCTTGCCTCGCTCATTATTACCTTTTACCACAAGTTCTTCTCCTTTATCACATGTTTTCAGTCTTTGATAAAAATTTAGCAAAACACTTGTCCCATATAAGAGTGGTCACAAGATTTTCATAGGTATGAGTCGAGAGTAAAGAGTTCAAGAACATAAAAGCTTTGTCATCCTCATTAAATTTAATATCAACTCTTATCAAATCACTAATAATTTGATTGAAAACATTAATGAGTTGATCTAAGTTTGATCATTTAACCATCTTAAGCCAATACAAACATTGCTTAAGAAAAAGCTTATTATTGAGAGATTTGGACATGTACTGATTCCTTAACTTTCGCCATATAACTGCTAGAGAATCCTCCTCCATTACCCGATAGAGTACTTCGTCGGCTAAATACAAGCGTATTGTAGAAGCAGTCTTTTCTTTCAAATCTACCCATATTGCCTCATCTATTCCTTCCGGTTGAGTATCAAGTAAAGCCTTAACCATTCCTTGTTGCACAAGAATTTCTTTCACTCACATCTGTCATAAACCAAAATTTTCGATTTCATCAAATTTGACGATGTCAAATCTTGTAGAAGACGATCCCGATGCCAAAACAACAATTGCTCTAATACCAATTTGTTGAGATATTGATCAAATAAATAAGATGCACAGTGAAATAAATATAACAAGTAAATGAAACACAACCAGAACAAGAACAACAAGAAGATTTATGTGGTTCGGCAAAGCCTACATCCACGGAAGTAATGACACACAAATTTCACTATGGAAATCACAAAGGTTTTCCTTCAATTACCCAACAACTCAAACGTTCAAATTCAAAATTCAAAAAACTACTCGCAGCGTAGAACTTCTCGTCGAAGAGAACAGGGGATTCGTCGACGAGATCAAGAACACTCGTCAACAAATCATTCCACTCGTCGACGATCTCATTTTTCTACTCTCGGTATCTCAAAAACTCTAAACTTTTGGGCCTTTCAAGATCTTCTCGTCGACGAGCATAGGACACTCGTCGACGAGTCCTTACTGTCTCCTCGTCGCTCGTTAGCGATCACATGACACTTGTTGACGAACCCCTATTGTACTACCCCTTCATGTTTTTCTTTCTTTTTGTTTATGAAAACCAAAGTATAAGAGTCACACCATAAACAACAAACTTGACATTAACCTATGTAAGATCAAAAAATGAAAAGACATCAAAGGATCAATGGAAAGGAGGTAGTCTATTAATTAAATCAAGGGGTTACCACACCAGTCTTTACTTCGTAATAGCATATCTGAAATGTAACCCCTACGATCCATTAGCAGGGAAATCAATGAAGAGGTATCCCAAATGCCTATAAAAAGGACTCCTAAAGAAGGTAAAACATCTCATCTCGTTTTCCCTCACTCCTTTATTATTGTAATAAGATATTCCTTCCAAATTCTGTAACTTATGCATTGTAGTGATCCCCTCAAAGTATACCTCGGATCCTCCAAACCGTTTTTCTTTCATTCTTCACAAGTTATCGAAGTCGTGATTGATGCAAATTCTTTCAGACACATTTTGGCAGCAACAATCACCAAAAATGAAAATATGTTAATAGAAAAATGTTAATAACATTTTTTCACTTATTTGTGAGACGATGCAAGTATGAAGATTAATTTTCATTATAAAAAATATTTTGCACCAGAAAAAGAATAATTTCTTATTAACGAGGCCAACTATCTCTACTACTAAAGAAAAAAGAATAATATGCATTTTCTTCTTACTATATAGAGAATGCTCTTCTTCTTACACAAGTTTGAAGTTAATATAAAATTCTTACTAATAAGTTAATTAGTAGAATAACAATTTTTAAGAAACAATTCACAATTAGCTAAAATTAAAATGTTCATAAAAGTATAATAATGAGAGATAAGTTGTTTCTTGTTGTACAGTAAATATAATGCGAGTCTTCGATAAACTCAGAAAAAATAAACAAAAAATACACATATTGTAGTTAAAAAATTTGCTGGATCCATTTTTGCATTCTCAATTTCCTAGAAAAAGAGTACGGAGGATATATATATATATATATATATATATATTAAAAATCTCTTCAATATTTAGTGAGAATCTGAGTAGTATAATAACAATATATTAACAAAAATATTAATATTTAATATCAAGTGTCATTTAATTAAAAGAGAGCCTGTCATAAGGCTTATATTCCTTTATTGTGATGTGTGAATATAATTATTTTTGCAAAAAAGGAAATCTTTCTTCTTCTCCTTCTGTTTGTTTCATAAGAAAAACAACTAAAAGGGAAGGGAGAGGGGAGGAAAATGTGAAAGAATCCTTATCCCCACCAAAGTTATGGATTGGATCATACATATAAATATATATAAGAACACTTTTTTTGAAACTTTATAATTTAGATATCACGCGCGGAAAACTTGATGATGATTGATGAAGGGCACGTGTCGGGCGTAGGGGGCAGGTGTGAGATCAGGAAATCGGAATCAGACCAATTTGCACCACTCTCTCTCTCTTTCACTTTGGGAAGTTCAAAGAAGAAACGATTCCCTCGTGACGGTCCGAATACGAAATCCCCCACCAGCCTGTTCCCAAAAGATCTTCTACACGTGTCGCCTTTTCCTTGGACTGTACGGAGTTCTGGGTCCCAGCAGATTCCTCATATGCTTTTTTTTATTAAAAAATATTAAGAAAAGATATATTTGAAATCTCGGTTTTGCCCCCCAACGAATGCTTCCGTGACAATCTTACCCTTTCTCTCACGGCCATTTTCACTTTTTCTTTTTACCGCATCGTGGGTTCCGTGTTTTTTTTTTGTTTTTTTTTAATGGACCAAGACCAAAAAAAAACGTGATCCTAAATATTAGAATGTAGTACGGATAAATAAATACTCAAATCTTTACAGATGTTTTTTTTTTTTTATTACATAAAAACTTCAGTCATCAATAAGCCCTTTAAACCCTAACCACTTGGTGTGACACAAAATCTACGAATCAACGTCCTCCCCTTAACTCTCGTTGATTAGGTAAAGTCCGGAATGCGGACATGACTTCCGTGCATTAGTTGGAAGTTCGACCAACCTGATCCCCGGGACACATTTTCATTGTCATCCATGATTTCCGTTGGCTCACAGAGCAAACTCTCACAATCTACAATCCCTACTGGTTCACAAAGTAAATTCTCCCCATCCACAGGTACCGCTAGTTCGGTGAGTGTATTTACCTAGAATTGAATCTTCAATGCTATTTCTTACGTGCTGATACCTTTCTACCGCGTCATGCCCGTGGGGGCATTGCAAATGTTATTTTTCATTTTATATTCATTGTATGCTTTTTAAATTTTAAAAACATTATCATTGTCACAATTTACCACCATTTTTGAAAATTATTTGATCTATTACTATATTATAAAATATGTACATGATTATGTAAATTACGTACATGCATGCCTTCGTATTAATTAGTTTGTATAACTTATTTGAATCACTTGAGTATACCCATAGTTGCATAATTAGATGCATACATGAAATAATGTGTCAATAGTTATAAAATTACATAAAGATATAATTACATAATAAATTATATAGTTTAATTTCAAATGATGATTATAGAAAATACTATAATTATATGTCAATAAAATTATAGATATATCTTAATTAACAAGTTATATAATTTTGTATATGCATGCATATATATTAATTGGTTTGCATAACCGAGCTCGACCAATTATATACACTTATAATTGCATAATTACGTGCATATATGTACATATATTTAAATGGATGTATCCACAATCACAAAATTATGTATGCATATTTTCGAATTATAATACTGACTTCTAATTAATTATATACTTTATTTTTAAGAGGTAATTGTAACCAATAATAATGATTATGTACGTTAACTATAAAATAATGTTATATTTTAATCAATCCATTACCACTACAAAAAAAACTGACTTTTAGTGACGAAAGTATTAGTGACGATTTTAATTTTGTCACTAAAAGCGCGTAGTAGTGACGAAATTAAAACCATCACTAAAAACCAATTTTCCAACTCAAACTATCGCATGAAACCACTTTTAATGTAGAAACTATCCCAGGAAAATATTAGCGAGTTTCTTCAGGTTTTAGTGACGATTTTAAGGCATCACTAATAATATCATAATAATAACGTTCTGTAAGCCATTACTAATAATATATATTGAGTGAAAAAGTCAACAATATTAGTGACGGTTCTTAGAAACCGTCACTAATAATCCATTATTAGTAACAGTTCTTCAAACCCGTTACTATTTCTGTTGTATTAGTAACGAATTTATTAAATCGTTACAAATAAAGTTTTTTATTTTAAAAATATAAAAATAATTTATTTAACTGTATTAGTGACGGTTTTTCCAATTCATCACTACTAGTCTATTATTAGAAAAGAATTTATGAAACTGTTACTAATAGAATTTTTTATTTAAAAAATATAAAAACAATTTATTTAATTGTATTAGTGATGGTTTAGAAAAACCGTCATTAATAGTCTTTTATTAGTGATGGTTTTTCCAAACCGTCACTACTAGTCTATTATTAGCGACAAAAGACAAATTTATTTTACCGTCACTAATAGAGTTTTTTATTTAAAAAATATAAAAATAATTTATTTAACTATATTAGTGACAATTTAGAAAAACCGTCACTAATAATCTTTTATTAGTGACGGTTTATGCAAACTGTCACTACTAGTTTATTATTAGTGGCGAATATTTTGAATTGTCACTAATAGTGTTTTTATTTAAAAAATAAAAAATAAATTATTTAACTATATTAATGGCGGTTTATAGAAAACCATCACTAATAGTTTGTTAATAGTGTTAGTTTATGAAAATCGTCACTAATAGTCTATTATTAGCGACGAATTTATTAAACCGTCACTAATAGTCTGCCCTATTTTGCTTCCTAGACAATATCAGCAACTGTTCCTATTTGTCCATTACTACGAAGATAGTCCCTTATTGGTCCATTTGAATTGTAATCATCTTCACGAGCAACCCACTCATGCATAGATATTTGAACCAAATTGTTTCTTTCGCGAGCATCCCATTCCTTTTTAGTACTGTGATAATGAACAACTTCAAAAGATCTCTCAAACTCTATTACATTTAAAAAAATTAGTCGAATCATTGCAGAACTTCACCACAACATCCTTGGTCTGTACACAGTCATTTCAAAGTAATCAAGTTCAAAATGTTGAAATTAAGAGAATCTTGGAAAAATACTTGGAAACTGACCTAGCCAATGAGTCGGACCCTTAAACTGCAAAGTGGAATGATCTATGTTAGGCCAATTCGGAACTGGGATTGTTCTGAACATAATGGACGAAAAAAATTGAAGAGATGTCATTTATATAAGAGTGAATATTAGTTGAAAAGATTCTCTAAATTTAAACATTTTGAAGGTCATACCTTTTGGAATGACTATGTTCATACCAGGGAAGATGTGGTGAAGTTCTGCATTGATTGGACTGGTTTTTGAAATGCAATCAATAGAGTTTGAGAGATCTAATGAAGTTGTTCATCACAATAAAAAGGGATGGGATCGATGCACAAAATTAAGAATAGTTGCTAATATTATCCAGTAAGCAACTTGACACCACAAATGAGAATTTAAATGAGTTGAAGATAAAATACAATGAGAAGAGCATGTCCTAAGTTTAATAGGACAAGATTCGTTACACATCATACTATATATATAAATTTTCCCCCAAGGAAGTTCCACTTTCATCATCAGTGGAAGATTTTTCTAGTTTCTTTGAGACATACTTTGTAGTATATATTGTGCAAAGGCTTCACGAAAGCATTACTCATTTTTAGCTTCTTCAATGAATCAGGTCCTGAAGATCTTTTCTCACTTTTCCTAATAGAAGCAATCTCTTTCAAATTTGAAGAAAAAATCTATATGTCTAGCCATGGACTGAGATTGTTTTTAACATTTATAGTAAGCGAAAGAAATGGAAGAGCTGTCATTGATAGTGAATATTGGTTGAAAAGATTCTCTAAATTTAAACCTTTTCAAGTTCATACCTTTTAGAATGATAGTGTACATACTAGGGAAGGTGTGGTGAAGTTATGCAATGATTGGATTGATTTTTTAAATGCAATAGAGTTTAAGAGATCTTTTGAAATTGTTCATCATGTATAGTAACAAGGAATGGAATGCAGGAAAGAGAAACAACGTGCTTTCTTCAAATGTCTATGCATGAGTGGGGGTTGCTCGTGAAGATTATTACAATTCAGCAGGGCCAATAAGCTAAGAGGCAATGCTCGTATCAGTGGACAAATAAGAACAGTTGCTGATAGTATCTAGTAAGCAACTTGACACTACAAATGAGAATCTAGATGAGTTGAAGATAAAATACAACGAGAAGTCTTAGGTTTAATGGGACAAGGACCATTACACATCATATTATATAGCTTTTCCCCCAAGGAAGTTCCACTTTTACCGTATGTGGAAGATTTTTCCAATTTCTTTGAGATAGACTTTATTTGTAGTATTGTACAAAGGCTTCACTGAAGCCTTACTCATTTTTAGCTTGTTCAATGAATTAGGTCCTTAAGATCTTTTCTCACTTTTCCTAATAGAAACAACCTCTTTCAAATCTGAAGGAAAAATCTATATGTCTAGTCATGGACTGGTATTGTTCTTAACGTAGTGGACGGAAAAAATGGAAGAGTTGTTATTGATAGTGAACTAGGCGTATATACAAATTACCAGGAGTCATTTGAGTGGAGAAATTTGAGGTCGATATTAGTCGTAGTTAAGTCAGAATGAGATTCTATAGCAGCCATGTTGGTGCATGCATGGGTGGGTTGCTCGTGAAGATGATCATTACAATTCAAATGAGCTAGTATGAGACTATCTTCTTAGCAGTGGACTGATATATAGGAACTGTTACTGATATATATTGTCTAGGAAGAAAAGACAGTCACTAATAGTCTTCATATTAGTGACGATTTTTAGAACCATCACTAATCATTCAGCTTAATTAATTAAGCTGCTCATCTATTAAATTTATTAATAAAATTAATAAAATATAAATTAGTGACTAAATGGTTATCAAAACACTACAGAGTAGTTTTAATTTATATTTAAATTTGTAATTAATTATTAATTAGGTTAATTTGGTTAACCGAATTAAAATTTATATTAACCGAACCAATAACCAATGAGCTGAAAATTGGTAAAATCGTAATTGAATCGAATTGATCCTATTTATTAAGCAAACCAAAATATTGACCGAGATTGGTCACTTAATTTGGTGAATTCGGGTTTCCCCGAATTATGCTTACCCCTAATTAGTACAACATTTTTAATTTCAATTTAAAATGACAAACTATTAATGATAGTTCTCCTAAACCATCACTAATAACAGACTATTAGTGATGATTTTTAAGAGTTTTAGTGACGGTTTTGACGGTTTTAAAACCGTCACTAATAGTCTTGTTAATATCCTAATTTTCCCCAATTCCCCGAGCCTCCCTCCATCTTTTCCATCCTTTCTTTCCCTCCCTCTATTGCTCACCGAAGCACCTCCCGTTGCCGTTGCTTGCCAAAGCTCCTTGTGCCGCCATTGTCGCCGCCACCGCCACTCACCAGAGCTGCTCCTCATCCCGCCGCTATTGCTCGCCGAAGCTCCTCGACCGGATCTGACGATTCTTCTTCCTACAAGCCGTGGGTTGTCCATGTGTGTTGTGCGTGTGTGGTGCATGGGTCTAAGTGTGTGTGCATCGTGTGTGTACCATGGACGATGGACGGTTCTTCTTCTTCTTCTTCTTCTTCTTCTGTGTGTGTGTGTGTGTGTGCGCGCGCGCGTATGTGTGCGTGGGTTTGAGTGTGTGTATGTGTGCGTGTGTGTGTGTACCATGTGCTGGGATTGTGTATCAATTGCTGCTTTAGATTCAATTACTAGTTGTATGGAATTTTCTGTGCTAGGTTTAATTTACTTCAATGATTTTGTAATTTATTTTTTAAAATTGATAATATGGTTAAGTTAATATTTTATTAATAATATTTATTAATGTCTGAATTAATAATTTTGGTTCATCAATAATGGATTATATTTTGTTGTAAATGAAATTTGTAATTTGGTTTTCAATTGTATAGCACCCCACTTTGCTAGTGAAATTGTATTTGAGAGTATGAATTTGTAGTTTTAGATTGTAATTTGCATAGGTTTTGGACAATTCAGCATAAGTTTATATTACATTTTATCCAAGCCTACACAAATCCAAATTCCAAGCTTGTAAACACAAGATAAAGGAATTTGATGCCTATGAAGTGACCTTCTAATACCAATCTAGCAGTTGAGTTTTGGGCCATTGCCTAGAAAGGCCCACTCCATTGGATTTTAAAAAGAACTATTAATAATTTATCAAATTTGTAATATGATTTTTAGCTGCTAATAGTAATTGAATTACTATTTTATTAACTACTAATTGACATTAATTGCATAATTCAAGTATAACATGAACTTAAAATTTGAAATCATCCATTTTATATTTCAAATCTTTAAATTTGACTATACTATAAAAATATTATAAAGGGATAGTTTTCGTAGAGTTCATTTAACAATTTAGCATCATAAACTTATTATACCTTACTATAAGAGTTGCTTTACATATAAGGATACCAACCATTATGTTTTTTCATCAAATTGGTAGTCACCAAAGTGAATATTATTGTGCAAGCTTTTGCATGCTGAAATTTTACTTTATTTTTGCGTATTGATATTGTTGAACAACTTTTGTATGCTTGATGCAGACATTGTGAATTGCATGCTAGTTAGATCAATAGGTTGTTGCATGCTATTCAAAGATGGACATATTTTGCTTAGACACAATTTAACAATAGAGATGTGGTCTACCACCCTACTAACTTCTAGTTCAGATTCAAAAGAAGGCGGTGATTCGAGTGTTGGAAGTCCTACCTACCATGAGGATATTTATAGTCAAATGTCAAGAACAAGTCAAGTTTGTCTCAGTATTTAAAGCAAGATGTAGATATGGGAGGGGAAACTTCACTTATGAATAAATCACTAGCTATCATCATTTTGTGTTAATTGACAATTTGGAGAAAGACTTGTCCCCAAGAATAGTTGTGGAATTCATACATAAGCAGACCACCATATCAACACAAGTGTGCATTTTCCCAAGCTTGTCTTCAGAGACATACACGAGGGGAACCATTGTGTTGGATTGTAAAGAGAACGTTGAGAAATTATGGGAATTTTTAGAGAATCCAAATCACATTATAATATCTTCAACAGGAAGGTGTCTATTCTTGTTGCACCTTGGTGGTTTGGTAACTTGGTCCCAGTTATCTCTTTTATTAGTTTCTAATTTTTTATTTTTTATGGTTTCCTTTATTTCATCAGCATAGTGTGAATGAAGTGTAGATTTAATGGGCCTATACCTTCCCCAATCCAATGCCAAGTGATGTTTATGATTTTGATCATTTTATGGTCAATTAGCTTTCATTGTTTTGTTCTTTTTTTGCAGGTCGTGGGTGATAGCTGAAAAGATACCAAGGCATGGATTGTTTAAACCATTGATTGGGAACTTGAAAGAGAAGTCCCTGGAAAATTCTTTTATTTTTATTTTAATTATTTTTTGAGGAAATATCATCAAGTATAAAAGCGAGATTGTGTGCTAGTGTTGGAGCTCTGTTGTGGAATTACATAATTGATTATATGATTCTCATCTTGCAGCAGGAATTATAGAGCAAAAATGCCATGAGGGGTGAAGAATTAAAGCTCTATCAATTAGGAACTACATAATACATGATAGCTAAGCAGTAAAGGATTTATTCGTGGAGTTTGTAGATCATTAGAAGTGATTGCACAAGAAGCTTGCATGGGAAGAGAGAAACATCTTGCACCCTTATCACCCATAAGTTATTGTGGATGTTTTATCTATGCCTATATTATGGTAATGATCAATGTCCCAATTTTTGTCTATACTCTTGTACTTGTTGTACATGGATTTTTGGTTTATAACACGCACAAGCTTGAACACCTTCTCAACTAATTGATTCTCCACACTTGTGTCTATGTAACTAGATATTATATAATTATTTATATATTTAAGAAGCTGAATATTCCTATACATGTTATAAAGTTTTGTGTCTTATTTTTGCAAACCGAGTGTGATCAGTCCTGACATATCTATCACATTGATCTGGATGTGCTGGATTTGACAGTGCCCAAAAACTCCTCCCCAGGAGTTTTTTCCCCACGTAGAAGCAAAGTTAGAATACAAACATAGTAAACTTAGTTCATTTTAAGCACTCAGCTGTCCAATTCGGGTATACGAGGTCCAAACCAAGTGGGACCTGTCTCGACACATCCATCACATTGATTTGGACATGTTGGAGTTGACGGTGCCCAAAAACTCCTCCCCAATTGAAAATTATGCGATTAGATGCGAACTTAGTAAACTTAGTTTATTTTAAGCACTTAGGCATCCAATTCAGGCATATGAGGTCCAAACTGAGTGCGGTCAGTCCCGACACATCTGTCACATTGACTTGGACATGATGGAGCTAATGGTGCTAAAAAACTCTTCTTCGAGAGCTTTTTCCCCACTTAGAAACAATGTTAGAATACAAACATAGTAAACTTATTTCATTTTAAGCACTCAGGTGTCCAATTCAGGCATATGAGGTCCAAACCGAGTGGGGTCTGTCTCGACACATCTATAACATCAAAATAGATGTGTTGGATCTGACGGTACCTAAAAAATTTTTTCCAAGAGCTTTTTCCCCACTTAGAGGCAAAATTATAATACAAACAAACTTAGTAAACTTAATTCATTTTATGCACTTAGTTGTCCAATTCGGGCATACGAGGTCCAAACCAAGTGTGGTCTGTCCTGACACATTCGTGACATTCAGCTTGACGTTCTGAAAATAACGGTGCCCAAAAAATCTATGCCAATTAAAAATTATACGCTTAGAGGCGAACTTAATACACTTAATTGAATTTAACCACCCAAGTGTCTAATTCAGGCATATGAGGTCCAAACTAAATTAGGTCAGTCCCAACACGTTTGTCACATCGAACTGGACATGTCGGAGCTAGTGGTGCCCAAAAGCTCCTTCTCGGGAGCTTTTTTCCCACTTGAAAGCAAAGTTAGAATACAAACATAGTAAACTTAGTTCATTTTAAGCACTTAAGTGTTCGATCCGGGCATACGAGGTCCAAACTGAGTGCGGTCTATCCCAGAATATCGTTCACATTGACCTGGACATGCCGGAGCTGATGGTGCCCAAAAACTTCTCCCTGATTGAAAATTATGTGATTAGATGCGAACTTAGTAAACTTAGTTCATTTTAAGCACTCAAGTGTCCAATTCGGGCATACGAGGTCCAAACTGAGTGCGGTTGGTCCCAACACGTCTGTCACATTGACCTGGATGTGTTGGAGCTGATGGTACCCAAAAACTCCTCTCTGAGAGCTTTTTCCCCACTTAGAAGTAAAGTTAGAATACAAACACAGTAAACTTAGTTCATTTTAAGCACCCAGGTGTCCAATTCAGGCACATGAGGTTCAAATTAAGTGGGGTTTATCCCAACACATCTGTAACATTGAACTGGATGTGTCAGATCTGATAGTACCCAAAAAATTTTCCCCAAGAGCTTTTTCCCCACTTAGACGCAAAGTTAGAATACAAACAAACTTAGTTCATTTTAAGCACTCAGGTGTCCAATTCGGGGATACGAGGTCCAAACCAAGTGGGGTCTATCCTAACATATTCGTGACATTGTAACAACCTGAATAAAATGGAAGTTAAATAATAAAAGAAAAGGGATATGGAAACCGGAAACAGAAGGAGGCCGTCGACTTTGTCGATGACATTGAACTTTAGAAGGACTAAAGGAAGGGGGTCAGCAGGGTTTCGTTGACGAATACAGGGGATTCGTCAATGAAGGCTTTAAAGATTTCATTGACGAACACAGGGCTTCGTCGATGAGAAAATACCGAGAGGGGTTCTGAGGCAGCCTGAATTTCGTCGACGAATATAGGGTCTTGTCGATGAAATTTGTGAAGGACTCGTCGACGAAGAATGGGCTCGTCGACGAAATCCCCTGTTTTATATATACGAAAATCCGGGAATTATTTCATTTTTAAGAAATCTCTCTCTCTCCTCTCTCTCTCTCTCTCTCTCTCTCTACGACTCTCTCTCCCTTCTCTCTTCGTTTTCGGCCCCACCAGTCGTCGGATCGACGATCTGAAGCTACCACAATGATCCTGGAGGAGTTCTCTTCAATTATGCTGGAGCGGATCGTGGGAGAAAGCTAGTTAGAAATCATCCAGAGTTGAGGTAAGGCTTTTTAAGCCATATTTGGTCTTGCACTAGTTATAAGAAATGTTGTGCGCATGAAAATACTAAAGTTTAATACTGGGGTTTTCAATTTCAGGGTATTGGTCAGGGAACCCCTCAGGTGTTAAACTTGAATGCTTTTGGGTAAAAACTTTCTACTAAATATGTGGGTTTTTGATAATTAAGGAAAATATTGTATGCTTAGAAATACTGAACTTTAATTCTGGGATTTTTCATTTTCAAGGTGTTGAGTTAAGAACCCTGCGGGTGCGGGGCAGTTTTATTAGGGGCTTTCTAGGAATCAGGTAAGGGGATAAACTAAGCTAGTACTGTTTTGAAAAATGCTTATATATATATATATATATATATATATATATATATATATATATTATCATTTGATTTATGGGAATGTATACGTTTATATATATATGTTTAATATTTGCAAAATACTGTGAAAATGATCATATGTTGAATATGAGGAAAATCTATGGTGTGGCATGAGTATAAAATTGTTGTGAAATACTAGTTTTCTAGGAATGTGGATGATGTGGGTTTTTATGATTGGAAAACCGATATACGGGCCAAGATATTTTTATATATATATGATTTTTCGGCGTACAGGCCGTGTTATGTGGATATGGTTGCCGGCGTACGGGCCGAGCTATGTGATTTACCAGCGTTCGGTCTGTGCTATGTGATTTGCTGGCGTACGGGTCGAGCTATGTGATTTGCCAGCGTACGGGCTGTGCTATGTGATTTTTCGATGTACGGGCAGAGTTATGTGATTTGCCAACGTACGGGTTGTGTTATGTGATTTGCCGGCGCACGGACCATGCTATGTTAAAATGTGTAATACCGGCGTACAGGCCGATGATTTTCATGATACACGTATATATGTAAAATGATATGATTGATGTGAAAATAAATGATATGAGATATTTATGTATCACGGTTTTAGTATATGTATATGATATCAAAACTTGGTTGGCTTGGTCTAGGTTAGCACTTGCACGGTACCGTTGCTATGTGTCCATGGTCCTTGTGATCATGATATTTGTGTTAACACCACTATACGGAGTGGTGTGAGATTGGATGGTCGATATGGTTATTTTCAAGAAGTGTGCTGATATCACCCCTGGTGTACGGACCAGTCTGGGTAGACCCATCGGACTTACAGACTAGACTATTGACTTGGCAGTGGTCGGCCAACCATTGTCAGGTCCCGCCTTCGGGCCACACAACCCAGTCATGTGAGGGGAAATACATGACAACAACCAGCTAACTTACTAGGAATGTTTTATATTATTATTATTATTATTATGATATGAGGTGAGATATGTCATAAAAATGCAGTATGTTCTGCCATGATGATTTATATATATGTTTTCCCAGATTTGATAAAACAGTACTGAATGTGTTATATATGATATATGTTGAACACGAAATACTCATGTTACCACATACTAGTATTAGTTTATTTTCCTTACTGAGAGGTGTCTCACCCCTAAATTTCATTAACTTTTCAAGAGCCCTAGATAGGAGAGCGGGAAAGGCCCCGCTGATATAGAGTAGTTATCTGCCATTATTGGAAGGGTGAGTCTTGGTAGGGACAGTTAGATGTTTGTGGGAATTGTCCCTCGATTTATTTTTGGGATGTATATACTGAAAGATAGTGTTTGTAGTACTCTGGTATGTGTTATGCACATTATGATGAGATGTATATGATTTTATACATTCTGTTGCGTAAGCTTCTATTGTATGTTCTGTTATATCCTTGGTACCCACGGGTCCAGGTGGATGATGACCTGCTGAGCTAGATTGTGGGATATGTAGTATTGATTTTATGATGATATTATTATTGAAAAAAAAAATATGTGGAAAAATGAGCAGGTCGTGACATTTAGCTCGATGTGCCGGAACTAATGGTGCCCAAAAAATTCGTGCCAATTAAAAATTATGCGCTTAGAGGCAAACTTAGTACACTTAGTGAATTTAACCATCCAAGTGTCCAATTTGGGCACGAGATCCAAAATGAGTTGGGTCAGTCCCGACAAGTCCGTCACATCGAACTGGACATGACGAAGCTGACGGTACACAAAAACTCCTTCTCGGAAGCTTTTTCCCCACTTAGAAGCAAAGTTAGAATACAAATATAGTAAACTTAATTCATTTTAAGCACCCAAGTGTCCAATTTGGGCATACAAGGTCTAAACCGAGTAGGGTCTATCCCGAAACATATGCCACATTGATCTGGATATGTCGAAGCTGACGATGCCCAAAAACTCCTCCCCGATTGAAAATTATGCGATTATATGCGAACTTAATAAACTTAGTTCATTTTAAGCACCCAGGTGTCCAATTCAAGCATACGAGGTCCAAACTGAGTGCGGTCAGTCTCGATACCTCTGTCACATTGACCTGGACGTATCGGAACTGACGGTGCCCAAAAACTCCTCCGTGGGAGCTTCTTTTGTGATTAGATGCGAACTTAGTAAACTTAGTTCATTTTAAGCATCCAAGTGTCCAATTCGGGCATATGAGGTACAAACTGAGTGTGGTTAGTCTCGACATGTCCGTCACATTGACTTGGATGTGCCAGAGTTGATGTTGCCCAAAAACATTTCCATGGGTGCTTATTATGTGATTAGATGCAAACTTAGTAAACTTAGTTCATTTTAAGCACCCAAGTGTCCAATTTGGTCATACGAGGTTCAAAGTGAGTGGGGTCAGTCCTGACACGTCCGTCACATTGACCTGGACATGCCGAAACTAACGGTGCCCAAAAGCTCCTCCTCGAGAGCTTTTTCTCCACTTAGAAGTAAATTTAGAATACAAACATAGTAAACTTAGTTTATTTTAAGCAACCAGGTGTCCAATTCGGGCATACAAGGTCCAAAATGAATTGGATCAATCCTGACACGTCCGTCACATTGATCTGGATGTGTTGGAGCTGACAGTACCCAAAAACTCCTCCCCGAAAGCTTTTTCCCCACTTAAAAGTAAAATTAGAATACAAACATAGTAAACCTAATTCATTTTAAGTACCTAGGTGTCCAATTCGGGCATACAAGGTCTAAATTGAATGAGGTCAGTCCTAACACGTTCATCACATTGACCTGGACATGCTAGAGCTGACGGTGCCTAAAAGCTTCTCTTTGAGAGCTTTTTTCCCACATAGAAGAAAAGTTAGAATACAAACAAACTTAGTAATTAAACTTAGTTTATTTTAAGCACTTAGCTTACAATTCAGGCATACGAGGTCCAAACCGAGTGGGGTGAATTCGGACTAATCAAACTTAGTTACAATTGTATCTTTTTTTTTTTTTTTTTTAACACTATGTTCGAATGTCTGATTGCTATGAAATCATTGTTAATTATAGTATATACATATATACAATCAGGGAAGGAATTCGTTTGTGTAAATGTTTGCATTATGTTAATGTGATTATTGAAAGTGACTCGCGAATTGTAGTCGATTGGCTTCAGAAAGGTAGATGTACTTTGTGTTATCTTTGGGAATTTTGGGAGGAGCTCGTGGCAGAGTTAGAAGGAGTGAATGTCATGGTGATGCATCAATATAGGGAAGACAATAGTGCGACTGATTTTCTTACTAAAGAAGGAGAAATGAGAAACAATGTAATCTACGAAGAATAACACCTTCTACCACGTTATTTGAAAGGTATCCATCGGATGGATAGGTGGGGTCTTATTTTTGTTCGTCGTTAGTTCATCTCTAGAGTTTCGTTTGATGTATTTCGTTTTATTTTTGGTTGTTTTTATATTTTTATCTCCTTTGTTAGTTATGTTTAATTTTGTTTGTCCTAGTTTGGTTCGTTGGTGTTAACTTGTAACCACGGTATTCTTTCGCCAAAAGTGAGGGTTTATTAATAAATAAATGGAGGTGCCGCCCTCTTTTATCAAAAAAAAAAACATTGTATATTAACTAATTTCTTGTATAAAATTATTATTTTGTAGGGTTTGCGATTGTCAGAACATTACGATGATACTACGCACTACAGTCGGATCGGATGCATGCAACTTTTGACTTTTCCTATATTTCTTGTTATCTGAACATAATTAATTTGTATATTTTAATTTGAATTTGTATTTGTATGTATTTGAATTTTGAATAATTTATATTTTAAATTTTAATAATTTATGAATTTTTAGTAATTTTGGTTTAATTTTATCTATGCTAAAATGTAATTATAGGTTTTTACAAGAATATAAAAAAGAAAATTTAATTATTTCAAAGTATTAGTGACAATTTCTAAACCGTCACTAAAAGACTTAAATCGTCACTATAGAATCAACATCTTCTAAGCTCAAATTCGTCACTAAAGGTCAAATATTAGTAATAGTTTTATGACCGTTACTAATAATATATTATTAGTGACGGTTTTAATAACAGTCACTAAAAGCGTAACATTAGTTACGGTTTATTGACCCTCACTAATAGTGTCATATTAGTGACTGTTATTAAACCGTCACTAACACTTGGGTTTTAGTGACGAATTTGAGTTGAGGATATATATAATTTATAGTGACGGTGGTAGGTTATTAGTGATGATTTTTTTCCATTACTAATACTCTACAATTAGTGACGGTTTGTATTATTCGTCACTAATAAATATTTGTCGCCGCAGATATGGTGACTAATTTAAAATCGTCACTAATACTTCTCAAATTGTGACTAATACTGTTAGTGACGATTTTTTGATTATTAGTGACAGTTTAAAACTACCACTAACAGTCCTGTTTAGCATAGTGTACATAATTACATATGTATGCATGCATATTAATTGGTTTGCATAAACAAGTCCAACCGATTATGTACACTCATAATTAAGTAAAATAAACCAATTATGTACATATAATTATGTAAGTACTTGCATATTCCAACCAAACTATTAACATATTTTAAAATTATATACATAGATATCCGAACTATAAAATTTATTACACAGTTATGAGTTTTAATTTTAAATGATATGTATAATTAATACTATAATTATATATTTAAATTATTACAAAGATATTTAAATCGAATCAATTATGTAATTACGTGCATACATGCATATTAATTGGTTTAAAAAATTAAAGTTAATCAAATTACCTACATATACATAATTGTATAATTATGTACATTTATATGGTTAAATTAATTTTTAATATTCTTAATATATACTTTTTATGTCATCAAATTTTTTTCCTAATATTTTCTATATAGCATTAGTTTACTATTTAACTAATATTTATATAATATGGCTTTTAGGCAACAAAGAAAATAAGCGCTAAATGGGAATAATTTTTTTTATATATATAGACTAGACATTAGACACATGTCATGCATGTGTAATTAAGTTCACAAATAAGTTAATTTGAGTTGGGTTTTGAGTAGTTCAAACCTTAACTCAATTGCTATGGTAGGAATCCGAAATAAAATAAAACTTTAAAAACACGTTTTTGAAAAATCAGACTATTGACTAACTCACTAAGACCATTGAATTATCAAACCAATGATTCAACCTTATGATCAAATTGGTATCGCATGATGTTTTTTATGTATATAAAATTATGCACTAAATTTATATATAATCTAAAATCAATTACTTATGTATAAAATTATGATTATAATTATAAATAATAAAAAATGAAAGACATCTAAGCATTTCGGGGTATACACTCATTGCCGACCTCTCAATTTTAAGTAAGATGATTCTAATTTTCACCTACAAAATATTAAGTTGTGATTCAAACTCGATCATATAATACAATACAAAAATGCATAATAATTTTTTCACCACCAAAATCAAAGTCTAATTTTTAGCATTTTATATATGTGCTCTTCTAACATTAATTGTTTTTAAATTTTATATTTTCTATATTAAAATAAATTAAATTGAGCTAATCTAGTAGCAAATATGGTTTCGTTAGTTCTATCTTAGGTCACTCCACTTTTAATTTTTAACCTTCACCTGAATTGTAAGCACTCGAACCGTGATATTTGGATTTTTATGTAAAAGAAGGGTAAAAATGGAAGTTCACAGACTTCGTCGACGAGGCCATAATTCGTCGACGAAGGTTGAAGGTTTCTCGTCGACAAAATTCAGAAGCTTGTTGACGAGTGAATGTCGAGAGGTCCAAGAAAATGTGAAATATCTGGCTCGTCGACGAGGCTACCGATTCGTCGACGAGGACCCCAATTTGTCGACGAATCTACTCGGGTCAAAGGTGCTATAAATGAGATTTTGGGTTGCTTTGGGACTAAGTTTCCCTAAACTCTCTCTCTCTCTCTAGAACTCTCCCTACACACTCTCTGTCTAGTTTTCTTTGTCGATCGTTGCCCGGTTCATAAATCCAATGATACTGCGAGGATCAGGAAAGGATTCTTTACAGTTCTAGTGGATTGGAATCTCGTTTTGGAGGTTTTCGGGTTTCGGGCTAAAATCAAGGTAAGACTCGATTTTCGTTTCTGATTTAGTATATGTGTAGTAGTACGGATTGTAAGCATGTACTATACTGTGGTTTGTAAGTTTTATAGTCTCGGTTCGTAGTTTTGAGGACTGTAGAGTTCGTAGTTGGAAATTCGGGTTAAGGTAAGGGGATTCAGTTTATATCAGTTCATTTTCGAAATCAGGATCGATAAGCTTGTAGGTTACGATCGTATGTATGTTTTGGCTACTTAGTTGGGGAAATCTATCAGGAAAATATGCGATTTTCGGGTTATAGTTTTCGAAAAAAATTGGGGATTTCGGGTATCATCTCTACTTTGTTTGGAAACTGTTGGTTATGTTAAAATTGTACTATTGAGGTGACCGTAATCCATATTTGCATTAACTGTATCCTTGAAATTGTAATTGATATGATTTGCCGTAAACCAAATAAGTGTGGTATGTATGGGTGTATGTATTTGTTCCAAGTATTTGCAAAATAGCTATGTGGCGGCTAATTACCGTACGCTGAAATGTATAGGAACGTGAGTTCCAAAATGATTCCAAAGATTTGTAAAACAGCCATGTATCGGTTAACTACCGTGGGCGAGAGTGGCCGACTCTATATCTGGGGTGTGAAATATCACCAGTATGATCTGGCTAGTCACCGAAGCGTATGTTCTACACCGTATGTAGCAATGTAATCACTGTGGGTCTGAGTTGTCACATTGTAGTTGCGTATGTAGCAATGTAATCGATGTGAGACTAGGTGACCTTGTGTAGTTGCGTATGTGGCAATGTAATCACTGTGGGCCTGAGTCGTCGCATTGTAGTTGCGTATGTAGCAATGTAATCGATGTGAGACTAGGTGACCTTGTGTAGTTGCGTATGGAGCAATGTAATCATTGTGGGCCTGAGTCGTCGCATTGTAGTTGCGTATGTAGCAATGTAATCGATGTGAGACTAGGTGACCTTGTATAGTTGTGAACTAGTGTGACGACTTTGACCGTATGTTTTGGGTATCATATGTACTGGAATGTTTTTTTGAAAATATAGGAACTGTATGTATATGTATGAAACTGTATGGAAATGTTTCGAAGTATCGTATTTTATAGTGTTATAAAGTATGTAAAATAACACTGGTATGCCACACACTGATATAACCTGCTTTCTTCCTTACTGAGAGGTGTTTCACCCCAAATGTACGTACAATGTTTTTCAGGTCCTTCAAGTAGCCGTAAATAGCATCCTAACATCTGGGAGCAAGGGTGTCGTAGCTACTGCTAATACCTACTAGGTACAAATTTTGGTATCCAGGTTGTCGGGATAGTTTTGTGGACACCTGGAGTATGTGTTGTAATTATGGGAATGTATATCCTAGTTTGTATAGACTCTAGTATGATATTGGTTATGTATAAAAGACCGTATTTCGCTGCGTATTGTGGATGAGTATGGATGTTTGTATGTATGTATGTGGGCATCCGTTCACCCCACAGGGTCGGACCCTCTATTTGTATTGTATCATGTACGTTTAAATTGATACAGAGACATGTTAGGTTGCTAAATTCACACCTGGAACCCACCTGCGGGTTCGGGGCGTGACATGAATTGTATAGGTGGTTGGTACCATCGATTTTGGCTCACTTGACACATATATAACTTGAGCTCGACTCAGCTAAAGCTTTTTTCATATGAAAAAAATGAATCAAATTCAAGTTAGACCGGATTTGAAACCTTAACAAATAGTAATTCAAGAGAAATATATTTTAAAGGGTAAAAGACACTCACCTCCCTTGAGATTTGACAAAAAGATAGAAATCTCCTCCAAGGTTTTTCAAAAATGACACAAACCTACCCTAAGATTTCAAAAAATATCACAAATCTCGATTGAGGTTTGTCAAAATGACATAGACCTCCACTTTTTTTTTTTTTTTTTTAGCAAGTAAAATGGGAGATTTGTGTCTTTTTAACAAACCTCAAGAGAGGTCCTTAAGATTTTTAAAACCTCAAATAAGGTTCCTAAAATTTTTGAAATCTCAAGGAAAGTCTTAAGAGAGGTTAGTGTCTTTTATTCTATTTTAAAATATTAAAATAATGATAAGAATATGGATTGTTAAGCTTTTTATAATCCAAGTGACTAGCATTGAGCATTTTTTTTTTAGGTCCCCTATTGGGAAGTTGAATAATGAGTCTATATAAGAACATATTGACAAAGTTATTTAATATGTTGGCTACGAGCTCATTACTAAGTTATAAGGTACCCGGTTTGATAGCTAGTTAAACAAACTACTAAATGAGCCAACTAGTAAACCAAATATAATTAAGCTCAATAGTCGTGCCGGAGCTGACGGTGCCCAAAAACTCCTCCCCGATTGAAAATTATGTGATTAGATGCGAACTTAGTCAACTTATTTTATTTTAAGAACCCAGGTATCCAATTCAGGCATACAAGGTCCAAACTTAG
Source organism: Malania oleifera (assembly GCF_029873635.1). Lineage (NCBI taxonomy): Eukaryota > Viridiplantae > Streptophyta > Magnoliopsida > Santalales > Ximeniaceae > Malania > Malania oleifera. Next base: position 22,716,895 of record NC_080417.1, on the reverse strand, counting down.
TGCAGTCAGTTTCGACATGTTCGTCACATTGACCTGGACAATCTAGAGCCGATGATACCCAAAAATTGCTCTCTGAGAGTTTTTTACCCACTTAGAAGTAAAGTTAGAATACAAACATAATAAACTTAGTTCATTTTAAGCACCCAAGTGTCCAATTCGAGCATGTGATAGTCCAAATCAAGTGGGGTCTGTCCTGACACGTCTGTAACATCAAACTGGACGTATCAGATTTGATGGTACCCAAAAACTTTTTCCCAATAGTTTTTTCTCCACTTAGAAGCAAAGTTAGAATACAAACAAACTTAGTAAACTTAGTTCATTTTAAGCACTTAGGTGTCCAATTCGGGCATACGAGGTCCAAACCAAGTGGGATTGGTCTTAACACATTCATGACATTTAGCTCGACGTGCTAGAACTAACGGTGCCCAAAATATCCGTGCTAATTAAAAATTATGCGGAGGCAAACATAGTACACGTAGTTAAATTTAACCATCCAAGTTTCCAATTCGGGCATACAAGGTCCAAACTGAGTTGGGTCAGTCCCGCATGTCTATCACATTGAATTGGACATACCAGAGCTGACAGTGCCAAAAAACTCCTTCCCCGGAGCTTTTCTCTACTTAGAAGCAAAGATAGAATACAAACATAGTAAATTTAATTAATTTTAAGCACCCAAGTGTCCAATTCGGGCATACGAGGTCCAATGAGTGGGGTCTATCCTGAAACGTCTGTCACATTGATTTGGACGTGCCAGAGCTGACGGTGTCCAAAAACTCCTCCCCAATTGAAAATTATGCGATTATATGCAAACTTAATAAACTTGGTTCATTTTAAGCACCCAGGTGTCCAATTCGGGCATACGAGGTCCAACCTGAGTGCGGTCAATCTTGACACGTCCGTCACATTGACCTGGACGTGTCAGAGCTGACGGTGCCGAAAAACTCCTCGCCGAGAGCTTATTATGTGATTAGATGCGAACTTAGTAAATTTAGTTCATTTTAAGCACTCAAGTGTCCAATTCGGGCATACGAGGTCCAAACTAAGTGCAATCAGTCCCGACACATCCGTCACATTGACCTAGACGTGCCAGAGCTGACAGTGCCCAAAAAATCCTCCACGGGAGCTTATTATGCGATTAGATGCGAACTTAGTAAACTTAATTCATTTTAAGCACCCAAGTGTCCAATTCGGGCATATGAGATCCAAAATGAGTGGGGTCAGTCCTGACATGTCCGTCACATTGACCTGGACATGTCGAAACTGACGGTGCCCAAAAAATCCTCCTCAGGAACTTTTTCCCCATTTAGAAGTAAAGTTAGAATACAAACATAGTAAACTTAGTTTATTTTAAGCACCCAGGTGTCTAATTCGGGCGTACGAGGTCCAAACTGAGTTAGATCAATCCTGACACGTCGGTCACATTGACCTGGACGTGCCGAAACTGACAGTGCCCAAAAACTTCTTCCTAAGAGCTTTTTCCCTACTTAGAAGTAAAGTTAGAATACAAATATAGTAAACTTAATTTATTTTAAGCACCTAAGTGTCCAATTTAGGCATACGAGGTCCAAATTGAATGGGGTCAGTCCTAACACGTACGTCACATTGACCTGGACATGTCAAAGCTACAGTGCCAAAAAACTCCTCTCCGAGATCTTTTTTCCCATTTAAAAATAAAGTTAGAATACGAACAAACTTAGTAATTAAACTTAGTTCATTTTAAGCACTTAACTTACAATTCGAGCATACGAGGTCCAAACCGAGTGGGGTGAATTCCGACTAATTAAACTTAGTTAGTTACAATTATATCATTTTTTTACACTATGTTCGAATGTCCGATCATTTTGTTATGAAATCATTTTTAATTATAGTATATACATATATGTTCAAACATTGTATGCTAATTAATTTCTTGTATAATTATTATTTTGTAGGGTTTGCGGTTGTCAAAATAATACAACGATGCTAGGCACTACAGTCGTGTCGGATGTGCACAGCTTTTGACTTTTCCTATATTTCTTGTTATCTGAACAGAATTAATTTATATATTTTAATTTAAATTTGTATTTGTATGTATTTGAATTTTGAACAATTTGTATTCTAAATTTTAATAATTTTTGAATGTTTTCTTAATTTTGGTTTAATTTTATCTATGTTAAAATGTAATTATAGGTTTTTACAAGAATTTTCAAAAGAAGAAAATTTAATTATTTCAAAGTATTAGTGACGGTTTGCAAAACCGTTACTATTAATAGCAGAATGAAGTATTAATGACAATTTCTAAACTGTCACTAAAAGACTAAAACCGTCACTATAGAATCAACATCTTATGGGCTCAAACTCGTCACTAAAGACCAAATATTAGTAACGGTTTTATAACCGTTACTAATAGTATATTATTAGTGACGGTTTTAATAACCGTTACTAAAAGCGTAACATTAGTGACAATTTATTGACCCTCACTAATAGTGTCATATTAGTGACGATTATTAAACCGTCACTAATACTAAGCTTTAGTGACAAATTTGAGTCAAGAATATATATAATTTATAGTGATGGTGGTAGGCTTAGTGACAGTTTTTTTTTCGTCACTAATACTCCACTATTAGTGACGGTTTCTATTATTCGTCACTAATAAGTATTTGTCACCACAAATATGGTGACTAATTTAAAATCATCACTAATACTTTTCAAACCGTGACTAATACTATAAGTGACGATTTTAGGTTTAAAACCGTCACTAATAGTCCTATTTTTTTGTAGTGTACATAATTACATATGGATGCATGCATATTAATTGGTTTGCATAAACAAATCCAACTGATTATGTACACTCATAATTGCATAATTCAGTAAAATAAACTAATTATGTACATATAATTAGGTAAGTACTTGGATATTTGAACCAAACTATTAACATATTTTAAAATCATATACATAGATATCCGAACTATAAAATTTGTTACATAGTTATGAATTTTAATTTTAAATGATATGTATAATTAATACTATAATTATATATTTAAATAATTACAAAGATATTTAAATCGAATCAATTACGTAGTTACGTGCATACATGCATATTAATTGGTTTAAAAAATTAAAATTAATCAAATTACCTACATATACATAATTGTATAATTATGTACATATTACAACTTAGTCGTCCATAATTATAAAATTATGCATGTCGATTCTTTAATTATAATTTTAATTACATAGCAAGCCAAAGCAATTATGCAATTACGAACATGCATAAATATTAGTTATTTACTTGTAATATATTTTTAAATGCGATAAATTAAATAGACTAATTAAGGTTGAAAATTTAAATGGGTTGATGGGTTGAGTGGGTACATCCATTTGACCTATTTAATAAACGTATCAAAAAGGGTCACCCATTTATGATCCATATAACTATATGGGTGTACCCGTTTTATTTATCATGGGTATGGGTGAGCCCATGGGTATTGATAGTAATAGTCACACTAGTTATGTCTCTTATATTTATTTCATACATAAATTAACTTGATCTATGTAATTTTATATTTTCAATCCATTATATTCTTACGTATCAAAAATTAAGTTATACGTTTTTTATTTAGTTGTTATAAAATTAATTATTTTTCATTTTATACATTATATGGTTAAATTAATTTTTAATATTCTTAATATATACTTTTTATCTCGTCAAATTTTTTTCCTAATATTTTCTATATAGCATTAGTTTACTATTTAACTAATATTTATATAATATGGCTTTTAGGCAATGAAGAAAATAAGCGCTAAATGGGAATAATTTTTTTATATAAAGACTAGACATTAGACACATGTCATGCATGCGTAATTAAGTTCACGTATAAGTTCAAACCTGAACTCAATTGCTATGGAAGGAATCCTAAATAAAATAAGACTTTAAAAACACGTTTTTGAAAAAACAGACTATTGACTGACACGCTAAGATCACTGAATTATCAAACTAATGATTCAACCTTATGGTCAAATTGGTGTCGCATAATGTTTTTTATGTATATAAAATTATGCACTCAATTTATATATAATCTAAAATCAATTACTTATGTATAAAATTATAATTATAATTATAAATATAAATAATAAAAAATGAAAGACATCTAAGCATTTCAGGGTATACACTCATTGCCGACCTCTCAATTTTAAGTAAGGTGATTCTAATTTTCACCTACAAAATATTAAGTTGTGATTCAAACTCGATCATATAATACAATACAAAAATACATAATAATTTTTTCACCACCAAAATCAAAGTCTAATTTTTAGCATTTTATATATTTGCTCTTCTAACATTAATTGTTTTTAAATTTTATATTTTCTAGATTAAAATAAATTAAATCAAGCTGATCTAGCATCAAATATAGGTTTCGTTAGTTCTATCCTAGGTCACTCCATTTTTAATTTTTTACCTTCACCTGAATCGTATAGGTGGTTGGTACCATTCGAGTTTGGCTGACTTGACACATATATAACTTGAACTCGACTCAGCTAAAGCTTGTTTCATATGAAAAAAATGAATCAAATTCAAGTTAGACCGGTTTTGAAACCTTAACAAATAGTAATTCAAGAGAAATATATTTTAAAGGGTAAAAGATACTCACCTCCCTGAGATTTGATAAAAAGATAGAAATCTCCTCTAAGGTTTTTCAAAAATGACACAAACCTCCCCTGAGATTTCAAAAAATATCACAAATCTCCATTGAGGTTTGTCAAAATGACATAGACCTCTACTCTTTTTTTTAGCAAGTAAAATGGGAGATTTGTGTCTTTTTAACAAACCTCAAGAGATGTCCTTAAGATTTTTAAAATCTCAAATAAGATTTCTAAATTTTTTGAAATCTCAAGGAAAGTCACTGTTTTTATGTCAAATCTCAAGAGAGGTTAGTGTCTTTTATTCTATTTTAAAATATTAAAATAATGATAAGAATATGAATTGTTAAGCTTTTTATCATCCAGTGACTAGCATTGAGCTTTTTTTTTTAGGACCCCTATTGGGAAGTTGAATAATGAGTCTATATAAGAACATGTTGGCAAAGTAATTTAATATGTTGGCTACGAGCTCACTACTAAGTTATAAGCTACCCGATTCGATAGCTAGTTAAACAAACTACTAAATGAGCAAACTAGTAAACCAAATATAATTAAGCTCAATAGTGGTTTGTTTTATTAGCAAGCTTCAAATATAAACTTGAGTTAAGACTCATTTGTCATTATTAAACAACCTTCCATTGCCTTGCTCCTAGCGAGTGCCTCGAGTAAAACCACCCCACGCCCTTCTAGGGTTCAAGCGAATTACTCCTTTTAAGGAATTGAACTCTAGTCTCCTCAATGAGGGATGAGGAGGTGAACCACCTAAACTCAATATCAAATCCTACGATAAATTTTAAGGTATAGTAAGAAACTCATTTTCTATTATATGTTCCTTCTACATTAAATTCTATTAAAAATGAAAATTTTTTATATGATTAATTTTTTTTAAAACTTAATATTAATGATGTGTAAGATCTTTGTTCATGAATTTCGCATACTTTTCATTTTTTTCTTTAATTTTCTCGACAACTAAACAAGAAAATGTGGATTAATAGACATTTTTCTTTTCTTTATATTTTCTAAATTTCAAATGGAGCCTAAAGATTTTGCAAAGTCTTAGATAGGATCAAAACATATTGATGTGAAAAATTAAAAAAAAAAAAATTATAGTATGCATAAATGTAAATGTCTTTTAGTCTTTCCATGACTTCTTGTGACAATCATTTTGGAAATATCATTGCTTAATTTCGTAAGCATACATTCTTTTTTGGGTTTAAGTTAAACTTAAATAAAATTATTCAAAATTTAAGAACAATATTAATTATAAAAGGGATCAACTTAACATTACAATTTCTTCGAAGTGTATGCATTTGTTGAAAACTTGCCGATAAATATTCACATTGGAATTGTTGGTCTCCCACAAGCTTGTAAAAGTTGTGCATATTAAAGGCATGTTTAACCTTTTTGAAGTTTCACCCGTAATCTTTGGGAGCATGAATTTCGCACTTTCGATTTGGATTTGAGTGGATTTGAACAAATTTTAATATTATTTTATACTGCATTTTATCCAAATTCAATATAACTTCAAATTCACGGTCTCTCCAAATATAGTGTAAATGTTAATTTAAATTATGATGTATACTTGTTTCTCACAAATAACATAAAATTTATCTCAAAGTTCATGATTAATTGAAGTGATACTATTTTGATCTTAAAATTTATATCTTTTATAATTAATTATTTTTTATTTTTTATTTTTTGTATTTAAATGAAGTCTAGACCTAGACTCCATTTCAAACTTGAAAAGTGTTAGGCATTATTTAAAATATTTTTTGAAGTCAAACTAAAGAACTTAACTTTTACGATTTAAAATTACTATTTCAGCAAAGGCATCTTAAATTGTTTCTCATTTTAAATGATTTCTCAACTATGCGTAATTGTGAGCTTATATAGATCTCACGAGTGACGACCTACGTGTTTAATTAGGATATCATTTTATATTGGAAGTGAGAACTTAAATCGTTTCCTAATTTTTAAATTAAAACACTATTGACCCTCAAAAAATAATACTACGGCATTCCACCTATATATTTCTTTCATATATTACAAATTTACCCCTTATTTCCATTTTGAAATGACAAATTTGCCAGTCTTTTTTCTTGGTAATTGGTAAGTTTTTTTTAATGCAATTAATACTTTTTCTAGCCACCGACTTTTTTTTTTTAACTCCGCTTACCAATCCACTAAACATTCTCTTCCCCCTAGAGAAAATCTTCTCCCCATCTTTCCATTCCAATGTTCTCACCATAAAATATAAATCAAAGTAGAAAGAAGAAGAAAAAAAAATATTTTCTTGGTAGACAAACAAGTACAAGGGCAGGCAAAAATTGCAACAAAAAAAGAAAAGATCAAATAAGATAAGGAAAACGACGAGGGTCCAAAAGATCAAATTACCCCTACCCCCTACAAGCAATTCATTGCTCATTGCTCAGCCAAAGTGTCCGCAAAAGATTCTCCAATACCAAACAAAATCCCAATAAAACCCTAAAAAAATAAAGAGCGTTCGGTACCCAAAGGTTCTATTCCCAGTACCCGACCCGGGAACTCGCCAGGTCTCTCTCACCGAGTTACCGAGTCGCACCCATCACGCGACAAGACTTGGACAGCCGGCTTCGAGTCCCCGAATCTCCGCGTTCCTCTGATTCTCCATCTCCAGAACCAGAAGGCTGTGTATAAATTTAATTTATGTTCGTGGGTTTTAACTGGATTAATGAGAAGAGAAAGAAGGGGAGAGAGGGAGAGAGGAGTGAAAATGGAAATGGGTTCGAAGCCAGAGCTGAGGATGGATTTGGGCGCAGTGTATGTTCCCAATGACGTATCGGGTTTTCTCAGAGAAGTTGCGAAGGTTGGAGAGATCTCTGAGAAGCTGTCGAAGCTTGAAGATTATGTTCGCAGATTGGAAGATGAATTGAGAAAGGTCGACGCCTTTAGACGCGAGCTTCCTCTCTGTATGCTTCTCTTGAACGATGGTAATTCGCTCTCTCTCTCTCTCTCTCTCTCTCTCTCTCTCTCTCTCTCTCTCTCTCTCTCTCTCTCTCTGTGGGTGTGTGATTTTGTGGTGATGGGTATGAATTCGTTTTTGTTTTGGGGGTGAATTTGTTGTAGCTATTGTGAGAGTGAAGGAGGAAGCAATGCAATGTAGGGAATCAGAGGATCGATCTGTAATGGAAGAGTTCATGCCATTAAAGGCAAATTCTGATGAAGATGAAGATGGAGGGTTAAAAGTTGCAGAGGATTGCAAAGACAAGAAACACTGGATGAGCTCTGCTCAGCTCTGGAATTCTAAGCACTCTATATTACAGCTGAAGCTCAAACAGGTAACAAATCCACACCCCCCCCCCCCCCTTTCTTTTTCCGCCTCTTTCTCTCTATAAGCACATTCTCTTTTAAATTTTTGAAATAAAATTTATGGCAACAGGAATGTGAAGAAGACAACGAGACCCCATATCAGCAGTGTGATTACAGAAATAAAGGAGGGGCAATTGTGCCGTTTAGAGGGAACTCTGGTTTTCCGGCGACTGCATTAACAGATGGGCGCGAGCGGGAGGTTCCAGACCTTTCTCTGATGACTCCGGGGATTAAAACTCCAATTTCTGAAGTGGGCTCTCTCAATTTGAGTTCGAATAGCTGTAGCAGAAGCGGTTTGAGTGGTTCGTCGTCGGCAACAGAGCAGACGAAAACACAGCAGCAAAATACATTCAGGAAACATAGGCGGTGTTGGTCGCCGGAGCTACACCGGCGTTTCGTTGATGCACTTCAACGACTTGGCGGCTGGCAAGGTTATATGTGTTCTAGACCCTGATCTTCAAATTGATTTGGGGATAATTTGGTAGTTCTTAATGAATTTTTTTTCTTGCTTTTGGGGGAATCGTTTTCTTTTTCCACGAAATTGGACAATCCCGCTGGGGAAAAAAAAGAGGTGTGGGGTGGGGGGGGGGGGGGGGGGGGGGAGGGGAGGGAACAGAGATCTCTGCATTGAAAAGATCTCTCCTTTCCATGTTTTTCAGGCTTTTCTGGTTATTGTTCTGTTTATTTTGGGTGGGAAATGGCCCAAATGGGCATTGCCGAACTGGGGCGTGAATTGAATGAATCTGCACAAAGGGGAAACAGCCAGGTTCCCTTTCTTTGCGTTCTTCACTGTGGATCTGAAAATGGAGAGCCGAAATCATCTGAAAACTATAATTTTTCTTTAAATATTGGGATAAAGATGTTCATGAATTTCCCCACAACCAAAATTCATCTTTGAGGGGAAAAATATTCAAGAGATTTCCATTAAAAACCAAATTAAAAAAAAACCCCAGGTGTTGATTGTGTTTATTGAGTCTCTCAGGTTTCTGAAATATAATGCGTTGTGTTTTGCAGCAGCCACTCCCAAACAGATAAGAGAGCTAATGCAGGTGGATGGCCTCACTAACGATGAAGTGAAAAGCCATTTACAAGTGGGTTTTTTCTCCTGCAAACACAACGCAACGCAACACTTCTTCAATTTTATCCATATCTATTTTGATCCTTTTTGGGAAATCAAATTGTGAATTTTTGCCATTGCAGAAGTACAGACTCCACGTACGAAGACTCCCTGCTTCATCAACTGCTCCTGTAAAAGGGAAAGTCTCTCAGTCCGATTCACCAGAAGGTCCCCTTCACTTATATGGGTCTGCTAAAGGGGTGTCTATCACTGGAGAAGAAGAAGAAGAAGAAGAAGAGGAGAAATCAAAAAGCCATAGCTGGAAAGATCGGCTGCACAAGCCAAAACTAATACGATGATGTACAAGAATTAGAGACTAATCAATCATGAGTTTTGCATATAAAATTAGTACATGGGTGATGAGGAAGTAATTCTGAGCACAAAATATATCATTAAACGTAGAGAGAGGATCCCTAACAATGTATTTTTTTCCTTTTGCTTTTTCTTTTTCACAGTGGATCAGGCTTTCCCCGGAAAGATGGAGAAAATTAAAAGGGCAGGTGATGGAATTTTGCATAAGTTTGCCTGGTTGGTTTTAGTTTAAATCAATGTGTTGTTTATTCCTTCAATTATGAGAGGAGGTTGATGCATGTATTATTTGTTAATGATACGAGCAGGATAACATAATTTATATTATCTGTTTGCACTTTGCAGATTAAAGGTTGACAATGATTTGCGTAATATGCTTGTTTTTGGTTTCCTTGAATTATTTTTGTTGTATTCTGATTTGCTTTTTTGATCTGCTGGAGAAAGAAACGCTTTCCTTCTTTCATTTTTGGATCCAGCGATCCGCTTTGCGATCTGCTGTTCTATGCTTCCAGAAGATGCTTCGCTCCTTTTTTCATTTATATTTTTTGGGGTTTCCCGAGGACAGATGCCTCCATTTGCTTTGCTGCTTTTAAGTGAGATTAACGTTTGCCGCTAAGATTAGGATGAAACATCTCAGTATTCCTATGTTTGCTGATGTCCCCTCCGAATGTTAAATCTATGTTTCTTCTATGATCGATTCTAGTAATCTGCGCATAGATTGTGAATAAAGTCTCTTTGTACTTTCACCCGAATGAAAGGTAAATCTTACATTTTCATTTCATTTCGTCTCTCTCTCTCTCTCTCTCTCTCTCTCACATATTCCATTGTTTAGAAAATGGAATGTTGTTGACCAATTGTTTAGGAAATGATCGGCATCACTCTTCTTCTTCTTCTTTTGGATATTGCTGAGTTTCCTGAAATTATGCACTAGACTAATCTCATATTTATGTAAGTCATGCCCTCCATTAACATGTAAGAGATAAATTGCGAATATGCGTTGCAAGCGGTAGGATTTGAACTTCAAACTTCACCTTTATCTCAGGCTGTTTGTCGCCCGTTCTTACCACCTGAGCTTATGCTCGGGGCATATTATGTCTTACATAAATTTAAAGTTAAAATTTTTCTAAACAAAAGATTAACATATTTTTCTTACCTTCTAAATGTAATTCCAATGTCATAATTACTTGCACTGGGTTAGTTCCCAAAATTCAATCTTTGAAAAATTTTGTTTTCAACATAAGCAACTGAAAGAAGGTAGACCTCAACTAAATAAGATGAGAAAATAAGGGTAACAACTCAAATGAATCAATTCATCTTATGTTTGGTAGTACTCATAGTCCATGTGTCACAAATTTTTTTTAAAAAAAAATTTGAGGAACTACAATTTTTTTAATTCTCTAATGGATATAATCAATAATATCAACATGAGGTGCTTTATCTCAATTAGGAGAATTACTTAAATGAAAAATTGACAAATAAATATAACAAACTAATCAGCATAGGGGTAAAGCCTCAATTCAAATATCTTGAACTTAATTATTTGTGAGAATCAAACCTATATTTAAGTAAACAACTCAAATGAAGGTTTGTGGTGCTAAACATAAGAATTCATGTGAATATCTAATTTAACATGAATTCAATCTCAATTCTCACTCGTCTTTTTCTCACTTTATTATATGCTAATGCTAACAATCTTTTTCAAAGTATATTATATGTTTCTAATTTATTTTAACCCAATAAAAATTTGTGAACCTTGAGACATACATTAACTACTTCACTTATGAATTTCATAGTAATTGCTGCAAATCATGTACATTAATTTTGCAATAGAGAAATATAAAAATGTTTTTGATGAATTATTAGCCGAGGAAAGGTAAAAATAAATAATTTGTCATAATTTAATAACAATAACAAGAACAATGATACAAAAGCTATAATTTACCAAAAATTACGCATTGTATTAATGTACGACTCAAAATTTCAATTTTTAAAACTAATTATATTATTACTTTACTATTACATCCTTTTAGTCAATGAAAAAAATATATATACAATTAAGAGGTATTTTAAAATTTTCAAAAATAAGGCCAAGAGGTAACTGCTAAAAAAAGAATCCCCATTGAAGATAATAATAATAATAATAATAATAATAATAAAGGCAAGAGACATTGGCCTTATGATTTTGTAAAAAGGCATAACCCTTCCTTGAGATTTCACAAATTCTAGAGACCACTAAGATTTTAAAAACTCTATGCACCTCCCTTGAGGTTTGTCAAAGAGAAACAAATCTACCTTTATACTTTGCAAAAGACAAGTCTTTTGAGGGAGAGTTAGTGTCTTTTTGACAAAATGAGGAGAGGCCTATAGCATTATTGAAACCTCAAGAAAGGTTAATGAAATTTTTGGAACCTTAGAGGAAGTCCTCTCATCCTTTTACCAAACTGCTGGAGAAGACACCTAATAATAATAATATAATAAAAGTGAAACTGAAAAAACAATGTGCATTCATAGCTTATGCAAACCTACTCCAAAAACTTTGAAAATACAAATTTAATAACTATAAATAAAAAATTATACAATTTTTAAAGAAAATATATATTCAAATTCTAGAAAAAGGAATATATCATGTCTGCTCTCAGTAAAAAATATCAATGAGAACTCGGGCAATGAAATCATGATCGTTTGAAATCCAAATATGATAAATAGTTGAGGCAGCACAAAATATAAATATGCTACACATCATCTATGGTAATAGGAGGGAAAAAAAAAACCTGAGGCTCAATTCACAGAACATAATATCCCGACTCAACAAAACTCACTCTACAAATTGTTATCGTCAACGCACGCATCCGCAACCATACATAGGGAGTGTGTAAAGGACAGTTCCTATGGGAATATTTGTGTATCCTACATTTATTTCAATGCGGGAAAGAAGAAGAAGAGAGTACTGCTGCTTTTCTTTCCAGGATCAGAGCTGTTTCCATTGAGGCCTGTTCAACGGTCAGGTATGATCTTAATCTACATGATTGTGAAACCCTGGGAGAAGGGAAGTGATGAAGCCAAATACAATCATCTGGATCTCCTTCACAATGCCCCACCAGTGGTTGGCACCGTTGCCTTCTCCGGGTTCTGCTATGTTCTCATTTTCAATCCGCCCGTTCCCAACATCGCCAGGCAGAGGTGGATTCTCGTTTTCAGCTCTGGCAAGTCCCTCTGACAAAGGCAGTTGTGATGAATAAGAAAGTATGCCAAGTATCCACTCTTCCAAACCCATTTCCTTTGTATGCAAGAACCATCACATCTCAACTAATGAAATATTAAAATTGAACCGTTTTGGTATGAGTAAAGTTTGTCCAGCAGTGGAACATGCCTGTGGCTAGATTTGATTTGAACCATGAACCAAACGGAACTGACCAGCATTCATGGGTTTAAACATTAATTCCATTTCGGCCCATGAAGCCCAGAAGCAAACACAGACAGAAATATGAGATAATGAAATAATATATAAACACGAGGACACCACAAATTCTAAATATTTGGGATATGACAAGGATAAGGCAAAAAGATAAACACATAACCACATGTATATATACACTATACATGATAAATATTAGGTGTAGCTACAGTGTAATGCTGTGTATCCAAAAGAAATTTCTCAATATATTACCTTTTTTATTTTAAATGTAGCCAAGTTTATTATTGTTTTAAGTAATTCTTATGATTATTTTTATGAGTGAAACAAAATGGAAGTTTAATTACATGTAGTCTGCTGCTGTTAAAGAAGAAGCATTAGATAAGTGTTGGGAATGCCTGCAGAGAATAAATGTCCAACACCCTGACAAATGTCCAACACAAATACAGCTTGTTTGAGAGGCACGTCGAAGCTACACAGCGCCCAACTCTTTTATGATTTTATGAGCAAGCCATGTTAACAAAGAATCTTTTATGGGCTAAACTTCTGAGCTTGAGCTCAAATTCAAGTCTCACAATTCGTTATAATGAATGCTGTAATATATAATTGTGCAAATCAACACATACATACTTCAACAGTCGTGCTATATACAGATATTTATGGATCTCCAAATTGTAGAAAATACCTGCCACATCAGCATTGTCATTCCCCTGTCTTGCAGCAGCAGGGGCATTCTCAGCCCTGACAGCATGCCTTTGCTGTTGGGGAGGTGCGGCTGCCCTCTGCATGCCTTCTGAAAGCCATCTTACTAATGGCGTGAGAGCTCCAGTCTGATAACTGCAGTACTCCCCATATAAAGAAAATTCAGCTGTCATTTATGCTCTAAAAAAATGAATAAAAATGATGTTCAAAAACTCATCTTATATAACATTTATACATACTTAAAAAGTATAAATTAAAAAACGATCCACACGCATCTAGAAAAACTCTGATGACAACATAACCAAATCGTAAAAATAACCACACCAAAAATACAAATGATAATTTAGGTGTGGTTGGAGATGCTGGCTCTCTTCTGTTTTTTGTTTCATGAAAACAAACATGTTTTCATTTTATTTACAATAATAAAGAAAACAAAGAAAGAAGTTGTGCAAATGTTTCTGGAAACAGATGAGAGCAACTTTTTCATGCTTTAAAGAACTGCCCAATTTGAGAGCCTGTCTTATGAAAAGTAAGATAACAATGAGAATAGTTTGACAAAAAAAATCATTGTTTTTGTTCTTTGTTTCTTTTTCTTTTTTTTTTTGAAATCATGAAAAAGTTGCTTCTGACTGCTTCCAGAAAAAGTCATGAACAAGTCACCACTGGCTTTCTTATAACTGGAAATAAATGGAAAACATTTTCCTGGTTTTCATGGAAGGAATATATATATAAATTTAAAACAAAAAAAAGCAAGAGGACAAACAGCATTTCCAGATCGATCTAGTTATTCTAAGTCTTCTAGGCAGCCTAATTAGTTTTTTAGTGCTATTGTTGCCAATTCCAACTTGTGATGGATGGTCTGCTGTGGATTGACTTCATCTGCCCCAAAGTGGTTGTGGGGAAGTCCTAATGCTTGATGAGCAGTCACTATGATGTCTTTTTTCTTGGTGTGAAGCAATTAGTATTTGCTTGTTCCCTGTTAGTTTTTTAATTTTCAATATGTTGGCTTGCTTTCTCGTGGGCAGGGTATATTGGGTTTTGCTACATGCCTTTTACTACAACTTCTGCTGCTTGCTGACTGTATTTTCTTTCTTTGTTTCATAGTAAATTTCCTTGATATTGGTTTTTACTAGGAGAACTGCAATTGCACAAGTTATATGCAGAACAAGTTTCACATTGGAAAGAATTAACCGTTTTGACACTTACAGATAGACAAGGGAAGCAAAAAACACTAGGAGAACAAGCCTTTGTCTTGATCCATCTTGATTGAACAAAAAAATTACAGCTGCCAGCTTTAGTATGAGCAACAAGTCAAGCTGAAATGCAATCTGAAATCTCCTAACGACAACTTGTCTCTGAGGTGCAGGCTGGGGCTGAGGTTGTTGCTGTTGCTGCTGCTGCTGCTGCTGTGGCCCAGCTTGCCTATGCTCCTCACCTGCTGCTCCAGCCTCTGGAGTTGATCTGCTGTTGATGGCACCCATTCAACCACAATAAGACAAACGTGGCAGTCTGTAAATGGATAGTACATATAAAGATGGGCACCACTTCCTTTCTAAGGTCAAATGCATATGGTGTTTTCTGAATGATCATTTAGCAAGTATCAAGGAAGATTTAAATTTTCATTATTATCATCAGATTCTTTGTTCCACTCATTCTCATTTTATGACATGGTATCAACACAAAATTGTTGCTTTCTATTGGACAATTTCATATTCAATTGATCAAGAAATTATACAAATACAATCCAAACCATCAGTAACCCATATCATGATCCAATGTTTAATACACAATCCTACAAGTAACATAAATGTGTGCACGTGTGTGCAGAGACGAAGATCAAAATATGGGATGAAGTGTGCACTAGATCTGCTCCTTAACCTCAAGTGATTGGCTAGTGTGATGTTGAGACACAAATCTAGCAACATATTTCTTTAAGGATGCCCAATAGAGCCTATATCTTTAATGAAAGAGCTGTCGAATGGGCCAACAAGTACGCTGACATGCAGCTTCCAAACCAAAAAGTCACAAAGCAAGGACAATGAATGCAGAGTCTAGTCCCTGTAAACAAATAACCACTCCTAATAAAAAATCAATACAATATTACAATCACAACAATTATCATTTACACCTATGAAATGATATCAAAGCCAGGACAATAAGGGTACTGATTCATGGTACTCAAAGCCCGCTATGTGAACACCCAAAGAGTGTAAAACTGCTACAACTTGACTATGAGCATCAGCATGCTTATTGTCAATACCCGCATTGTCCCTAAGATCAACAGTATATTCTTGGAAAAAATCAACCCATTTGGCATGTCTAGCACTAAGATTCTTTTGATATTGTAGACAAGTGCCTGCACCACAGCATAGAGCTCAGTTATACGTGGTATATTCGAACTTTGCATCATCAAATATCTCACTAAAGTAGGCTATGAGGGCATCCTTTTAACTTAAACACTCTGCCAATACCTATTCCAAGCACATCACAAGCAACCTTGAAAATATTAGATAAGTCAAGATGTGATTAAACAACTGCCTTTAGACATCTTTTGCTTTCATTCCCAGAGATCTATAGCAGCAGCCATAGACCATTTCCACTAAATGCATCATGAATCTCATAAATGGCATGAGTCTGAAGGAAGGAACATTTCTTAAGGGAAACATCTTAGTATACCCAAAAGTAATGAAAACTTCATGAAGACAGTCCAAGAGTTCCTCTCTGGACTAACTGCGGATCAAGATGCCATTGAAGTAGACAATAAAGAACTTCAACCTATAAAAAGACAAAGTAGTTGCATCATGACTCTCATACATGTGTTGGAAGACAACCCAAAATGCATTGGCAAGCCTCTTACAGAGACCATCTTGGTCTTGCAAGCAGTCTTCCACCCATCCCCAGGTCGGATCCTAATTTGGTGATAACCACAACATAAATGAAGCTTTTAATAGATCACTAGATCCACTAATTAGTCTAAGATACTATCCAATCTAAGAATGGAAAACTTGTACTTCACTGTGATTTGTTGATGGCTGACTATCAAGTTATCAACACATTCTCCACGTACCATCCTCCTTGGCAGTCAAGAGAGTTGGACTGGTCTGAGGACTAAGACTCAGCTTAACGTGCCCCTTGCTTAACAATCCTCCATCTATCTATTCATTTTCAATATGCTCCATAGGGTTCAACATATAATGTGGGAGATTTGATAACTGAAACTGGGGACAAAGTCAATAGTAGCATGTTGAATGTCTTGTAGGGGAGCCGACCCTTCAGGCTTTATTTAAGAGTGATATCCTGAAAGTCACTCAACAATAGGGTAATCTTTGGAGGTTTGAGTCTCTTCAAAGTCTGTGGTGAACTTAGTCTCCTTTTGGTACCTCAATGCTAACAGAATTCATGACTCAAATTTCCTACAGCTCAAAATGTGGCACCCTATTGTGCTAGGCACTGAAGAAGGCACCCCTTGGTAGTGCACTTCGCAAGCTGCAAAGATATTATCCTGTACCATGTTTGAACATACAAGCGTTCTCCTGCCCAATGTTATGCGCATTAAAATCATAAATCCAGGTCCAATCAAGTAAAAATACAAGCTATCTCCATGCGTAAGACATCACATAATACTTTAGTTGGGGCTTGATATTCAATCTCTTTTAAGGACAACTCCATCACTAAATTCATGGGACAACCCCTATAGATGACAAGCTTGCAACATTATCTCCACATTTAACATGAGTATAGAGGATAAAAGTGCACTGTAATGTTTTTTTGCTGGGGTGGCCACTATATACCTCATAAAATTAAGACAAGCATTAAAGTCCTCATCCTCACTCTTTGGAGCAAGGTGGGTCGATCGGCTCATAAATGTAACTGTTGTCATTTTCTTGAGGTTCCTTTATTCTCTTTACAGTTAGTGCATGGTATGGACACTAGGCAGCTATGTGCCCCTCGGCATGGCAATGATGACACTTAATTGTGGGTTAAATGGTTGGGTCATGAAAGGAGCTGACCCTACATCCCTAGAAGTGGAGGGCCATTGTTGACCCTTTGACTAGCTATTGGAGCTGATGGAGAATGTTTGTGAGCATCTTAAGGCCATGGGAACAAGAACAGTGATCTAGGTTGACCATTTATTCTAGCCTAGGAAATGTCTCCACTCTGCACAGGAGGGAAATTGGTTGAAACTTTGACTAGCTATTAGAGTTGATAGATTTGTAGGGATTTAGATGCCATGAGAACAAACAAAGTTGGCAGCCCTACAAATCTGTTAAAGGGCACAAATCTAGGTTGATTGGTTAATCGAGCCTAGGGAGTGACTCTCCTCTTCAGATAAGTCCCATGATATCTCCAAAGCCTATTGATAAGTCACCTCTAAAGAATCGGCGAAGTTCCAAGAAACCTCTCTCTTCAACTCATTCCTCTCACTGAAACATGGGTGGCCTACATGTGTGTACTAAGTCACTCATTGATTATGCCATACCACTCAACGGCAGTCTTCTTACTCTTGTAGCCAATCTAAGAAGATGTTGGGGTCTAACCTACTATCATAGGAAGCAATGTTTTAAAAGGCGAAGGAGTAAGGCGAGGCATTTTACCCTCCGCAAGGCGAGGTGAAAGCCTTTCGGGACTGTATTTTTTAAAATAATTAATAAATAAAAAATTATATATATATAGTATTAAAATGAGAAAAATGTTAGAATAATGGAGAAAATCTTTTATGTATTTCCAAAAAAAATTTTTCTTTTTGCCCCTTGAATCAGCTTCATAAATTTCAGCAGGCGCAGCAAGATTTAATTTGAACAATTAAAATATGAAACAAAAGCCTGAGAGACAAATAAAGAACTCAGACACGTCGGACAGAGACTTTGAAAGAGAGATGGCATATGCTTCGAGAGAGACCAGATGCTGAGAGAGAGAGGGAGAGCAAAGGCTTTGAGAGAGAGCAGATGCTTCGAGAGAGAGCATAGGCTTCGTCGAGCTTCGTCCAGGCTTCGAAAGAGAGAGCAGAGGGTTCGCCGAGCTTCGTCGAGCTTCGTCGGCTTCGTCGAGCTTTGTCCAGGCTTCGAAAGAGAAAGCAGAGGGTTCACCAAGGTTTTTCGAGCTTCGTCAAGTCTTCGAAAGAGAGCAGAGGCTTCATCGAGCTTCGTCCAGGCTTCGAAGAGAGAGTGAAGGTGTTGTCACGCTTCGGCGACAGAGCAGAGGAGAAGAAGCTTCGCAGGAGACTGAAAGGCATACACCTTGCTTATGAAGCGTTAAAAAAGCGTGGTTTTTTGGCTGAGGCGTACGCTTTGTTGGCTGAGTTGAACGCTTTCTTGGATTTACACATTTACACATACGCCTTGAGGCGTTTTTGTCCCAAAACGCAAGCGCGCCTCAAAAACACCTTTCGAAACACTGATAGGAAGGCACATCAACTTTAACCATCTTTATAATGTCAGTATACCCTTACCAAATTGAATTGGAATATCCTACCAAGCCCATCAACAGTCCTCGTATGGAAACTAGAACGCCTACTTTATGAATCAAAAGAGGGCCTACTACTATGACATTCATAAGGATTCTCCTCCCCTATGGACACTACTACCATATCTTCAAGAGGAACTCTAGGTGCAGCAACCTAGGCAGAGGACTAACTGCAGGCTGCAAATATTCCATGCAATGGTGAAGAAGGTTGCCAAGAGCAAGCGCCGCATGGTGCACCGAGGAAGTGGAGTACATATTAGACTAGTCTACATGGGCCACCTTCATAGGTTGTTTTGCTGTATGCTTTTCATGCAAGCTAAGTTGATGTTCCATTTGTTGACCTATCAGAGTTCGCTCTATCAGTGTGAAAAGTAGTTTCTCTTTTGCAGAACTCAGTGATGGTTTCCTGGATTTGGTTAATTGACTTATGGAGTTGGGTTACAGTTTCTTTAAGATGGGATTGGTTACTTTAAACAGACAATTTTTTTTACCACGGTAGCATGAGCTTCTTTTAAGCGGTCATGGTGGGGGAAAAAATGTAAACAAGCAGGCTAGGTGCACTGATATTAGAGTCAAGGCAACTCAAACACTAACAATGTTAACTACAGGTGATATTCAGAGTAAGTATGCAAAATGAATGTGTACCTTATGGTACGTGCAATGGGTGAGGTCCAATTTGGACAAGCATGACAATGAAGGTTTTCTTTAGAACAATTTGGCAACAGAGAAATGTGAATGGCAACAATAAGTAAACTTAGGCAATGAACTATAACCAAATCATTAATTTGAATATTACAAACCTGATAAATTGTCTAGTAAGTGCCAAGACTACGAAGATAACAATTAAAAGTTTAAACGGTAGAGCTCTCAAGTGTTCAAAATGTTGTAATCCTAGATGAAATTGTATATGTTTTAAAATGTTGCAATCCTAACTCAGTAAAACCAACTGGCAATGAAAAAAAAAAAGAAAAGAAATATTTATAGGAAAAAAAAAAGAAAAAAATAGATAATCTTTAACATGAATTAGCCAACAAACTACCATACAACATGAACATCAACTGTATATAGCCAACACAAATCAAAATCCAACTATCAAGCCAGCTCTTTAACATTAGTGTCAACATTCAAGCCAATATTTGGTCCATTAGTATCAACGAGATCATCATGGGTGCCTTCATCAAGCTCATCACAAAAACCATCATCACCATCATCATTATTATCGACAAATGCACTGTTGTATTAAATATCTGCTATTCTACTCATCCTCAACCCCAGTATTGATGTTGGACTTGGAAGTTTTGATCACTTAATGATAATCAGTATAAAAATAAATTTTATTTTTTGAGTATTAGATAAAGAAAAGCACTTCTAAGTTATCCGTTCCTTGTACAACTTATACAGAATAAACACCAACACTAAAGTACAAGTAAATAACTAAAAATTTAAAAATGTAATTTGTTTTAGGATCATATATGATCCTACCACAATCTTATCAATCCTACCAATTTGCTATTCTATATAGGATTGGGATTGTTTTGGTAAAACAGAATCCCAGGATTGTACAATCCTATGATTTAGATTATGTTTTTTTTTTCTTTTCAGATAAAGAAAAATTTTATTAAGAGATTAAGAATGTACAACCAGGAGAATAAGGCGTCTCCTTTGCAAAATCTGGAAAAATCTAGACAAAACAGAAAAGAAAACCAAAAAGCGAAAAAGAATGAATTGAAACCACCCCACCCAAACAGTCCAACAAATATCACAATGACGCCGAATATCTGAAAAGCTCACCCCCTTAAAGTCCCCATGACCCACGCACCAAAGAGAAGCAAATTAATGAATCTTCTCCCAGACCAGCAAATACGACAACTTCTTCCTTGAAAAAATGCACACATTGTGTTCCATCCACAGCCCCCAAAATACTGCAAAGAAAGCACATTCCCAGAGTGCTTCCCTTTCCTATCTCCTGCCAAAAAAATCCTCCACTGTTCCTGGAAAAACCCCACATTCGCCAATAAACCAAATAACTTATTCCAAACCCTGTAGGCAAACTCACATTGCATAAAAAAAAAATGGGATGCAGATTCCAAACAGTTAAAGCATACACACAAATATATGAAGAGAGCCTTCAAAGGTCACCTAATCTGGAACAAGTTATTGGTATTGATTCTATTAAGAACAGCCAACCAGAGAAAAGCTTTGATTTTAGAGGGACATTGACCTTCCAGATGGATTTATAGAAAGGAAAAGAAGAATTGGAACTATCTAGATCGTGGCTTTAACAACTATGATCCTAGCTTTATCTGTCTTTACAATTCCCTCCCAAATGATACCTTCTATCCTTTATCATGGTTTTATGCTTTTACGGATTGAATCTGTATGTTTCCTCCATAGACCACAGTTACAGTTACATACTTTTTCATTCTTGTTTCCATTTTTTACCATTTATTTCTGTTTAATTTTGTTTTTATCTTTTATCTTTCAGTTCGTCGAAGAGGGGGATGACGTATCAGTGGCCTTTCTTCTTCCTATTTTTCGCTTCTTTTTCTTTTCTAACCTGGTGTATTCATTTGGTGCCACATGTTCAAGATAACTAGCTAATTTCTAGAAGTCCATTGAACCAGCTGCTGTACAAATGGCCCTGAAGATGAGCCGATTGATAAGTTTTCCTTAATACTTTATTAAATCCATATCTTTCGCCACATATGTAAAAGGCAATGCCTACTTGATAAGATGCCACACTACCAGATAAATCTAATGTTTGTTATGCCTGTTGAACTATTTCTGTCAAATTAAGTGTGGATGCTTTCTTTCTTATCTGGACGATGAAAGAGTAAAGTATTCTTTTATTAAAGAAAAAAGGGCAAAGAATTCTACAGTTATCCAGTCAGGTATAAAGCCCAAGATGAAAAAGTGACAGTTGCTATTTGCAAAAAAATGAATAAGGAAATACTCTACATCAACAGTCTGATGGATTGGAAATACTGTGAGAAACTAATATGATGCACTAGAGTTCAATTGCTTTGCCACCACACCAAAAACACAAGTGACTGTCACCAAGAAGAATAAACCTGATTAAACTAGAAAGAGGTTTAAAACTCAAACTGGCTGCTGCAGGTAGTATTAGATATTCGAACTATTTTTTTTTAGTGTAGTTTATGGCAATAGATGACTTATCACAATTATTTTTATCAATAGCAACAGAAAATCAAATAATTTTGATTTTTTGTCTCAATAATTAGTGACAAGAGCAATATAACTGACTTGAAGCCCCATCAGAATAAGCACTCTCAGACATGTTGCAAAGTTTTGAAACTACTGATTCTAATCCATTTCAGCCAAAATGTATTTAATCTGACTACAGGTACAAAAGAAGTGTGAAATCATTGAGGTTTGACATTTTGGGTCAGCTTGGTTCTTTGTCATAAAAAAAATAAAAAAATAAATTCACTAGTTTTGACGAAAACCATAACACAACAGTTTTGGTTCAACTTGATGATAGAACCGATTAAAAAAATCCCATCTCTCTTTATTTGTTTCCCTCATGACTCCCAGAATTCCATCAGAAAACCAAGCTACAGAGTACAATTGTTTTGCACCAAAGAACCTTTCTTTACAAGTAATTGAACCAAGGAACTTAAATTGGAATAAGAAAAAAATCCAACAGACTTAGAGACTCCTTCAAAGATATGTCATAGGATTCCCAGTAATTATTATTTTCCTGTGACGATATGTCTCATGATTAATTTTTTTTTTTTAAGGCAATTTTGCAATGTTCTAAAAACTGGAGCAGTGAGAGAGCCAAACGGTTCATGGGTAGAAAATCTGATTCAACCACAAACTCATCTTCAATTTCTTTTTTTTTATATTTTATGAACTACTATATTAAATATTTATGCAAATAGATCAAATACGTTTTTAACTAATTTATACAATTAAATATAGCATATAACATATAATCTATGCATATTTTTTATCATTAAATAAAAATCATGTGCAAACAGATCCAGTTTTTTTCCTTTTTCTACTGGTTTAGCCAGGTTTTGATCAATCTTAACCACCTTTGACCAAATTCTATTTTTAGGTTGAAGCAGACTGGAGGCTGATCTAGCGGTCCAGCCTGATTTTCAGTACACTGTATTTTCACATCCTCTTTTTTGGGGAAGCATAGACTTTAACTATTTGAAACCTTCTCATTTGTATTTCTTTGGACTTATAGAGGGGATACAACATCTGCCAAAAAGCAGACTGTTCAGTTATATTATTTTTTTATTTTAATCTTATCAGTCAATCACATCTCACTTTATTTGCATATGAATATGTGATTTCTCTCCTTAACACCCCTCCATCATATTTAATGGAGCTTCCTCTAGTTACAATGTCACATGACCTGGTTAATCTAATAAGAAAAATTATAACAAAGGGTTGGTTATCATTATTGTACCAAGAAACATTGGTATGAAAAATTTTTAAAAATGAATTTTACTTTGATGCAAGAAAACAATAATAAGTTAATGAAATAGCCAGAAATGCAGCTCCACAAAATTCAAAACACAGGAAAATACTTACGTGGGTATATTATACGTAAGAGGAATAAGATTGGTGGACGGTATTCCAGCAAGAGGCCCCATATATGGAAGAACAGGAACAGCATAAATGCCTGCTCCGCGATTCATCTGTTCCTGGCTCTGCAGAGGGACTAACCCTGGAACAAATGCAGGATACATAATAGGGAACATCTGAAAGTCACCACTTGAAGGTTGGTAACTTGGGAATGTTGGTATCTGCAATAAGAAAGCCATCGAGGTGATTAAGCTAGAGCAAGAAACCAAAATATCGAATCTTAGCATTTAACAAGATTTTAGCAGCTTGGTTTCTGCCCAAAATCGATACAGGCCCAAATTTATACAGTTCCAAAATCCTTAATCTGATATTGAACCTTATTAAGAAATAATGAAACTTGGTTAAATCATGACTCATTTTGGTCATAAATATTCTTTTTTTGTTTTTTAATCAAACCTTTATCATATAGGTTATTTGACAATGATTTCCCCCTACGTTATTGAAGTTCTGCAAAACAGAACCTTATCTTCTAATTGGAGCAATGCCCCAGCTTTAACAATACAAGTTAGAGCAAAATGCCACTTGAGTTCCAAGAATAGATGGAAATTGCATGTGCAAGGTGAAAAGCAGTTCATTCTACTCAACCTCAACTAATGCTTTCTTCTTCAAACTAGAAGCCTTTTTGTTGTAATTTGAACTGCCCTTCCAACTGTCCTTTTTAGCAGAATCTAATAAGGAGCCTTAGCCACTTTGTTCTCTAAAAACTACAATGAAGACAGGCGACAAAAAAGGCATGTGACAAACACTAATCCTTCCAACCAACCGATCTGCCAAAGTAAACACAACACTCACTCGCTGAGTCAATCTCTTCGCCAAAAATCTTAATTCATTTTCTTCGCATACAGAAAAGCCTGTTCTATCGCTTAAACTTAAAAGACTTGAAAGTGCAACTCAGTTTTCTTTCATCCCCTTTTTTTAGGAGCTAAGGGAATGCATTGTTCTAGGAGAAATGCTTTTAAGGAACGGTTCCTCCACATAGGATTTGAAATGCACCAACTATAAGATGATATATTAAGATTTGAATCCATAAAGTGGTATTAGGACCCACAACAAACCATACCTTTCACTTCAATGGGTCGACATGCCAACTTAGTATCTTGTGATTGGAGGGTTCCAAATCTTACATGGAAAAACTGTCTGTAGAACTCTTTCTCTTGTTCTAGTACACCACTCTAATTAAAAGGAAATTTCTTTTTTGCATAGTTCCAATAATATTGGGGGGCTACTCTCACAAACTTATTTAAAACTCCACAATCTTTCAAAAAAAATTTAACTTTAATTAATTGGTCCAGTGGACCCACATCATGTGCAGAGCAGGCCCAAAAGCATCAATGCACAGGGCAGTAATGTGTTGCTGCTTTAGAAAAGCAGCATCCCTCCTTCAAGAGCCATTGAGCTGGCAGCTGTGAAGTCCAAAGCAGAGTGTTCAAATGAACAGCAATTACTGGAACTGCCCCAGTCACCTGTATATACTATTTTCAGTCAAGAAAAGACAAGGTTTTTTTTTTTCAACCAATAAATATGAGAGAGACACTGTGAGGGTGGGGACGGGGGTGGGGATTGGGGGGGGAGGTGCAGTTTAATTTCTTGAGGGATTTAAGTGTTCAGGGAGGAGATGACCCAATCATAAGAATGACAGAATAGAATTATTTTATTAATGCAAAGGAAATGCAGGTGAAGTGTGAATTAGAAACACTTCTACAAAACTAGCCTTGATGAGTGGTAACCAGAATCAAGAACAAAATCATGAAACTACTGATAGAACAATGTTAAGAAACAAAGTTTCTCATGAAAGGTACATGTAGGTTTCAAATTTTCATACTTACTTTCTAAACATAAATATTTTATACTTCAAGATCTTAACACTTGAAAAGGGAAAGAAAAAAATTGGAATGGGGATTTACTTGAGTTGTTCCAAGAGTTGTCCAAAACTCCTTTGTTCAAAAAGGCAGTTGTACTTTGCCTTGTTGAATAGAAAGAGTATGTACTGTAGACTACAAGGGCACATGGTAGGCATTGGTACTTGAAAGGATTGACAAGATTCTTAGAAATCCCAATTTAGAAGAGCTGATGGAGGATGAGGCAGAAGCTCTCTAAAAAGTCCCAAGTTCTAACAATTGGAATGTTTCCTTGGGGATCAAATCCTTATTTAATTATGAGCCAAAATGCATCATGCTGAAAGGATGAATTTGATGCATGCAAATGCTTTGGATTTCTGAAGACTTATACTAAGAAGAAGCATGGAAGAATAAATTATTCTTTTCCTATTTTTGTAATAAAACAGGGGAACTCTTTGCTTATTAGGGGGATGTTCAAATTTTATCAGAAAACAACAGTACACCTAACCTGACTGAATATAAGTTGGGTTCACTCTTTTTAGTTATCTTTAATGGTTTCTTTGTAATTTTTTAAATTTAAATATTCATCTATTTACAGTTCCAAACAGAACCAAACCTAAACTACTGAAAAACCAAAAATTAAAAACAGCCCTATGTGTACCACCTTCAAAATTATCTACCCTATTAAAATGAATCCATGCCTCTGACCTTTTCCTAACAGTATCAATACAAGTGGCATGCTTACTCACATTAGCATTGGAGCAAGTGTCTTCCTTTTGTGATGAAGTCGGCTGTTTGCTGGATGAGAAATTTTCAGCATCTTTACCATCACCTAGAACTTTGGCAGCATCTTTAATGGTTTCTTTGTAATTTTTTAAATTTAAATATTCATCTATTTACAGTTCCAAACAGAACCACACCTAAACTACTGAAAAACCAAAAATTAAAAACAGCCCTATGTGTACCACCTTCAAAATTATTTACCCTATCAAAATGAATCCATGCCTCTGACCTTTTCCTAACAGTATCAATACAAGTGGCATGCTTACTCACATTAGCATTGGAGCAAGTGTCTTCCTTTTGTGATGAAGTCGGCTGTTTGCTGGATGAGAAATTTTCAGCATCTTTACCATCACCTAGAACTTTGGCAGCATCACTATCTATGATTGTCCTAGTACTAGTGGCAGTAGCATTTGGATTGTCATCCTTTGGGTTGTCCATCTAAACCAAAAAAAAAGGAATAAAATGCAGTGATTATATGTGTGAGTGCATCAACCATAAACAATAAATTATAAATTATAAACATTAAATGTATAATCAGACCATATTCCAAATATTCAATATAATCCATATCCATTTTAAACCTACAAATCCATATATAATGACAAAAAAAAGGGAACTAACAATCAAACATTTAATTATTTAAATGGAAAATTCTGAACCTAAACGATCAAATCCCTAACTCTTTACTGCTTAGTCATTACATAAGACTTAGTTATTAATACTCTTTATTTTTATTCACATACAACAACAATTTCTCAGCTGCTCAAAATTGAGTTGAAAGTTGAAACTGAAGAAGGAAGGGAATTAGGGGATATTCTCAGTTCTAGAGGAGATTTTAGTTATGCTACCCAATGCCCCCAACTGCACAATAATCAAAAAAATGTCAGAAATTAGAACGTTCTCACTAACAGTCATAAAGTGTCAAACTCAAACCCTTAAGTCCTTAACCCATTAAGTATTAGCCTTCCAGCTCAAAGCTTTCACGGTTCCACATCAATGATCAAACTTCAAAGTACGAAACCCTCAGTCAATCTGTCCCACACGTGCCTAAGCCAAAAGATCAACACACTTAACAGCTTAACCCTTGCAGCCTCGCCATCAGCCATTCAGCCTAAACGCAAAACTAGATCAATAAACCCTTAACCTTCATTTGCTTTACAACCCTCACCAAACTCACAGATCAAGAATATAAAGGAATTGTGAAATAATTCATAAGTAAGAACAAACAAAAAGAAAAAGAAGTCAAAGAACGATAGTGTCAAAGGCCAAAGTTGTATTCTTATTGATTATATTGGAAATTCAAGAGCCCAAACGACAGCGATGAGATCAATCAGTCAGGCGATGGGGTCAATCATCAGAGTCTACAAATGGTAATGCTGTAATGGGCGTGGGTTTCCAGAGAAATGGAGAGATTGGCAAAACTCTCAAACACATATGAGTATTTGGGGGCAGGGGTTCTTATGAGAATTACATTTCGCCTATAAAACAACAGTGTTTATCGACTAACATGGTTGGTTAAACTGATGACTGATTTTCCCACAGTGGAACCAAAAACTGACAGGAAGTGGTTTGTCCACTATTTTTTTCAATGCAACTGACTGTGAACAGTTTGCTGACCCACCTATAGGTTTCAGGCTGATCAGTTCAAGAAACTGGGTGGCTTTGACTGGTTCTCTGCACAGCCTTAATATGGATAATATTGATTAGATTGTTTAATTTATTTTCTGTCGACATGTCAATTTTAAGGGACAACACTAAGAGTACTTGGATTTTATTTTGGAGCCAATTAAACCGTCAAAACCAGCAGATAGGGAGGTTGAATCAACTGTAGGGAGCAACTCTGTGGTGGCTTATATGCTTACTTCCAATCTTTTTTTCATTAATATATTTTATTTTGTCTATATATAATCTCCTATTCCAAATTTAGTATTATTATTCAACAACACAAACCAAAGCCAACTTTTTCCAACATTTTAATGTGGTCAAAAATTAACCATTGTCTATGTATGATGTTAATACTAATGTAGGTTAACCAAAGTCTCATTGAAACTTCTCTAAAAGCTTGATATGATAGTTTTTCTATGCATCTAATGGTATTTTATCCATAGTTGCAAATTGTATTTCGTTTGGCTTGTTTTCTTTCCCATTAACTCTTTTTTTGTTTAAATTTGATTATGCTATCAATTTTTATGTTTGCAAGTTGATGATGATTCAAATATTATATATTGCACCTTAATGAATCATATACTTGATTTATTCTACCAATAGATTTTTTTTTTTCACTATCAAAGTTTTCAGTTTTTTTTCTCCTTAACTCTCCCATCTAGTGACTTTAAAAAATGTGTCACTGAATTTTCAGAGCCTTACTTAAATCAAAGGGTATTGTGGAAACTACAATACAACCATATGACCAAAGGAAAAAAAAATATATTGACAGTGATTGCATATTCTTTTTTTAACAGTCAAAACGTTATTCACAAATACTCTTTCATTCCCCAAAATAGCAAGTGGCAAGTAGAGACAGAACATAAAAGAGTGCCATACTAGACAATTAACGATTAGCTCATGTTGGCTCAAAACCTAGACAACTTGGCTAGAGACAATTTCACAAAGCATCATGTTCCTTTAGGATTTTGAATTCGGATTCGTGTGGATTTAGAAGAAATCAATACAAAATTATACTAAGTTTCGTCCAAATCCACACAAATCCAAACTCATGGCTTAAAATCATGCCCCTGTACACAACCTAGGAAAATTTTGAGGATGGAAAAGAAACAAAGAGAGATAGACCTGCATCTCCCCTGCCCATAAACTGTTTTGAGGGGTTTCCTAACTTGATATGCATGGTAGCTGAAATGATTTGTGAAAATGTATTGCAAGTTGTCATAAGAACCATTCGATATGGAAATGCATATCACTAGCTACAACATGGAAACAAATCACACTAAAATATAAACCTTATATTTATGTTTCCCTGAAATTTAATTTTTATATGCTTTTACATTTTCTATTACCTTTTCTTAATATAAGTCGTCAACTTTTTCTATAATGAACTCATATAAGTATTAGCAGTGCTAAACTTTTAACAGAAAACTTCACACCCAAATCCATTGAATTTAAAACCAGTCTGTGACTAGTATAAACTCCAATCAGTAGATATTTACTGCCAAATGTCAATAGTACTGTATCTGAAAATTCAATAATGTGAGCTTAACTACAAACTAATATGGCAAGAAGTATTATTTCTATTTACATTCTTTGTAGTTTTGCTTGTTAAACCTAATAATCCTGATCCTTGTGGAACAATCATAACTATAGAATTATGGCATGTGCTATTGTGCTATGCCGGTAGAAATTGATGAAGTCGTGCTAAATGTCATGGCATTTTCAGATATTACATGACCTCATGAAATGTATAAGATCATGAAGCCTAATTAATTTAGTTCCTAGTGGTAAAAAAGGCTAGTAGATTTGTTTAATACGCAAGGATGGGATGAAACTGGTCTACCTAATTTTACATTTTTGCCATGCAAATTTTCATTCCATTCCATAGCAAACATTAGGCTAGCATACACCCACTTGCCTAAGATCTGATCTGGCTTTTAATTAGATAGAATAGACAACCTATGCAGCAGTAGTCATAAATTTAGAGAAATGCAGAAATAAGTAAATCTGGATTATTATTCAGCAAGGAATCTGGTTTAAAACTTTTCACAAATGGGCAGTTATTACATCCATCATGCTGAAATAAGCCATATGCCGTCAATACTTTAAAGTTTAAAATATTTGCAGCATGATCATGAATTCCTCATTTCAAAAGCTGTGTTGGGGAAAGCTCACCACAAATCATGAGGATTTTCCTAATAGTGGTAGATAGATGGCTAGAAGCCATTGCTATTTAATTTTTTTTTCGTTTCTTCGTAATAGTAGTTGTCTCTAGCCAAACACACAAGACAACACCAAAGAACATGATGCTTCAAGGAAAATCCAATATTTCCAATAATCAGGATCTCAAAAAAGCCATATTGTGGGTCTTTCTCTCATCAAGGAGAATTTTGCATACATGATAACCAAAATTGACAGATTGAGAACACTGAGAATTCGCACATATCAAAGAGAATTTTCTCATCAAAGGTCCTTTTTCCATTGAGTCCACAACCAGTCAACCATTGCTTCGGGCAAAAATAAAAGGCATCAATGAGCAAATATTAATTTTGAAAAAACTATATTTATACTGAGAGTTTTAGGAAGTGTTATATAAATTATATACAATACTGACAAAACTATGTATAAAACTATCTTTTCAAAGTTCAAATAAATATTATTTTTGATACGTTATGTGAATGAATTCAAATAAATATTCTTTTTGAAACGTAATGTAAATGAAATCTATTGAAAGGATTCTGCGAAATTGTTTAGGGCAAAAGCAGATCAAAACACTAAGTTGCGAATATAACACATGCGGGGTGAAGCGAGGATGCAGGAGAAGTGATAGCACATACACACAAACGCCCACAAATCTCCGTTCAATCTCAAACACACCAAGGACAGCAGATGTGCAGCTCAAATCCCCATCTCAATTTCAAACACAACTCTAGATCTATACGCTGTGTCTTGAACACAGATCTACGGCTCAAATCCGTCGCCTTCCTAGTGTAAATCGAATAAGAAACAGAAAATATGGAGAGGGAGAGCAACTCACGGGTTTCGTAGTCAAGGACCGAAATCGAACGTTTCAAGTCGTCTCCGGTGGTCTTCCTGATCAACTGTAGCAAGTCTCCGGGCCGCTCATAGATTTTGTGCAAGATTGTTGTTGATCAAATCCTCTCCGGTCGTCTTCTTCGTCAACGGCGGTGTTGATCTGAGGACGGTAGGGCGAGTGAGGGAGAGGTGAGAGACAGTCAGGAGAAAATATTAGGTGGTCGCACCACCACGTCAGCATGTGGTTTTTTAGCCAACCAAGAAACGATACGTGGACGGTGGGCCACAATATATTAACCGGCCAACTTTCGAAAAATGGAAAAAAAAAAAAGAGTCTACTGCTTTTATTTAATTTTTTTTTTTTCGGGTAAGCAGTGTAAAATATTAAGAGGGGGAGGGCTTCGTTGGTGGGTCTGGGACATAAAATATAAAATTATATGTATATACTGTGAGAACATCAAATACTGAAATAAAATAATATTAGAAAAAAAATACTACTTTATTAATAATAACTTTCATTCTCGGATATATGTTGGGAACAAGAAGAAAATAAGAATATATCACTAACCAATATGAATGAATAACATACTTAGAATATGTTTGGATTAAAAATTTTACTTGGAGAAAGAAAAGGAAAGGAAAAAACAAGGAAACTCATTTTTTTTTATTGAATTTTCCTCTTATATTAAATTATATTAAAATAAAATTTTATTTTGACATGATTAAAATTAAGAAAAATTAAATATTAATTATGTGTAAAATTAAAATTTTGTTCATAAATTTGGTAAAGTTTTCATTTATTTCTTATCTTCCTCAACAATGAACACATGACAACGTGGATTCCTTTGTATTTTCCTTTCCTTTCACTGATATTTTTTGAATTCCAAACGAGGCCTTATAAAATCTTACAATAGGAGTACTATTACAAATTCTTACAATCACTTAGAATTGATTCACATAGAATAGCGAGACTAATACTCTCGTAAGGATTTAAACATAAACGGAAGAGAGGAATATTTTGTTATCTTTTTGTCATTAGATGACAAGCCTCCTTATGCAGAATAAGGGAAGCAAAAGTGAAGATAAGAGGTTATATTATATGGAGAGGTGTAAACTTCGTATTTATTCGGGTGGATTGCATCACATGAGCTATCTTCGGAATCTTTATTTGCTAAGTTGGAAAGATAAAAAGATAATAACTTTTTTAGGTTGTCCACTACGATTCCGATGATGTCATCTGTCAATCTTTCATCATATTTTTCATATCGTGCCTGGTAGGACTTTCCCAATAGTCATTGTTGTTTTCTTAATTTAATTGATCAAATTCATCAATATACTCTTTATTAAAATCATCAATTGAGAGATGTACTTCAATTGATACGTCAATTTTGGTTAATTTGCTTACTTTTACCAAGTAATTGTTAACTTCTTTTGGGTTCTCGTAGTAATTAGAAATTAATCCTAATGGGAGCCTGTAATTAATCTTGTTCCATCAATTACTATTCCTTCGACATCTTCCTTTTTACCAATGGCAAGGTCTCTTTAAGTTTTATTCATAAGGTAAACTCATGACCAAAGAAGCATTTCTTCTTTAATTTTTATTGCATACAGATGATATGCAGTCTAAGGAATCTTAAAAAGGTAAACTCTCACCATTGCCGCCACAGTGAAAATCACCCCCATCCTCCTCAAAGATGTCACGGCCCGAAAATTTTTCTTTATTATTATTATTATTATTATTATTATTATTATTATTATTATTTTGATATATTTAAATAATATGATATGTCTGCTCTGATACCAAACTATAATATAGACATAATCAACCCGGACCAAAGTGGGGTTGTAACGCCGTGAACTCGCCAAGTGGGGCTCGGGGTGTTATGTGTTCCCTTCCCCTATCTCTGATACCATAAATACCATTCACGCAGCGAAAAATAATTAAACATTTTCAATTAAAATACCAAAGTTCTATACTATACATCCCAAAAAGTGTATCCATTCACTTTATATTACATAACCAGGAATTAAACCTAACTTTTAAATACTTCATATCTTACAACCACTCATAATTACCAAAAATTCTAAACCCTGCCCTGGAGCTGGCTAAGCTCAATCGCCAGAAGGTCATAAAAAATGAGTTGTATATTGGAGCGAGACACTTCTTAATATAGATGGAATAAATTATAACAGTGTGTGGCAAATGAGTTTTAGTGTATACAAAATATACTCGTTTATTAATTAACAGTAACAGTAAAGACACATGCAGATTGTTCTCACACATACACATTCATTATTTATAAGCAAGAGCTCCCCGAGGATTGGAGAGATTACACGCCCATACATGTAACATCCATTTGCTCTAATACCGTTTATAATTTTGCCCATTTAGTTTGGGTGTGGCTATAACTGATACCTATTAGGGCACTCACCTTATTCAATAAGCCCTCGGGTGGAGAGTTTTACCTTGCCATAATTTGTTTATTCATTTTAACTTCACACATATTCAACATCAATCATACCCCAGAGATCCACGTATACACGAATCATACATTATAACAGAACACATCAATATTCACAACACATTCAATTCACATGTGCATACACACAACCACAATAAACAATACACAAAACTTCACTTCTGCATCTCACTTTCAGTGGTTCTCAGGGCATACCTCCCCATCGTTCTCAATACGTACTTCACTTCGGACATGCTACACTTTCACATTGACCTATTCATGGTAAATCAGTAAAACAACCTCCTACCCTGCCACATTTTACCCCATTTATATAAATGACAATATAACGACCTCCTCAAGTCCTGCCAATGTTATATTGCTATTTATATCATGGACAATATAACAACCTCCTCATGGTCTGCCAATGTTATATTGTGAATTACACGAATAACCACACAATCACCCAAATACACAAGCTTAGATACCACAATGACTCACAATTAGTTTATTATGAAGAGTTAATCCCATGCTACATGGTTTGGATGTTAATCATATTGTTACTGTAATGTCCCGACCTGCCACGTGGGGCTCGGGGTGCTACTTTAGTGACATCTGTGTACTTGATACCATATTCATTATATAAATGCAGTGGAAGTAAATAAAGCATTCTCCAAAATCCATTACCAGAGTTCTAAAGTGCTAATAAATATAAAAGTCTTTCGACATCCATATTACATTCCAACCAAAAGAAAGAAAACTAACTCAATCCGTACGACTGTATTACATATCTAGGAAACTTCACACATAACTTAAATACAGTAGAGTTCTTACAAACACTCAAAAAAACTAAATTGACTATCATCCCGCCCCAGAGTTCACTATACTCGACCTCGAGATGGTCCTGAAAAGATGATTTGTATATTGGGGTGAGACACTTCTCAGTAAGGCAGATTAAGCTAATATTAGTGTGTGGCCAACATGAGTTTTAGTGTATATAGATAACATCTCATTCTCCCTTTAACCAAAAATAGCATTTATACATTATACTCACCCTACACAGTTGAAAATACCCTTTTTCATTTCCACAGTATAAACTTGTTTTATAAATAATAACACCATTTAGATAAATAGACATATATGCGTAAAAGACACTCCCCGTGACTAACGACATGCTTAACCCCCATGACGGGTTGTGCGGCCCGAAAGCCGGACTTAGCCCTGAGGGATCAATCTAGACAAAGTCAAAGTATCCATTTGCTAATATACACCTGCAGGCATCCGCAATCTAGTTGCAGGTCTGATTGCCTTACCACTTCTTGGTCCAGACCCCAGGGAAGGTACCACCTCTATGTAAGCTAATCAGCTGAAACCATCCTACACCTCTCAATCCAGTGTGGGCGCACATGGCCAAATAATAATTCCCTAGTAGCGGTACCGTGCTCACAATACAACTGGTTCTCAGGGTTTTTATACCATATCATGCAATTTAAATAGTAAAAATGTAGTATAAATTTCATTCTACATAAAATTTGTCATTTCACAAAACCCGGCCCCCGATTGTCAAATAAACCCAGCTCACGGCCATCATATACAACCCGACCCTCGACCGTTAAATAAAACCCGGCTCACAGCTGTTAAGTAACACCTAGGTCTCGGCTATTAAATAAAACCCAATATTTCACAAAGGCAGTTTTTGTATTTTCACAAACAATTCAGTATTTCACAACCATACCCAAATTCAATTATACCATAACCTATACCGATTATTCACCTACCATACAATTTCAACATTTGAATATAGCCATTTAAACAATCAAGAAAACAAAGTTTGAAGTTCGTAAGATAAAACCCTATTTTCCACTGTTCATTTTATCCAAAATACCATATCATATATCCTAAATTTATAAAGTCCACTTTGAACAGTCGATTTTCGAAATAACCCTTGAAATCATATATATATATATATATATATATATATATATAGCAGTTTAATCGGTTCAACTTTAATAAAATCCTAACTTAACTTGATCCCTTTACCTGTTTACTGAGAGAGTTCCTGCGACGCTCCTAAAGCCCAACCCACGGCAACATGGCTCTGAAGCCCTGAAAACACATTTCCCCAGTTCAAACAACTCCACCCCAAAATAATAATCATTAAATGGAACGACCTGAAATTTTGATCCATTTTTTTTCTTTTCTATATTAATATATGATTTCTAATACCTTGCATGAGCATAGCTGACATCATCATGGCCCGAAGTGGGATCATGGAATCCTGTGCATTTCATATAACACCTAAGTAGTAGAAGAACAAACATATCCAACATATTCCAAAATACAATACCTGAGTACCATATACCTAACTGTACACATACACATATATACATAACTTTTCCTAAAAATCCCAAAATATTGTGGGCTCCACAGACTAGCTCAAAACTCACCCCAAAAAACTACGCCGACTCTACACCAACTCTACCTCTAAGCTGGCCCTGCTTGCCTCTTTGGATTACTTGAAATGTTTAATAATTTTGGGGTGAGACACCTCTCAGTAAGGAGAAACATGTTATCACCAGTGTGTGGCATATAAGTTAGTTGACAACATATCATTTAATTAATACTGTATACGATATACGTCAAGAAAACATCTGTATAATAACACATGCTTATATCATATCGAATATGAAAATTTATGAGTTATCTATTCAAAAGTACTTCTATCTATAATACGTAATCTCTACTTCCTGTGTGTACTATGCATAACTATATATATATATATATATATATATATATATTTGTAAATTTCCCCCTGGATGGCTATATGTCATGACTTACCCCCTTATGATTGGGTTGTGCGACCCGAAGGTGGGGCTAAACACTGGTTGGCCCTCCAGTGCTAGCCTAACTGTATGCATATCTGGATGCCCATAGCATGAAAGGCCAGCTCCACCTGGTCCGGACGCCAGGGAGCTTACAACTCTACCCGAGGGCACAATCAGCTATACCATACTCTATTTGAGACGTATAGTTGCACTATCTATACTGTAATGCAATGGTACCGTGCTCTGTAAACTGCTGTATTCCATCAGGGTCTGACACTATATAATAATATTTCTATATAAGTCTAGCGGTTTTACCATGATTTTGTATTTCTGTCTAACCATGATTTTGTATAAACTGTATAGTCATGACGCTGTAATAACCGTATATCTGTATATTCTGTAATGTTGTAACTATAATTTTGTACTTTGTATGTCATGGCTCTATATTCTGTATAATCTGTATTTCTGTATATCATGGTTCTATATTCTATATATCATGATTCTATAAAATTCTATATAATCATGGTTCTTTATTATGTATATCATGATTCTATAAAATTCTGTATAATCATGATTCTATATTCTGTATATCATGGTAATAAAATACTGTATCATCAACTCTGTAAAATACTGTACAATCTTGTTCTGAAATATACTACGTAATCATAATTCTGTAAAGTACTATATAAGCATGATTCTGTAAAATATTGTATATCATATAAACTGTATTTCTATATAATTCTGTTATAGCCATAGCTTTGTATATAAAACTGTATAAACTATGTTTCATAACTCTCTAGGCTATATAATCATGTTTCTGTAAAATTGCATAACATATTCTATAATATTCCAGTATTTCTCATGCACAAAATTCAATAAAACTCTATAAATATGTTTTGTAAAACTGTATAATTTTCATGCTCTGATCAAATACTATATTATACTGATAAAATGTCTAATAAGGCTGGCATAACATGTATTCCCCTTACCTAGCTATCTAACTCTAAATATTACTTATAATTTCATGCATGCGGTGTTTATAATTTTCAATTCTCTGAAATAACACTCATATAATTCTCAGTCACACAACTGAATTTACATAATAATTATCACATTCATATTTTTCCCAACTCCACATATCAAGCATTTCTAAACTATAATTTACTTAAGCTCCTGGAAATATACCGGCTCGAGTCCTCAACCCATATCTACAGGATCCCAAAAACACCCTGTTAGCCTAACAAGGCTTTCACATCTAGTTTTGATGATAACAAATGAAGAAAATCTTAATCACATTATGTGTTCAAGCAATGATGTTTTCAGGAATCTGAAAAAGCCAAACTCAACAAAGCTTCGAAAGATCACCAAAAAGCTTAAAGGTGTATGTTGTGTCATGAAGTGATCAAACCGGGAAGCATAAAGACATCTGAAGATGAAATGAACCTAAAACTTCAAGATGATCATGAAGTTTCAAAGAACAAGAAATGTTCATATTGTTAGGAAATCTTCATGTAAGTACTTCAAAGTTAAAAATGTCATTTTGAATGAAATGAAGTTCATTAGGGGATAAAAATGGACTTAGAGACTTTATTTTAATACCCCAGAAAATGGTTTTCAAAAGTAAGAAAGCAAAGAAACCAAATATCTTTGAAAAAGAAAGAAGGAAAGTGTTTTTGTACTGTCTAGGCGATTGAGGTTAAATCCTCAGGCAACTGAAGATTTTTGCTGAAGAAAATCAAACAGGCAATGTATCTTCAGGCGCCTGACCCTATGTCTTCAGGCGCCTAACCCTGTGTCTTCAGGCTTTTGAATGTACTTAAGGCTACTGAGGTTGCACTTTAGGCAACCGAAGTACGGCAACGGGCAGATTTTTTAAACTTCTCTTTTTCAAATCTAATTGACTTGCGCCCTAATATTTTTAGAAAATTTGAGGGCACTCCAAGAAAACTTGGGGAGCACGAATGAAAGTGTTTTTGAAGCCTATATATACATGGTTTATGAGAAAAAAATCAACCAATCATTGAAAATTCCTTTAAGATCTCTTTCACTCAAAGCTCCTTGCTATTTGTTTTTAAAGCTCTGAATTGCTACGAAATTTCTGAGAAATCTTTATGCTCTTACAACTTCTCTGAAGTATTTGATTTAGGTTCTTGATCCTCCTCAAAGAGAAGTTAATCGGTGATATTTATATTGAGCTTCTTACTTCATTCTTTTGATATTTTGAATTTGAAGTATATTAGTTGTGCTGTAATTGTTGTACTAACCAGCTCTTTTAGGAGCAAATTCTTTGTACACAAATATTTGATTTGTATCTTGTAGATTGACGATTCCAAGGGTTGTTTGGATCGTTGTCTAAGCAAGGGGATATTGCTTAGAGAGGCGGGCTCTAACCTATGTAAGGAGTGACCGGACGAGGGGATATTGTTTGGAGAAGGCGGGCTCTAGCCTTAACCAAGGAGTGTTGTAAAGGTATTGTTCTGCCCGTTAAAGGAACAGGTTTAGTGAATCCTTTGGTGGTTTTCCAAAGGCGAGGAAGTAGGTTGGGTATAAGCCGAACCTTGTAAAAATCCCCATCTCACTTTCTTTTTCCCTTACTCTTTATTTTCAGCATATTTAAATTGCGTGGATGGTTTAATTGATAATCATATATACTACGTAATATATCAAGTAAACTTAAAGTTTAATTTTGATTTGGGTTACAGAAACTGAAAGGGAGTACGTTGGTTATACCATATCTTGCGAAAACCATACAGGAGTACGTTACTTGGTTAATAGCCCAAAGATAAATTAACTGAGAGTTTAGTTGAGTTCTGAATATTGAAGAGTGTAGATATTGTGTTGATTGGATGTTATATTGAACATCATATTGAAGAAGAAATTTCATATATACAGGGTTTTGTTCAAAACTCACATTCACCGCAGGGCTGAAAATATCAAAAGCTGAAAGTGACATATATTATATTGATTGTGATTGGATGGTATAAAGATTTGTTTCATATTCCAAGAGTCTTAAATCTTGAATGATTTCATCAATCTAATAGTGTTGCAGTGAACTTATATTTGGTAAATAAATTGTGGTTGTGTTGGTTTGGAAATTGTGATTAATTATTTGAATTTTTTTACTTTCAAAGTGTGGTTGAAGGTTGAATGTTTAATTGTGTTGTTGATTGATTATTCAAAAGAAACCAAGTTCTTGTTTGATTGACAAAATAAATAAAAAAGTCAAAGAATTGGTTAAATCAGAAAAGAAGTTAAGGACTTTAAAAGAACTAAACAAAAAGTTTTAAAAAGCCAATTCACCCCCCCTCTTGGGAAGCTATTCCTAATTTCAATTGGTATCATAGTGGGGTTATAGAAAATCTTAATTAGTAGTTATAAAAAGATCTTAATGACTAACTTAGGCATAGCTCCCTTTGGAGAGGGACAATCTTCAACTAGGCCTCCTATCTTTTGTGGTTTGAAGTACATGTTTTGGAAAAAGAAAATGCAAATCTATCTCCAAACGATGAATTGGAAAGTATGAGAAGTTGTTATAGATGGAGATCGAATTCCCACTAAGATAGTAGATGGAAAACAAATCCCAAAAGAGAAGAAAGATATGACCGATCAAGATTATAAAATGCTGCAAGTAAATTCTAGTGCTATGAATGCTCTATATTGTGCTTTAGATGCCAATGAATTTAATAGAGTAATGGCTTGTAAATCAGCTAAGGAAATATGGGACAAGCTTGAAGTCACTTACGGAGGCACCATAGATGTAAGGGATAATAGGATCGATATGCTTACAAGTGAATATGAAACTTTTAAAATGAACTCAGATGATTCCATAACTAATATGTTTACTAGGTTTACTCACATAATCAATTCCCTAAATGCACTAGGAAAAACCTATACTACTTATGAGATGATAAGAAAAATTCTTAGAGGGCTATCACTTAAATAGGAACCAAAAGCCACTGCTATAACGGAAGGAAGAAATCTGAAAACCACTTCCTTAGATGAGCTTATAGGTTCTCTACTTACATATGAAATGGTTATGAATGAAAAGAATGGAAAAACCAAAACCCAAGATTCAATAGCCTTCAGAGCCTTAAAAGACAACTCAAGTAGTGAAGAAGAAATGGATGAAGATGAAGTGGCCTTCATATTTAAAAAGTTAGCAAGAATACTAAGAAGAAGAAACAAATTCAAAAGAAGAAATCAAAAATCTAAATCAAATGAAGAAGTTAGCAAGAAATCAAAGAATAAAACTCCTATGT
This sequence comes from Malania oleifera, assembly GCF_029873635.1. NCBI lineage: Eukaryota > Viridiplantae > Streptophyta > Magnoliopsida > Santalales > Ximeniaceae > Malania > Malania oleifera. The sequence goes on along the minus strand of NC_080417.1, from coordinate 22,676,439 downwards.
GCTACAATTGTAATAAAGTTGGACATATAAAACCAGAATGTCCACTACTACTAAAGAAAGAGCCTAAGAAGAAAAAGAAAAAGGCCATGAAAGCCACTACTTGGGACATGATGAGTATAAGTAGTTCAGAAAATGAATCAAGTGACAAAAAGGTTGCTTATACATGTTTTATAGCTTGGGACAATGAGGAAAGTTTCTCATCTAAATCTTCAAATAATTCTTGTTGTGATGAATCCGATGATGAGAGCATGCCATCATATGAAGAACTTCAAAATGATTTATTCAAAGTTCATAAGATGCTGATTAAAGTAACTAAACAAAACACTTCATTGAAAAATATGAATGAAGGTATAATGAAAGAGATAGAAACTCTTAAGGCCGAAGAAAGAGAAAAGGATTCTAGAATCAAGAAAATAGAAAGTAAGAATGAATCTATGAAAAGAGAATTAGAATCCAAAAATCTTACTGAAAATAAAAAAGACTTGAAAATCAAAGAATTAGAAAGCAAGAATGAAAGAATGTTAGAAGACCTTCGATCCCTATCCTCTACTGTACATGAGAAAGATATGTATATTTCTGAATTAGAGGATAGAATCAGAAAATTATCTCTAGAGTTAGAGAAATCATTAAAGAAGGTTGATAACAAGAAAGACATAGAGTTAAATGATCTCAAGAATTAAATCAAAGATAAGGATGAAATTATTTATAACTTTACAAAAGGGAAGGAAAATCTTGATAAGATGATTGCTCACAAAGAATGTTATTGAACAAAGAAGGCATTGAGTTCAATGGAGTTGAAAATAAAAGGAAAAAGAATCTATATATGGAATATTTCTCAAAAGAATCCAAAGTCTATGCTACCACATCTAGTAAAGCCTACACGAATACAATTTTCTATAAATGTAAGAATAAGGAGTTTGAATGTCCATTTAAGAGAAAAGGTGTGAAGACTAAACAGGTGTGGAAAATAAAAGAAACATCCCTTGACAAATCAAAAGGAACCAAGAAGATATGGGTACCAAAAATAAAATAGAGAGTAGAAGGATCCATAAAGGTTGGATGATTAAATGAAACAAAAAGGAAACTCTAAAAGCTTATAACCTAAGTGCTGCTAAAAGATAGGAATATATCAATAAAAAGAGAGACTTGAACCATTATACAATAAGAGGAATAAGTTAGAAAGGTTCAAAACAAAGAAATAAGGAAAATTCAGAAGTTGAAGCACTTCGGTTGACTGAGCAGATAACCTCAGGCTCCTACATGTACCTCAGGCGCCTAAGCTCCAGACCTCAGGCGACCGAACAACTACTGTCTGTTGAATTTTCACCCAGAAAATTCTTCAGGCGCCTATACTTATTCTTCAGGCGCCTGAAGTCACGGAGTCCTCATATTTTAAACGCGTGAAACCCTATTTCTTCTAAACTCTAGGCTCCTAAACCAAGATCTATCACTCACCCGAAGTTCCCAACACCAAACCCCCTTCAATCTTAGATGCTAAATCTTTTGATTCCAAGCTTCTAAACTCAATCATACGTGTTCTAGGGTTTGAAAGAAGGTATTAGCTGCTCCAAGAAAATCTCACAATGCCTCGAACTAAGCAAACAACAAATCGTGGTTCATCTTCTGGTAGAGAAGATCCTAATATCGATCGATGGCTGGTATCTTCTCATGCAAAGCATGTTTATCGAACACGTCTTCAATCCATAGATCCTATATTTAGCAAGGTCCTTGATGTTCAATTTTTCAACTCAGAATTTTTGGATATTTTGCCGTTGTTTCAAACCATAGGATGGAAGAACTTCATTATTTACCAAGCTGAAGGACTTTTTCCCAATCTTGTCAAAATATTTTATGTTAATTTAGTTCAAGGAGAGAATAGCTTATTAACTGAAGTCAAGGGTAGGAAAATAGTTCTCACTCCTTAATTGTTGGCTCCCATTCTTCAAATTACTCCAGGAGAGTTTGAATGTCCTGCATTTGCCCAATCTTGGATTCTTCAACAAGAGTTTACACCAGAAGAGTTTTTGCCACTAATTATAGAGAATGAGCCTATCTACTTTGGACATCCGCCACTTTATAAGCAGCTAAATTTGAGAGCTCAAATCCTTTAAAAGATCATCACAAATAACATTTTGCCACAAGCTGGATCATATGATCGTCTCTCGTTTATCGATTGTTTTGTGTTGTGGTGTCTATTAAAAGGAAAAAAGCTCGATTTGGCTAGTCTGATTATTAAATGGATGTGGGCAAAGATGGATGCAAAACGAGTCACTCTTCCATATGGGGGAGCTCTTAATATGATCTTTGCAAATCAAAATATCACATCCTCATCAGACTTTTTCATAAAAAGGACCAGATATGAACTCTTTTCCTCAACCACTCTCAAACAGATGGGATATGAAAAAAGAAATCAGGAGTGGTTCTTAAAAGGAGGTAGACAACGAAGAGTAGCTGCTACACCTCCTCTTTCACCTCAGGATCAGCTAGATGGTTCAGCCTCTGAAGCTCCCTCATGGTTCACACCGTTCTATAATGAATTCACCTCTTTTAGCCGAGATATGCACGAGGGTATTAAAACTCTTCAGGATAACTATTCCTCCTTAGATCAGCGTCTTATGCACATTGAGATGATTCGAGGTAGTTCCTCACACGGTGATCCTATGGACACTAGCTCCATACCCCATAGTGATGATTCATCAGCTGAAGAATCTGAAGAAGAGAAAGAAGGATATGATGAAGAAGAAGAGGAAGCTGAGGAAGAGGAAGATGATAAAGAAGAAGAAGAAGGTTCACAACAATCCAAAGGAAAAGGGACTATTGAAGATAGTGACACTAACTTTGATACATAGACTTTTGATGGTGTTTTTGCTACTTTGTATGCTACACATGCTTAAATTCTGAATGTACTTTGCTTTTTGTTGATGTAAAAAGGGGAAGTATGTGTAAGCAAAGACTATAAGTCTCTAGATGTATTTGTTTCTAACTCTGAAACCCTGAATCTTTGAAAGCTTTGTTATCAGTTTGATGTATTATAAGTTCTATTGTTAATGATAAATCTGCAAACTTTGAAACTTCTAAACTTATGACTTAAAATAAATTCTTGAGTATGCTAATTGTCAGGGGGAGTGTTATGATTTATCACTTGGTTCTCTAGATGCATATAGTTCTTTGCTCTTTGTATTAAAATTATGTATCCTTTTTGTATGATGTCAAAGGGGGAGAGAACAAAAATATGAATTGAATATTTGAGCTGAATATTGAGCTCCTGAATATTAAGCTAAATTGAATATGCACGCAATTGACTATATGTTGAAAACATTATATGTTGACTATATAAAATGCAATGCTGAACTGAATACTATGCTGAATGTTGAAAAATACAATAAATGCAAATATTGGGAAATATTACTTGAATCTATGCTTATTGTAAGGGGGAGTGTTTTACAAGCTTTTATAAATTTTTGCTCCATATTTGTCATTATAAAAAAGGGGGAGATTGTTAGCCTAATAGGACTTTCACATCTAGTTTTGATGATAACAAATGAAGAAAATGTTAATGACATTATGTGTTCATGTAATGATGTTTTCAGGAATCTGAAAAAGCCAAACTCAACAAAGCTTCGAAAGATCACCAATAAGCTTAAAGGTGTATGTTGTGTCATGAAGTGATCAAACCAGGAAACACAAAGACATCTGAAGATGAAATGAACCTAAAGCTTCAAGATGATCATGAAGTTTCAAAGAACAAGAAATGTTCATATTGTTAGGAAATCTTCATGTAAGTATTTCTAAGTTAAAAATGTCATTTTGAATGAAATGAAGCTCATTAGGGGATAAAGATGGACTTATAGACTTTATTTTAATACCCCAGAAAATGTTTTTCAAAAGTAAGAAAGCACAGAAACCAAATATCTTTGAAAAAGAAAGAAGGAAAGTGTTTTTATATTGTCCAGGCGACTGAGGTTAAATCCTCAGGCAACCGAAGATTTTTGCTGAAGAAAATCAAACAGGCATTGTATCTTTAGGTTCCTGAACCTGTGTTTTCAGGCTCCTGAACGTACTTCAGGCTACTGAGGTTGCACTTCAAGCAACCGAAGTACGGCAACAAGCAGATTTTTCAAACTTCTCTTTTTCAAATCTAATTGACATATGCCCTAATATTTTTGGAAATTTTGGGGGCACTCCAAGTAAACTTGGGGACCACGAATGAAAGTTTTTTTGAAGCCTATATGTACATGGTTTATGAGAAACAAACCAACCAAGCATTGAAAATTCCTTCAAGATCTCTTTCACTCAAAGCTCCTTGCTATTTGTTTTTAAAGCTTTGAATTGCTGCGAAATTTCTGAGAAATCTTTGAGCTCTTACAACTTCTCTGAAGTATTTGATTTAAGTTCTTGATCCTCTTCAAAGAGAAGTTAATCGATGATATTTATATTGAGCTTCTTACGTCATTCTTTTGATATTTTGAATTTGAAGTATATTAGTTGTTCTGTAATTGTTGTACTAACTAGTTCTTTTAGGAGAAAATTCTTTGTACACAAATATTTGATTTGTATCTTGTAGATTGACAATTCTAAGGGTTGTTTGGATCATTGGCTAAGTAAGGGGATATTGCTTAGAGAGGCGGGCTCTAGCCTATGTAAGGAGTGACCGGACGAGGGGATATCGTTTGGAGAGGGCGGGCTCTAGCCTTAACCAAGGAGTGTTGTAAAGGTATTGTTCCGCCCATTAAAGGAACTGGTTTAGTGAATCCTTTGGTGGTTTGCCAAAGGCAAGGATGTAGGCTGGGTATAAGCCGAACCTCGTAAAAATCTCTGTCTCACTCTCTCTTTCCCTTACTCTTTATTTTCAGCATATTTAAATTGCGTGAATGGTTTAATTGATAATCATATATACTATGTAATATAGAAATCAAGTAAACTTAAAGTTTAATTTTGATTTGATTTGCGAAAACCGAAAGGGAGTACGTTGGTTATACCATATCTTGCAAAAACCATACGAGAGTACGTTACTTGGTTAACAGCCCAAGGATAAATTAACTGAGAGTTTAGTTGAGTTCTGAATATATAAGAGTGTAGATGTTGTGTTGATTGGATGTTATATTAAACATCATATTGAGGAAGAAATTTCATATATACAGGGCTTTGTTCAAAACTCATATTCACCACAGGGCTAAAAACATCAAAAGCTAAAAGTTATAAATATTATATTGACTGTGATTGGATGGTATAAAGATTTGTTTTATATTCCAAGAGTCTTAAATCTTGAATGATTTCATCAATCTAATAGTGTTGCAGTGAACTTATATTTGGTAAATAAATTGTGGTTGTGTTGGTTTGGAAATTGTGATTAATTGTTTGATTTTTTTTACTTTCAAAGTGTGGTTGAAGATTGAATGTTTAATTGTGTTGTTGATCGATTGTTCAAAAGAAACCAAGTTCTTGTTTGATTGACAAAATAAATAAACAAGTCAAAGAATTGGTTAAATCACAAAAGAAGTTAAGGACTTTAAAAGAACTAAAGAGAAAGTTTTAAAAAGCCAATTCACCCCCCTCTTAGGAAGCTATTCCTAATTTTTGTATCAGAGCGGGGTTATAGCAAATCTTAATTAATAGCTATAAAAAGATCGTAATGGCTAGCTTAGGCGTAGCTCCCTTTGGAGAGGGACAATCTTCAACTAGGCCTCCTATGTAGTGACCTGAAGAATAATAGTATTTAAATAATAATGAGGGAGAGAATGAAAACAGAAACAGAAGGAGGCATTAGGCTTCGTCGACGACATTGCATTTTGGAGATAACAATTTCAAGAATTACCAGGCTTCGTCGACAAATACAGGGTTTTGTTGACGAAGGTCTTCAGGACCACATCGATGAAGATAAGATTTCGTCAACGAGAAAATACTGAGTGAAGGTTTTGGGCTGCTCTGAATTTCATCAACGAAGGGTAAATTTCGTCGACAAATTTATTAAAGGACTTGTCGACTAGGTGACGTGTCTCATCGACGAATCTGGCCCTATAAGTAGTGAAAAATCGGACTTTTATGACATTTTCAGTAATCTTTCTCTCTCCTCTCTCTCTCCTACGGTCCATCTCCCTTCTCTCTTCGATTTCGGCCCTGCCAGACGCCGAATCGACGATTCAAAGCCACCACGACGCTCCTAGCAAAGTTTTCTGCAAGTTTTCTGGAGCAGATCATTGGTGAAACAAAGTTGGATTTCATCTCAAATTCAGGGTAAGGCCTTTTAGTCCATTTTTGGCAATCTGACAGTTATAGAAAATGATGTAGGTGAAGAAATACTGATATTTTGTTATGGAAAACGTCGTTTTAAGGGTGTTATGTAGGAGGTCCTGCGGGTGTTAGGCCAGTATACCATAGGGGTTTCTAGAAGTCAGGTAAGAGAAATATGCTATCCTAAGTAATTTTAAAATATTATACAGTTTATTAGATTATGAAAATTATGTATTAAAGTATGGTGTGGCCTGAGAATATGAATATAGTATGAAGATATGTTATACGAATTCTAGTATCATGATTATACCAATCTCAGTACCATGATTATATGAGTTTCAGTACTATGATTATGCAGTTTTCAGCGTTATTATTATACAGTTCTCAGTATTATGACGTATGGATTACAGTTACAGTTTATTCATTATCATGGTTATTACAGTTATTTCAGAATCATGATTACTCCCTAATCGACATGCTCTTGTATGGCTCTTACCACAAATAGAGCAAATAGGGTATGACTGCTCACCCTGATACTCATGATATCCTCCCTCCTATCTCTGAACTCTGCCAAATCTATTTCCCCTCCAACGACTCGACTAGAACTCGTATGAAATCCTGAAGATGTAGGCCTCTTTCTCTGACTCGAGATCCCCACATCCCTCTGGCCTAGTGCTCCTGCTTCTTTCTACTCGCTCTCCTCCGCCATAGTGGCCCTGTTAACCTACTTAGAGAAGTCCTGCTACTTTAAAACCACCACTTGTTTATAAATATCCCGTCTCAAACCCCTCTTAAACATCCTGGCCTTTTTCACCTCATCTGGAATAATATAAGGGGTGAAATGTGACAACTCGATAAACTTCGCTACATATTATTGGACCATAATATTTTTCCAGAGTCAATCCCAGAAATTCTACTACCTTCGCCTCCCTGATGGTGGTGGGAAAATAATGATTAAAGAAGATTTCTTTTAATCAGCACCAGGTCATAACTACTAGTACCTATCTTTGTTCCTCTAGTAACCTCATAGCTGTCCACCACCTTTTGGCCTCACCTGTAAGTTTATAAGCAGCATAAAGTACCCTCTGCTCGTCAGTGCAATGGAGGACCGTTAGTATTTTCTCGATCTCTTGCATCCAATTTTCAGCCACTGTAGGATCTGCTCCTCCTGAAAAGGCCAGAGGATTCATCTTCGTGAACTTTTCAATAGTACAACCTCGCTCTGTCGATGGTCCTCTCTGCTCTCTGAAGCTACGTGCAATCTCAGCCATAACCTACTGAGCCACACTATGTAAGATTGCGTTTGAATCCCCACCACATGCACCAGAGGGGCCTGCCCCATCGTCCCCACTGGCATGAGCACTACTCCCTCCAGGGTCCATCATGAAAAGGAAAATAAAAATAATCTGAGGACCCTGTCTGCATAACATAACTAACATATTCATCTACTTGAAATCTCATATCACCAATTACTCTATTGTTCTTACTCTCAATTTAAGATTCAATCTAGCAATTGAGAAACACAACCCAACAATAGTTTACTATGACTTTCCTGAAATCATCATCCTAAGAAGAACATAGAAATTACTACGAAAATCCTGCTTCCTGATCATGGAACAAAACCCTAAATACTCATCTTAATTTCCCAAACATTGACTCACTAACTTCTTGATCCATTCCTATACGCTGGTATTGTTTTCTGCTGCACTATATAGTTTACAGAACCTAACAACCTAGGCTTCGATACCAAATTGTAACGACCTGAAATTTCCATCCATTTTTTTCTTTTCTATATTAATATATGATTTCTAATACCTTGCATGAGCATAGCTGACATCATCACAGCCCAAAGTGGGACCGTGGAATCCTGTGCATTTCATATAACACCTAAGCAACATAAGAACAAACATATCCAACATATTCCAAAATACAATACCAGAGTACCATATACCTAGTTGTACACATATATACATACATATATATATATATATATATATAACTTTTCCTAAAAATCCCAAAATACTGTGGGCTCCATAGACTAGCCCAAAACTCACCCCAAAAACTACGCCGACACTATGCCAACTCTACCTCTAAGTCGGCCCTGCTCGCCTCTCTAGATTACCTGAAATGATTAATAATTTTGGGGTGAGACACCTCTCAGTAAGGAGAAACATGTTATCACTAGTGTGTGACATATGAGTTAATTGACAACATATCATTTAATTAATACTGTATACAATATACTTCAAGAAAATATTTGTATAATAACACATGCTTATATCATATAGACTATGAAAATTTCTGAGTTATCTATCCAAAAGTACTTCTATCTATAATATGTAATCTCTACTTTCTGTGTGTACTATGCATAACTATATAACTATATATATATATATATATATATATATATATATATCTCTGTAAATTTCCCCCTGGATGGTTAAATGTCATGACTTACCCCCTTATGACTGGGTTATGCAGCCCGAAGGTGGGGCTAAACACTGGTTGGTCCTCCAGTGCTAGCCTAACTATATGCATATCTGGATGCTTATAGCACGAAAGGCCCGCTCCACCTGGTCCGGATGCTAGGGAGCTCACAACTCTACGTGAGGGCACAATCGGCTGTACCATACTCGATTTGAGACGTATGGTTGCACTGTTTATATTGTAATGCAACAGTACAGTGCTCTGTAAACTACTGTATTACATCGGGATATGATACTGTATAATAATATTTCTATATAAGTCTAGCTATTTTACCATGATTTTGTATTTCTGTATAACCATGATTCTGTATAAATTGTATAGCCATGACGCTGTAATAACTGTATATCTATATATTCTGTAATGTTGTAACTGTAATTTTGTATTCTGTATGTCATGACTCTATATTATGTATAATCTGTATTTCTGTATATCATGGTTCTATATTCTATATATCATGATTCTATAAAATTCTATATAATCATGGTTCTATATTCATTATATCATGATTCTATAAAATTATGTATAATCATGGTTCTATATGCTGTATATCATGGTAAAAAAACACTGTATCATCAACTGTGTAAAATTCTATACAATCTTGTTTTGAAATATACTACGTAATCATAATTCTATAAAATACTTTATATCATATAAACTATATTTTTGTATAATTCTGTTATAGTCGTAGCTCTGTATATAAAACTGTATAAGCTATGTTTCATAACTCTCTAGGCTATATAACCATGCTTCTGTAAAGCTGTATAACATATTTTATAATATTCCACTATTTCTCAACTCACTCGAAAAAATGATCAGCTCAGAAGCTATCCCAAGTATAGGAGTTCAGTCATATAACAATTAGCCCAAGGGCCAGATTGCCTTATCAAGGAATGTATTTTCATTCCAAATGAAATTAAGAAAAGAAAATTTTACTCAACATAGTTCAGATTCAGTTTCCTGAGATTTTTGAAGTTTTTGAAATAGAATTTAAGTTCTAACTAAAAATTAAATATGCATGAAATAACTTAAATAAATACTAGATTCAATGGTAGAATAATGAAAGAACTAAACCCTGCAACCATTCAACCAAATAAATTTATTAACTTTAAACGTAAACCCAAGTAAGAATACACTCTAAATAAAAACACCAACCTTAATAATAAAAACACCCAAAGAAAATAATTAAATCCCTATAAAAACTTTAAATAAGCAAACAAATTGAAATTAATAATAATACTCAAAAAAGAATTTAAATGCAAGAGAGAAATAGATATAAACAGAAATTTATTTAGTAAAAAGAAAGTTATTAAATTAAACAAACTATTTTTAAACAAAAATTAATCCAAGCTTTGAATAAATTAAAAACTTAACAATAAAATTAATTTTAACAAAATTGAGTTCAAGAAAGAGAGAGATGATATAGTAAGGAGAAGAGAGAAGAGAGGGAAAAGCTGGCCATAGAGGAGAGTCTTCCTGGTGCACACGGCCTCCAAGACCCCCTTGCTATGTCCTCCCCAAAAGCCAAAAGGAAAAAAATCACTTTTTAACCATACCTCCCTTCCTTTGATTTTTCAACATCCAAATTAATCAAAAAGGAATTCCCAGCCCCTTTGCTCTTGTGCGCACATTCCACATGGCCAGGTTACGTCAATGAGTCATGGGATTTTTTTTTTTTCATCTTAATTCGACTCAAATTGCCTTTCACTTTCAAACCCAATTTTGACCTAGTAAATGTCCGAATTAGAAAACAGCTATTTCACAATGAATCGTAGCTACCTTAGTGAGATTTCTAATGCCACTTGAATCACACCAATCCAATATCAAATGAGGGAGTTATGATTAAAATACTGAAATACGTTCAATCTGTCTCCTAGCGAATTTCGGACTTGGATTGTTGCCCACTTTTCATTGCAAGACATGAATTCTTCAATTTTGACACACGCACATGACTTCAAACAACTGCGTACATGGCTCGTAATTTGCATGCATGTGGCTCACGGTCTGGTCTTTGATGCACATGACCTTGATTTGAACTCCAGCTCACGTACATGCACGTACATTTTTAATCTTGGCTTTAATGTCCAAAAATTATCCTGCAATAATAAGTTACCAAAAATTCATAAATTATCGAGCAATGATCTAAATATTGTAATTCGAGCTCAATGTTAATTTATTGAACATAATTAAGTATTTAATTAAAAATATAATATTTAATACATCATTTTAAATGCCTAATTACGCAATTTAAGTGCGTAATCACACCCCCCAACTAACGTTTTGTTAGTCTTTAGCAAATGACGTGAATGCAATCAGACCAAGACTAACAACTTGAATTCCAATACTTATGGAAATCACATGGCATAACATTTTAGTAGTACTTAAGCAAGCCAAAAGCTAAGAAAACTACCAAACCCTATCTACCTCCTCTTTCGTAGGAATCACAGTTGTATTTACCAATTGCAACAAGACTTTAAACCCCTAGGTCAATCCTAATGGACGAGTTTTAGTCTCGTGAGGGTTCCTAGGGCGACACCCACAAACACCAATTCAAATGAATATTAAATGAATGTACATACAACACGAATATACCATTTCATATACATGAATATCAACAGATTACACACAAGCTCATACACAATTTATGCAATTTTGAAGCAAGTCATTCATGCAAGTTTCATCATTATGTAGCCGTTAAGAACAGTATACTCATATAAAGTTAACTAACAATTACAGAGTTAATGTTGCCATATAAATTTGAGTATAAATAGGCGAAATCTCGAGGCATGTGTAATGTGTATGACTCGTTACACCAAGGGTATCCATGAACACCTACAAAATGGTCTTTTTGACTCTGCCTAATTGGTATACCCTTAAAAACACTCAAAAAGGATGGGTTCACTCGTTATATGTGAGGAGGAATGTCATGATCAAACATCCCACATATTGTAAGGAACAAACGCTAAATGTATGGAGTGGACTAGTCTAAAAAGGATGCAACCTATTGTGAGGTGTCGGGTCCTTCACCCTAGCATCTTCTCACCTACTCGCTATGTCCCACCAAGGCCACCCTAGATCAACTTATTCATAAATCAAGCGTAAATACATCTGAAGCATTAAGTGGTTGAAGAGTTTTCATATGTGGAGAACATGTGTCGTGTCTCTGACTCTTTGTGGTATTTGTGTGGTGCAGTTATTAACTTTTCATTTCATGAGCATTTCTTTTTTTCTATTTCTTCTGCTCATTCTACAATTTATGTCTTTTCATTTTCAATTAGGACAATCATTACACATCTTTTGTCGTCTTCATACCACCCATGTAAATTACGTTCGAATAGTAGTCCATGAAATAAGTCTATTTCTAGGGGTGGCTCAGCCTTCACATCTTGCGTAGGCTACAAGACCTAGGTTTCTATCTCCCTACTAGATGTCACCTCTAGGCTAACAAGTCAAAAACATAGACTAGTGTACAAAAAGCATCTAGAAAAAAAGGGAAAGTTGAGTTTCATGAACTTTGAGCTGGCGTAAAAAAACTCAAAAGAACGATAAATGACTCAATAATACCTCACAAGGTGTCATAGTCGCCACGAGTGTTCTCTCACTGCTCACAAGGTACCCTAAGTGCTACAAGTCACGTGAACGTGTATTTTTAACCTC